>NC_139344.1:140118523-140126023 GCF_055883805.1 Amblyomma maculatum
TTTTGCATGGATGGAAACTAGAAAGTAATTTAAAAGTAATTTAATTACTCAGTAGAAGTAATTGTAATGTAATTTCATTACATTTTGGGAGCAGTAATGAGTAATGTAATTTAATTACTTTTCTGCGATTTTTAGCAAAGTAATTAGTAATGTAATTTAATTCCTTTTCAAAAGTAATTTTGCCATGTATGCTCGAGGATGCCATCTAACCATCGCGTTCGCTGCCTACCCCTTCTCCGGCGACCCTCAACCTTTCCCAACATCAAATCTTTCTCCAGCGACTACTCTCTTCTCATCAGATGACCAAAGTAGCTGAGCTTTAACTTTAGAATTTGACCCTCCAATGAGCAGTCAGGGTTTATGGTCGACAATATCGATTGATTTGATCTTCTGGCAGTCCAAGGAACTTTCAAGAGTCTTCGCCAGCACCACAATTCAAACGCGTCAATTCTTCGGCGGTCAGCCTTTTTCAGAGTCCAACTCTCGCTTCCATACACCACAACTGGAAAGACCAAAGCACGAGTTATACGGATCTTGGTTGGCAGACTAATGTCTCTGCTCTTTACTAGGCGGTCAAGGCTAACCATTGCTCTCTTTCCCAGAAACAGGCGTCTCCTAATTTCATGGCTGCAGTCTCCTTCCGAGGTAATCTTGGAGCCCAAGAACAGAAAATCTGTCACAGCTTCCACTTCTTGTCCATTGATGCTCCAGGACTTGATAGGGCAAGATGCCATGATCTTTGTCTTTTTAATGTTCAGTTTAAGCCCAAACGTCTCACTCTCTTCTTGTACGCGCATCAGAAGTCTCTTGAGTTCCACTTCACTTTCTGCCATTAAAGTGGTATCATCCGCATATCATAGGTTGTTGATACGTTTTCCAGCAATCTTCACTCCAGCTAAAGACTCGTCCAAACCGGCCTTCCTCATGATGCACTCTGCATATAGGTTAAATAGTCAGGGCGACAGTATGCAGCCTTGCCTCACTCCTTTCTCGATCGGAAACCAATCAGTAAGACCATGCCCAGTTCTGACTGTGGCCTCTTGCCCTTCATACAGGTTCCTGAGGAGACAGATGAGGTGCATTGGAACTCCCATCTCTTGGAGAGCTTGCCACAATCTGCTGTGATCTACGCAGTCAAACGCTTTCGCATAATCAATAAAGCAGAAGTAGATGGGTTTCTGGAACTCTCTTGCTTTTTCCATGATTCAGCGAAGGTTAGCAATTTGGTCTCTAGTTCCTCTGCCCTTGCGAAACTCAGCTTGCACGTCCGGAAGCTCCCGATCCACATACTGCTGGAGCCTACCTTGGAGGATTTTCAACATCATCTTGCTAGCATGCGAAATAAGCGCGATCGTGCGGTAGTTGAAACAATCTTTGGCACTGCCTTTCTTTGGAATGGGGATGTAAACTGACCTCCTCCAATCCTGTAGCCACTGCAGGGTTGTCCAAATCTTCTGACATAAAGTGGGTACTGGCAAATAGAGGTGGATGACAGAGACCGGGAGAAGACTGCTTTCGTGGCACCTGATGGTTTGCATGAGTTTAAGGTGCTACCGTTCGGCCTATGCTCGGCACCGGCCACGTTCCAACGCATAATGGATACCGTTCTGTCCGGTTTGAAGTGGCAGTCGTGTTTGCTTTACCTGGACAATGTCGTCATATTTTCAACCACCTTCGACCAACACCTAGAACGGTTACGCCTTGTGTTAAAAGCTCTCCAAGACGCCAACCTGACAATCAAACCGGAGAAATGTCACTTTGACTGTGAGGAACTTCGCTTCCTTGGTCACGTGGTCAGCGCAAAAGGTGTTCGCCCGGACCCGAAAAAGACAGCTGCCATTTCTGTTTTTCCGCGCCCAACTGACAAGAAAGCTGTTCGACGGTTCTTAGGTTTGTGCTCCTATTACAGACGCTTTGTACGAGACTTTTCGCACATCGCGGAACCGCTAACCACACTGACTCGACATGACACGCCGTTCCTGTGGGGAAGTGAACAAGAGGCCGCTTTCCTTGAGCTTCGCAGCCGCCTACAGAATCCCCCGATACTAGGCCGTTTTGATGAAAACGGCACAACTGACGTCCACACTGATGCCAGCAACGTTGGGGTTGATGCAGTACTAAGTCAGTGGCAAGACGGTGTAGAACGGGTGATTGCTTACGCGAGCCGAACATTTACCCGCTCCGAAACCAACTATTCAACAATTAAGAAAGAATGTCTAACGGTAATATGGGCCCTCACCAAGTTCCGACCATACCTCTACGGCCGACCTTTCCGCGTTATAAGCGACCACCATTCATTATGCTGGCTCGCGAGCCTTAGAGACCCCTCAGGACGATTGGCTAGATGGAGCCTTAGATTACAAGAGCATGATTACAAGGTATTCTTACGGTATAGCACCGCTCTGTCCTCAAGCGCGTATATTGAGAGAGCATCCAGTTTAGCGGCTAATGTCTTCACGAGGAAATGTTGCAAAATCAGCGACGGCAAAATTGAAAAACAACCCCCTCCGAAAACTAACAGAGCGTGAAACAATTTGAAGAAAGCCGGCACTAGTTCATTGCAGTTCCAGCAAGTCTTTTTTTTTATGGCAATAAAGTTGAACAAAAAGGTACCGCAACAGTAATCGTTTACTGTCCTGCAAGTATTCACTTTTAAGGCTGATGCCTTTCGAGGTTTATGGAACGAAATCTTGTACACGAGAGTTGTGCGCGGGATCTGTGCGCTGGTGTGTTTCTTGCTAAGAACAGATGTATGAAGAGAGAAATTAGCTGTCAATCATCCTGACGATATCATCAGAAAATTAAAAGTCCTTTCTCCACCGGGAATCGAACCTCCATCCCGCGGATCCGGAGCCGAGCGCTTTAACCAACTGCGCCGCACTCGGGATCGTGAAACGCACGTCATAATTTTCCTTGTCTACTGTGAGGATGTTAGTAGCAATTATAGTGACGCTTATGACGCTGGGAACGAGGGAAAGAGACAAACAATAAGAGACAAACGATGAGAGACAAATGATAGGAGAGGAAGGGCAGGATTTTGCCCTTCTCCTCATAAGAGACATCTCAGAGGCCCTCTAGTTTTTTTCTGGGGCTGTAATTGACTACTTAATCACATATATTTCAGACGGAGTAGTTCTTATTATAATTGGTTATTTATATTTTCTGTAACATTGACAAGACTCGCATACATGCATACACAAAGGTTAGTTGACCGCACCAGTTCCGTGGGGTTTATGACCATCTCAGCAAGGTCTTCATGAAAATGAATACAACCCGCCATACTTCCTCGCCGAATGGGGAACTATAGCTGCCCTTCGAGCTGCAGCAGAGTTCATGCGCCAAGATCGCATGCAGGAGTGGGCAGCTTTCACTTATTCCAAAGTAGTGCAATCAAGGCCTGCAAGCAACACTACGCTGCGGTTTGCATGAGCAAACCGTTTCAAAAATTCGCGAGATAGCGCGGAGCAATAAGAAAATGTGTAAATATCCATTTTCAATGTCGGCCAGAGCACTGCGGTATCACGGAAAACGATCGCACAGCCAAATCCGCTCGGTTCGCCCACCACAACGACCTTGATTTTACTATTCCCGTATCAGATGTTGGCTCAGCGTGTAGACTTCGCAGCCTGGCGCGTGAGCTCACATTGCTGCTTGGAACACGGCCGAGTTTCCCGGTCGTTGCTACAGTGCAATAGGAACTACACCTCGCCTTCCGCCTAACATGCCGCGACGCGAAGCAATATTGCTCCGCTATCTCTCTGGTTCAGTGCTGCCTTTGCTAATAAACATTATTTTCTGTTCTGCTCGGCTGCCTGAGAGCGTCTAGCTTGTGTTGCAAATTGTGGTTGTGCTATTAATAAATAAATATAAATGGGTAAGAAGAAAATAAAGGCGTAGTATATGTTGCACTCCTGGGCGAGCACCTGAGCCGCTCCGTAAGGAGCAGGAGGAAAGTATAATAAAAGAAGAGAGAAAGAGGTGCCGTAGTGAAGGGTCCCGGACTAATTTTGACCATCTGGGGATTTTTGACGCGCACTGGCATCGCACAGCACACAGAGGACTGGGGTTTCGCCCCTTCACTCTGTCCCTTCCTCCCTCTTCCTTAGTGCACTGCAGTCTAGTCAATCGGAAAATCACAACACCTTTCTGGTTAAGCTTCCCGCCTTCGCGCTTTCCTTCTCCTTCCACCTGAGCACGCCCGTCCGCACACCGCGTCCTGAGTGGCACAGTATCTCTCTAGTATGCTTTCTGTGATATCAATATCAAGCCAGCGGACCAGACGCAATACCCACTCAGTTTCTAAAGCGATACGCGGAGTGGGCGTCATTTTTCTTGCACAAAATTTTTATGAAGTCCCTACGCACTCACACGTTGCCGTAAGATTGATGCTGCACAGTCGTAATACCTGTTTTTAAAAGCGGTAGCCGATTAATCAGAAATTATTGTCGCCCAATTGCCAAGCACCAGTTGTAAACTCTTAGAACATATTATAAGTAAACATATATTAACTTTTCTTGAGGATAACGATTACTTTTATCAGAACCAACACGGGTTCCGAAAGGGACTATCAGCCATAACACTGCTTATAGAAACAATACATGATTTCAGTTCGGCCATAGATGCCCAAGAACAAATTTATGTCATTAGCGTAGATTTTGCAAAAGCATTTGACAAAGTTCCACACAGTAAATTACTTTTTAAGTTACATACAGCAGGAATTAGTGAAACTATTCTGAAGTGGATTGAAGCTTATTTGAACAATCGCAGGCAGGTTGTGCGTATGGGTGACTGTTTCTCTTCAGCACTAGAAGTGTTCTCTGGCGATCCTCAAGGGTCGGTTCTAGCTCCATTATTGTTTTTAATTTATATTCGCGATATTAACGAGGTTACTGAGTCTCCTGTAGAGTTGAAGCATTTTTCATACGATTTCACTTCACTTCACTTCACTTTAATACCTTAAAGACCCTCATTAGAGGGTATTACATAAGGGGTGGGGCGCACAGAAATGAAAAACAGAATAGGTAACATATATGTGTAAGTAAGTTATACAAATACAAGAATTTCACATCGCAAGTTACTCTCGAATAACCAGATCAGAATAAACCGACTCCTTCATTCCTTGCACCTTTGGTGCGAGAAGCGGGACATGAAAATTAACTACACCAAATCAACTTTCGCACATATAACAAATAAAAAGAGTGTTAGGTTATATTCTTATAACGTTAGAAACAATAAACTAAAAAATGTTGATACCTTCAAATATTTAGGAGTCACAATTACACATAACCTTCTGTGGCATAAACACATTAATAATGTGTGCTCAAAAGCATCTCAAATACTTTACTTCTTGAGAAAGAAATTAGAATTTGCAACAAAAGATATCAAATTAACAGCCTACAAAATGTTCATACGCCCATCCTTGGAGTACGCCTGTGCTGTCTGGAGCCCCCATCAAAAAGTTTTAAAATATAAAGTGGAACGTATTCAAAGAATGGCCGCTCGTTTTACTTTGTCAAGGTACAGGAAAACGGACTCAGTGACGGAAATATTAAACACATGTGAACTCGAGTTACTTGAAAATCGAAGGCAAACATCCAGGTTAAAGCTTTTATTTCAGATACTGCAAGGATATTTAAAGATAAGCAAAGATAGATATATTCACTCCCCGGGAAAACGGAGCGCCAGAACAAACCACACGAGAGCATTCAAGCCTTATGTCACACTTGTTGATGTTTTCCGCAACTCCTTTTTTCCTGATGTGATTGAATTTTGGAATGCTTTGCCAGTTGAGGTTGTTGAGCAGACGGATGTGCACAAATTCGAACGATCCATTGATGTTTTGTATAGAAAGCGTACAACTTGAGCGTACAATGTTATTAATTGTATTTTATTTTATTCCCTCCCTGTATCGGTCCTCAAGCGAGGGTTAACAGTATCAATAAAAAATATATATATGCAATGCATCGCAGACAAACACTTGGGGCTATACACTAGACCGCTGCTGAATACGATATTTCGTCACCGAAGTGGAGCTGTAGTGGCACACGCTTGCTAATTGAATGCGGGAATAAGTGAACAGACATCTGCAGGTAAGCGCAAGCAGACCAATTTTTCCACAACAAAATAAAGCGCCAGCGACCAAGTGCGTCACGCGCGGGGGCTGCGTGCGTGTCGGCTACGCCAGAGTCTATATAGTTTCTGCGAAGTGCCACTGCTATTTACTAACGCAAGAACGAGCCACACAGTCGTTAGAGACTACACACTGCAGACCACGTGCAACGCTTCTGTGTCTAAACTGTCTATTTGTGGCAAAACTTTAGGTTTCTTCACTTCTCGGACGAAGACGTGACGCACCTCGCCATGGGAACTCTATTATTTTACACACAATAGCCCGTCTGCTTGCGCTAATGTGTACTCCGCTGCAAAGGTACTCTCTGGATATAGTAGCCAAGCAGCCCTATAGCTGCATGGTTTCTTCAAGACACATTTATCGTAATAGTTAGCTTTGTTTAGTAGGAGTAATAGCGATGGAATGTCAGGACCTCCAGCCTGAGTTTGAAAATCACGAAAGATAAACTTCTATTAAAACCACGAATGATGTCAAAATAAGATGCAACGAAGAGGTGGATAACTGCATGGTCAGTTGTTCCGTTCGTACCTCCTTGGCACCCACTGTAGGCTGCTTAAATCTGCTATGAACATGCGCCAACGCTCCTATTTCTCAATTTCTCAGTATGCTGTGTTCTTTGGGGGTTAAAGCCATAATACGTAGTGGCTGGCTTGTTGGTTCATCATGCTGACGACTGCAGCGCAGTAGCAATACGGACAAGAACAAGAGAGACCGACGCAAATACGGACGCTGACATAACAACAAACCCACCCTCCTTGTCGGCTGTTAACAAGGCGTGGCGCTGGCGTGAGACAGGACCACCGAGCTCCTGTGGCAGCAGATACCACGACAACTCTGGCAAGGCCTTGCATATAAGGCGCCGTCTTGCAAGAATGCAGTGCACACTGTTGGTGATGTTCAGCTTCCAGCAGAAGTGCAGCTGGTCCCAAGTGTGCCGTGGAGCCGAGAAATAATACAGACGAAAAGCTCGCGATGGGGAGACAAATATCAAGGCTGTCCCGTATACAGCTGAGACTGAAAGGTGCGTCTCGGCAGGTGTTGACGTACTGCTGCGTTGCTGTGATCATTCAAGAGACTTTCCGTTTAATAAGCGTGTTGCATGTCTAAGGCACACATCTTTGAACTTGGTACCGGCCGACAAAGAGGGTCTTTGTTGTTATGTTAGCGCCCGTGTTCGCGTCAGTCTCTCTTGTTCTTGTTCATATTGCTACTGCGCTCTCAGTTAAAGGCATATCGGCTATGGTGATGATAGTAAAGATACGATGTTATTTAATTTATTTGTACACGCGACCCAAATGCTTATTGTACTCACTATTTGGGATCGTAATGAGCACATTTATGTTGTAACGGTGTAACGTACTTTGTATACT
>NC_139344.1:140128523-140153523 GCF_055883805.1 Amblyomma maculatum
TCTCTGACCCACTCTGCACGCTTTCTATCTCTTAATGCTACCCCTACCATTTTTCGTTCCATAGCCCTCTGGGTTGTCCTCAACTTAAGTAGAACTCTCTTGGTTAGCCTCCACGTTTCAGCCCCATAGGTGAGTACAGGCAAGATGCAACTGTTGTATACTTTCCTCTTGAGCGATACCGGTAAGCTGCTAGTCATAATCTGCGAGTGCTTGCCAAATGCGCTCCATCCCAATCTTATTCTTCTTGTTATTTCCTTTTCATGGTCCGGATCTGCGGTAACTACCTGTCCTAAGTAGACATATTCGCCTACTACTTCCAGTATTTCGCTACCTAATGTAAACTGCTGTTCCTTCCCGAGGCTGTTGAACATTACCTTAGTCTTCTGCATATTGATTTTCAAGCCTACCTTTCTACTTTTCCTGTCTAGGTCATCAATCATTATTTGCAGTTCATTCCCCGAGTTGCTTAGCAAGGCAATGTATTCAGCAAATCGCAGATTACTGAGGTATTCTCCATCTACCCTTATCCCTAACTGCTCCCATTCCACATCTCTGAATACTTCCTCTAAACAAGATGTGAATAGTACTGGGGAGATTGTGTCTCCTTGCCTAACACCTTTCTTTATGGGAATTTTGTTACTTTCTTTATGCAGATCTTCTTCTTAATTTCCACTAAAATGTCAGTAACTTGAGTTATTTCTCTGACCCACTCAGAACAGAAACAAAGTTGCTTTCACCCCAAAGCAGCAGAGAATGCGCGTGAGCGCGGGGTACTGGAGGACCCGCTTACGGCAGTCAAGGCGTATGCGCAATGTTTCAACCGGCGCCCACGAGAAGCGCTATGCGGAGCAGTGTTCAAACTAAATATGGACGACCATGCAGAGCTTGGACAGCTGCCGCCATAAATCAGTTAGTAAAGCACCGTACGCGACATATGGAGGTCGTGTATTCGCAGCCCACTGACAGCAGACGGTTGTTGTTTTTTTCTTCTACTTTAAAATAAGCTTTAATAAAGTTAATAAATGTTTAGGTTTATTTATCAACCCCACAAATTATTCAAAACATTGGCAGCAGCTTAACTATAGTTGTACTGAGTTAGACCGCGGTTTTGCATGCTTTTTGCGTAGTCTAGCGTTCGTTTTCGGATTCTAAACTTCGAGTCTTTTTCGAGACTTGGCGGTGTAGCACAAAGTTCAATGTTTATTTACAGTCATATAATTAACGGCAATTAATGACTGCAATCAGCGTGTTGTAATTGTACTAAGTATAAGCTATTCAACGCTATATGACTTGTTGCTAAAGGTAATTTTCAACTTTAATCGTAATCGACTTTTTTAATTTCAAATAATTAAGACCTACAGTTTGCTCAGCACAGTTATGCCCGACATAGACATCCAACGATGAATGACTTGATGATTTAGAGTAATACTCAGTTCTTAATCACAGTGGAAGAATGATCAGTCATTAATTAATACAACGCATAAATATTAAAAAGGTAAGTTAGTGACATGGTCATATACCAGCTTGGCATTGTACACCAGCATGTATGACTTGTTGCGAGGCAGGCTAAATCCTAGTTTGACCTTGAAGGTCGAGCTGAAGGTCTTTGCGACGGATGGAATCAGTTTTCGAGTTTTGCAATGAATGAAACTCTAAAAACAAGAACTTTCCTCTAGCTATGCTTGCCTTAGTTTCGTTCACTGTTCGGTTGATTAATTTTATATCGCAACAAACCCCTCATTCCACTAACATTGCCTGCTCAATACCGCCTACTGCGTAATGCGTCTTCAAATTACCTTACTCCTCAAAGACAAACATGCATTGCGCCGAGAGAAACGCGATTACCTGACCACACATGGGGAAGAAAACTTGTATTTTTAGGCCCCGATTTTGCAACTCTTGCGAAATAACGAATTCCCGACGTCTGATTTCATTTCATAACTTCAATAAGTACAGATCTCTTGTTCAACGGCTATCTTTCTATTCAAAAGACAGCTCGCGTCCGTGTTTTTTGTGTAACAGTCCGTCTCCGGGATATTAAGCACATAAATGCTCGTGCGAACCGAATAGTTATTCGCTTTCATCGTTGCATTTCTTTTGTGAGTTCTACATTTGCCGCCTCTATACATGTATAGCGGCTATTCTTTCGTGCTTGTCACTATTAGGCATGTTCTACTGGTTTTTACTTATGTTTTTCCTTGCCAAGTGCTGCCTGTGCACAATAGATGCTGAGTTGAGGAGCTCTTCTGGCTGCACCACAGGAACAAAGGGGCGGGGGAGCGCAGATATCTCGAGGCTGGAGTCGCTCTTAAGTGCGAGAAAGCGAGGCCAGTCAGGAGATGATTTGAATTTCGCCGCCCCACTTTGAGATTAGGCACTCAATCTCTCCGGCAACGTGCACTGCACCCGGCGGCTGAGGAGATGGAGACAGCTCTGCAGTCGGCCAAGGAAAAATTTAATTTGCTCTTTTCCTGGCGGGCCCCGTTAGGGAAGGGGACGACGAAACGAACATGCACTAAACGCCAGCTGCTGAGGAGGTATTACAGGAAGAAGCACAACAGTGCTATATTCCGCTTCATGATTAGAATCTTTTTCTACGGACCATTTTGGAGCGTTAGCATTCAGATAAAACGTGCACGGAAAAATGGGAGCCTTAAACAGACGTAGACATTGTTTAAAAAGCGCAAATAGCTTTATCGCAGCCTTCAAGGCTAACGAATGCTAACTGTTTTGTCTGGGCTTTCGCAACCGCTCAAAAGCGTCTTTCTACCGCGGGCTTATCATAATCGAGTAAATGCTTTCGTAACACATCAAAAGCAAGTGTCTACGTTATCGTTATAATCGAGTAAGCGAAAAAGATTGCTTATTGTTTGAAGAAGAGAGTAGCTACAAGCGGTTTTAAAACGCGCCGAGCACGTTTATTAGTGCGCCCCAGATAGCGACAACGGTAAACTATACGATATGTACTAAATGCGGCGCTTTGGCATTTAGCTGGCTGCTGATTTCGCACGAGTAACCGAGAGCAACATTCGGCTCGAGCGCTGACCTCACAGCTTGTACGCATCCTCGCTTTCGGGGCACATGATTTTAAGTACTTGAACCGAACTTTTACTCTCGGTGCGTGATGTGTACCACCCTGTTCATTTTCTACACGCCAAAAGCCCTTACGTTGGGAACTTGCATCCCTCGTTCCACCCGCTGCTAGCGATAGCACTGTTTCTGCAGTCCTAAACTGCTAATTCAGCAATGGTTATTAGCATGTTAGTAAAGATTATATGCGCTTGGTCGCTCGTGAAACTCGTTATAGTTTCCCTTTGTCGGCTCACATAGATTGAGTAAGGCTATCTTGGGATGAAGGTAAAGCGCAAGTAATTTAGCAATGACTACCTAATACAACTAAACAGTACCCATTAAAGTTAATGGTTATAAACTGCAGGAGTACAAAAACAAGGTTGGTGATTTCACCTGATGACAAGCATGATTAGGCCGCCTATCATAGTCGGAACAGAACTATGGGTTTGTGCGGACATTTCAGAAATTCAGATCACGAGGTATTTCCTGCAGGTTACTCCTGCAGACTACTACTGCTACAGGAAAGATAGATACCCCCATGAGGGCGGTGTTTTTATCTTTGTTCATTCCAGCAAAACTTTTCAAATATTCAAATTGAAACAGGCACTGTTGAAAACGTCTGGTGTAAAATTTGCGTTAGAAATAGTGAACGACTCGCAGTCGGTGCTTTCTACAGACCCCCAGATACAAACGCAGATGTACTTATATCATTTAGGTATACTGTTTCTACTATCAGTTGTGGAAAATTAATTATGGCTGGTGATTTTAACCTGCCAGGAATCCGTTGGCCGGCGAACATAAAATTTCAGATCAGGAGTGAGTGATCAATTATATACCGAATTTTTCTACCTCGTCGACTTGTACGCATTAGACCAGCACGTCTTAGAAGCTACACGTGGTAAACACACATTAGATTTATTTCTATCCGATTCACCCGATATGATTTCGAATGCGCATTTCATCCCCGGCATCAGCGATCATGATGTAGTCGTTGCCGGTGTTACCTTACATATAATAACTACAGTATAGTCATAAGCCCCGCAAGGTATTCTTCTACAGAAAAGCAGATTATTGCAGCATGACCACCGCCCTTGAATTATACGTCCCAACTTTTGAAACCAGAGGAGATGATTCAAGCATTGAAGACCTTTGGTGCACTTTCAAGCAGAAAATCGCCGAATTAATCAATAGGTTTGTTTCCTCCCGTGTTCTTACCCCTAAGCGTGCTCGTGATAAGCCTTGGATGACTCGCATGTTGCGCACTCTTACCAAAAGAAAAAAAAGCAAAAAGCTTATCGAATACATCGCGCTACAAGATTGCCAGCGCATAAGGCCAAACTTTGTGACTTAGCTGCGTGTGTCAAAGCTAAAATTAAGCCGGCTAAATATTCATTTCTTAAAACTCTTGAAGAAAAGATAAAAAGTAACCCTAAGGAATTCTCCGAGTACGCGCGCAGTAATGCTAACAGTAATCCATCTATACCGCCTTTCTAACAAGGTAATCCAATTATATACGGTGATGCAGAAAAAACCGAATTACTGAATTCTTTCTCTTTTGTCGACCCACCATCTCACTGTCAAACTTCTTTTTACAGACCACCTGTTAAAGAGGTGATGCCTCTAATTAGTTTTGAAGTTCAGGGTATCTTAAAATTATTATGTGAACTTAGCGTTAGTAAGTCAGTCGGTCCCAATAATATCCTTGTTTGTTGAAATCATGTGCGAGCATGATTTGCCTGTACTTTCACGTGCTGTTTGGAAAATCATTGGGTACCTCTTCTTTTCCTGTAAACTAGAAAACTGCCCAGGTCGTTCCAATGCATAAAAGTGGCCCCAGGAATGTTGCATCTACTTATCGAGTCATCTCATTTACAAGTGTTGCATGTAAAATACTTGAACCCATTTTATGTACAGACTGTCCGTTTTTAAAACGGACAGATGCAACCTTCTGAAAAACTACCAACGTCGGTTCCGCCATGGTTTTTCATTCGTCACTCAATTAACCGAGTTTGTCCATGAGATACCGGCAGCTCCTGTTGATCGAAACAGCACCGATTGTGATTTTTTTAATAAGGCTTTTGCTCTTTTCCCACACAATTTATTAATAGAAAAAGTCAATGGGTGCAAACTGGACAGCAAGGTTATACCCTTGATACGCGAGTATCTGTTCTTTCGCAAACAGTGGATTGTCCTCAATGGCTACCAACCTGCATGCGCTGATGTCGCGTCCGGGGTCTCCATGCTTAGTACATTGATGTTTTTACTTTACTTGAATCATATTATTGACACAGGGACCTGCACTGTGTGTCTTTTTGCGGATTATTGTGTGTTGTATAAAACAGTACGAAACAGTGATGATTGCTGGATTCTACAAATAGATCTTGATTCAGTCGTCGATTGGTACCGGATGTGGAAGATGGACGTTAGCGTGGCCAAAACCGTAAATATGCCTTTTTCAAGACGTGTTTAATCGCCTGACTTTTCTTCCGTGATTGACGGTTGTTAATGATGTTTGGTTTGTGGGGTTTAACGTCCCAAAGCAACTCAGGCTATGAGAGACGCCGTAGTGGAGGACTCCGGAAATGTTGACCACCTGGGGTTCTTTAACGCGCACTGACATCGCACAGCACACGGGCGCCTTGCTTTCCGCCTCCAACGAAAAGCGGCCGCCGAGGCCAGGATTCGATCCCGCGTCCTTGGGAACAGTGGTCGAGCGCCGTAACCACTGCCCCACCCCGGCGGGGCGACGGTTGTTAATGAAAACTGCGCATGAATTTAAATACCTGGGTGTAACCCTTACATCAGACTTATTTTGGAACAAACACGTTGACTACACAGTATCGAAAAGCGCAAAAATGCTTGCGTTTCTGTATCGCAACTTCAAAACTGCTCCCGGTTCTCTAAAAGAAAGACTTTATTTCTCGAATGCTCGCTCCATTTTGGAGTGCGCGCGCACTGTGTGGGATCCTGACACCGCAGCATTAAGAACTAAACTTTAACTTGCCCAGAACAGAGCTGCCCCGTTTTGTTTTAGGTAATTATAATAAGAATCTGAGCATTACGTGTGCTAAGAAAAGCTTGGGATGGCGAGTGCCGAGCAATACAAGAAAATGTCTCTGTCTTAAGTTATTGCACAATATATTTCGTGGTTGCACTGCCATCACAAAAAACTACCCTTAACCCTCAAATTATATATCGCAAAGACGAAACCACCCAATTAAGGTTAAACAATTTCAATGTAAAACGAACTGGAAGAATTTGACAGTTTTGGTGGCTTCTATTTTATTTAATGACGATTTCTTTTTAGCACTGAACCCTTAATGTTTTATTTCGTTTGGAGTCCCCGGTCTTCTGTTATTTCTTTTTTTCAAAGCAGTGTGCAAGGTCAATGGCTCTCCTGTGTGCCGAGATTTTCAGGTGAAAATTGCGTACTACTGTTATGTATTGTTTAGAAGAATTGCGACAATTGCTACATGGACAATTGTATTTTGCTTGGTTATATATGCCCCAACTTCCTACTGTAATCCTTGATGGCGCTGTTGGATCATGCATAAATAATAATAAATAAACATTGTGAGTGGCCAAATTTGAAGAATAGAGGGCTCCAATGAAATGAATAAAGCCCGATAGTTGCTAACTTTATAAAAATATATATCGGTGCTCCTCGTCAATGCCTTCATCGCTGTCTTCGCAAAGCTGCGAAAGTATACTTCTCTTCCATGGGTTAAGCATCACGAGAACGCTTTGCATAAAGTGTGCGTAAAAAGACCTTTCGTCCGCTCTCTAACCCGCTTATTTACTTATAAAAGGTGAAAACAAAAACAAAAAACAATCGTCGAAATGTGCGACACTTGTATTAAGAAGAGAGATAGCACTGGCTTCTCTGAGTTCCTTACTGGAATTATTTAAACAATAACCGCTCGGGGACTACAACGCGGGCGCTTGGTAGGGGGGCGGGGGCATGTTTTCTGACAATTTAATTACCTCCATTTGAAACGGTGAGCTCAATTTACCAATATGGTTCGTACAGCGGGCATCTCAAAACGGGAACACATAGAACATATGAGCATTACAAATCGTAGAACAAAGAAAGTTAGGCATTCCTTTCTTAATCACTGCAAAACGTGTTTTCTTTTTAGTGTGAGCGACTTGGACGTTACGCATTGAAACTTGATATTGCGTTTCACATTGCATGGATATTGCACGATTACGAAACTCACTGAAGCGAAGCGGGTATTATTGTTGCACAACGTTTCTGTATTATGCTGCTCCTAAGGGGACGGAAGAAGCGACAAATTTATACGCGCATATTTGCTGAGCGCACTAAATTGAAACAAAGGTCACTATTCTGCATTCCAATCCAACCTTGAGCCGGCGACGCAAAACTGCGCGACAGCGAAGGAAATGAATGAATATTGTGTATTGGAGGACTGCCATAGTGACTGCTCGTTTGTCGGGCTGTCGTTCTTCTCATTGTCGGCCATTTTTTTGCTAAATAATCGCGAAGTACATTCGTAGCTTCGTAGAATAGTTGAGTAGTTTTGAGGTCCGGACGAGAGTGTAAATAAAGTAAGAATCCTTAAAGGCATCCATAAATAGAGGAGCAGCTCAAGTCTCCGGTCATTTTTCAAATAGAGATCATGGAAGCGAAAATCCCAAATAAAGACAAAGACAGACTTCTCGAGGACTTGCAGCCGCGGAAATGTGAATTACGCCGGAATTTAGACAGTGCGCAATTTGTTCCGACGAATACGTGTATTTTGATCCCTGACGATTTCAGAACGCGCATATGTATGACCGAGCATCAGAATCTACGGTCTAGGAGTTAACAGAACGAGTCTCAAACGATGAAGCAGAGACAAAGACCCAGAACTCTAAAGCTTTGAACTGCAAACATTCGAAGGCGGCACAGAACTGCACAAATCAATAGAAATCAGTTGGAAGCGATGGTTACTGCTTCGTATCCCTGCTCTTCCTTCCTAAATAGAGTATAGTACAAATACATTGCGCCATGTATGTTCTGCGTTGATGCAAATGGTTCTTGTTAGTCGTCAGACAGTTCCAAATTTTATAATGTAGCATCGCTCTCTTCTTTCGGTTAAAGCATAAATGAGTGCAGGTGAGGGGACTACACGCCCCTGTCTCTAACTCAGTTTACTCAAGGAAATAAATGTGTTGGCTAAAAATCAAATGCACCTCCCTCTTCCTCGTGAAAGACCAAAATTTATAACCACCCCTTTCGGTGGTTCCCCTCTGATGACGCTGCTTTGCTTTATAGGAGTCTAGCCAGATAATATGCACTCGTGGTTTCCCCCCGCTGCACGACCAGCGAAGATTGCGCTATTTCTTTCGACGCGCTTCTCACCTAACGCAGCTGGAGGGGGTTAGCCGTATGCGCAAGTCGCCCGACCGAGACGCAGGTACTTTCGAAAATAGCCCGTCATTCTTATCTCCCTCGGCACAATGAAAACAAAAAACCGAAAGCGGCTATAAAACCTGGTACTGGTAAGGATGAATTTACACGTACACTGTCTTGTGTAGTGGAACAATAGTAAAGTGGCATAAGCCATGTGGTCGGCGACCTTGGGCGGCGGCTTTTTGCCGCAATTATTGCTGCGACAGCTGCATCCTCTACCTTTGCGCAAGGTGCGCCTCGTATAGAGATGCTAGCTGCCAGACTTATACCATTTCGACACACGTGTGACACTGCGACGCGCAGTGCGCGTATAGAGAGAGCACTCCGCAAACATCCAAGCGAGTGCTTTCGACGTCGCACAAATCATCATTCGGCCGGAATGAAACATGGAGCGCACGTGGCCTTGAATAAGGCGCCCCTACTGCTCCAGTGCTTTCTGCCGTATACCCCTGAATCCTCTTATCTTAGAAAACAATTTTGAAAATATCGATGATTTACACGAAGACAATATCGAACAACTGCTGGCACTCCTTTGCCAGAGCCAATCATCCAGACCGTTTGTTATTTCTGTCGTTGTCGTTCTTGCAGAAAAATGACGACGCGGGAGGAGGGTGTATACCGTATGTATACGCGATTACCTGTTGCCATTACCTATACTAAATGTGGTGCAACGTTATTGCTTTTCGCGCAACCGGATATATGTAACCAACTGGACACGCGCCTGATATGCCCAAGCAGCGCTAAGACAATCGAATGTGAGCGATGAAAAAAATAAACGTCTACACCTACCCGTAAATTTCCGTTGTGAAACGAAGCAGGAACTTGGGTGGTTTTCCATTGGCTTATATCAGACTCCCTTGCAAGAAAAAGTATTGCCCCGTCCGGTATACTTGTGAGGCGATAAGATTCGGGGGTTGGTCGGTAGGCTTATGGGATGTGCGCGGCAGGAGACGCTTAATCAAGGCCACCGCATGCTTTCGAAATTCAATTTCCCCAAGGGACCTTTATTCGGCTCTGCAAATTCGCACTCAGAATGTTTTTTTATACATGACTGTATGCCAAGGAGAGCTGTAGAAGTAGTACTGTAGTATTGAATGCTCTCTCGCATTGGCTTATCCTGCATTCATTAAAATGACTCTCTCTCTCTCTCTCTCTCTCTCTCTCTCTCTCTCTCTCTCTCTCTATTCCTCTCGCTTGACTGACGTTTCTCCCTTGGTGGCACTATGATTAGTACCTAGCTAAACGCTCCTTCAGTGGAATAACGTGCCAGGTTGGGCTGGAAATCCAGACAAAATCCTATGTGTGAGAAAAATTTTGACCTCTCTGTCAAATTTCGAATTGGTGAAAAAAATGCACCGATCCATACAGACCACATAAAAGGAAGAAGACGAGACACAAGCGCTTTGTCTTGTCTTCTTCCTTAATTGTGGTTTGCGTGGATCGGCGCGATTTTTTTCACTAATTCAAGTATGCATGAACTATCCCAGAAACGTTGTTAATGTCTGTCAAAAAAAAAAAAAAAACAAGAGGCATAGGCTGAAGAGTGCTATTTTCTGATCTGTGCTTAGCCGCAATCTGCAAGCTTTTGTATCTCGGCCGGAAATCCTGCGGCGTTCATGCGCAAACACTTATATTTCATTGTACAAGGAGACATGAGTCTGTAGAACATATACGACTGGCGTGCCCAGTATATGCGTGCAATAGGTTATTAATGCTAGTCATTTCCTTGAAGCGTTTCGAGAGTAGGCCGCTCTCAGAGGACCGACTGCTATGCGCTCGGTCAGGGAAAATGGAAAGCTCTAAAGGCATTTCGGGCTCTTTGTCGCTTCTTGGCCAACACGGGACTGATTGGCGTTTGTGATATGCGTGCCTGTATATGTTTTCATGCCTTTTCGCATCACGCCGTCACCCATCAGGACCATTTTTCTTCCCCCTTCCCCTTCGCCAGCGCAAAGCAGCAAGCCCGATATTCGACTTTACGGCCGAACTCAATGAGCGAGCTTTCAAATGGCTTCATAATACTGAGGAATGGGACGCGATATATGTCCATCTTGTTCACAGGAGAATAAAAAGGCTTGATTAAAAACGTTTGGTCACTGTGAGGAGGTTTTTTAAAACCCATCAATCGAAGGGCTGATTCGATGGAATCAAACCAAAACACGACCAAACTAGGAACATCTATTTTTGTACATAAACATTAGACTATACAAATAACACATCAAATAACAAATTCTAGAGGGCACATTGGATCACTGAACTGCGATGAGGCGAAAGCCTCTATCACGCGGTGGTTCGAATCCCTCCACTACAGCACCTCTTTCTCTCTGTTTTCACTCCCACCTTCGCGATGACGTCATAGCGTAAGCTACCAGCCAACATATAAACCCCCGCTTTAACCGAGCCGTATGAACGTGTCTGCGTGGTTTAGGGATAACGCGAATGCAAGGATTTTGGCAGGCTGATTGTGATATATCACCCTCCCATATGAGAGGGAGAGGAAAGGAGAGGAAAGAGAAATGATGTAATACCACTTCAAGTCTTCTGCACCCCAATGAGAATGGTCAACGACGGGAGGCAAAGGGTGCTCATAAGTGAAGTGATTCCCCTATGGCATAAATAAAGCTTAAACCGTAAACTACTATGTGCAAAAGCAATACCTTTACTTTGAAATCGAACCTAAGCGTAGTCATCCAGATTGCTCTCGCGTAACTCCAGGTTTAACCACAAGTTAAACCACAGCTTATTTTTTTTTTTATTTTAGCTTTAGCTGAGTTATAATGCTCAACTTCTTTTTTTCTTTACAAAATACAGTGCGTGTACCGTTGATTGCTTCTGATAATGCGTCGCTATAGTAAATGGCTGCTCACTATACCGGTTGGCTTCTTGATAGCACTTAGGTATAACCTGTAAGGTACAGTTTTTAGCGCTTCTTTGGTCGAGGAGAGCAACTACGGGGTCCAGTTGGTGTATCATCCGACGTGCTTGGCGAGCACTAGCTTCATACAAAGATGATACGCGCACACGTGCTGAAATGCTTCAAGCAAGTGTTTATTCATTTCAAGAACATGAGTTAAACGCATGTCATAACATCATACCATGTGCAACACGAGGTGGAGCAGCACTGCATTCACACCTGTATGAACAGATTAAAAAAAAAATGATTCGAGCACGTGCGCGTTACAACAGCTCAAGGTTACGATCCTTGAAATAGTTCACTACTGTTCTCCTTGAGATGACTGCAGGCACACTGACGCACGGGTTCTCAGAGCAAGTGTAGAGCTAAAGACAGAAAGTAACACAAAGTCACCGAAGATCTTGCTTTGAACGTTGCACTCTAGCATCGCTGCATCTGCGGGCCTTCGGCCATTTTAGCGAGAACGGAACGTGATTATTTGAAGGCCCGTAACCATAAACTGTTGTAACGCGCACGTGTTCGACTAATTTGTTTTTCTTTTTTTTTTTTTTTTCGTTTCCTTTCACTCTTTCTCGCCACGTAGGAGCGTACCCAACGCTGCTGCCCCTTTTTCGCTCATGACACGACGTCGTGGCATGCATTTATACTCACGTTTCTTGCGAGAAGTACACATTTGTTAGCTGCGCTTCGGCGTGTCTGCGTGTCGCGTTCTAGTATGGCGCTTTCCAAACCCGTAGGGTGCCCAAGTTCCCGCGCCATTTTGTGGGTTACACGTGGGTGGGAATGCGTTCTTCCATTGTGCTTCTTTGCGCTTAAGTATCAAAACTAACTAAAAAAAAAACAAAAATAAAGAATAAAATTGTGAACACTTAAGCTCCGCCTTTAAGCCTGGTATGACGCGACAATGTTTTAATAGTTCCCGTATGCCGCCTCCCCTTGAGTGTCATCGTTGGCTCACGTGCAGTTTGCTACTAGCTTCATCAGTAGTCATTTTACTCGTTCTATTATCCTACGCATACTCCGTAGCATAGAGTCCTAAGATACCGCATCAATATATGGAAGACCAACCGACATAGATACAAAACCCCGCTTTATCAAAGCCGTACGGAAGTGCCTGTGTGCCCTATGGAGGTAGCGTGGTCTCGGAAGGCTGGATACAGATCGTACCCTCCCTTTTCAAACGGGTTTCCCAAGTTGGCAGCTCCTTCTCGGCCATGCCATATGCAGTCTCAGCCGCTCCTTGTCGGTCATGCCATTAGCGGTGTCCTGATGCCGTACAACCCGCAAACCGCTGAGTACCAGGCCATATCACCTACCAGCTCGCAGCTGCCAGAGTCATGCCCGCTATCTTTTGCTCACAGAGACGGCGCTGAATTTTTTTGGGAAACGGAGCTTTTAGCGCACGAAGTAAGAACTGGGTTCATTTTTTGAATGAAGCTTCTATAAAAGCAGAAGCTGTATTTTGCGTCTTATCTTCGAAGCGTGCTCTACATGGGCAGCCAGACAGAGAATGAAAACTAGCTGCAGTATGGGGTGCAATATGAGGTCTCAAAGCGACTCAGACTACGAGAGACGCCGC
The DNA here is from genome assembly GCF_055883805.1 of Amblyomma maculatum. Lineage (NCBI taxonomy): Eukaryota > Metazoa > Arthropoda > Arachnida > Ixodida > Ixodidae > Amblyomma > Amblyomma maculatum. Next base: position 140,141,505 of record NC_139344.1, read on the forward strand.
AGTGGAGGGCTCCGAAGCCTTCCACTACCTGGGGTTCTTATAACGTGCACTGACATCGCACAGGGCAAGGGCGCCTAGTTTTTTACCTCCATGGAAAAGCGGCCGCCAAGGCCGGGATTCAATCCCTCATCCTTGGGAACAGTAGTCAAGCGCCTTAACCATTGCGCCAACCCTGCGGGGTGTTTTCAGTAGGTTGCTCTGCTTATTCTGGAAGATGCAGAAGGGGTTGGAGGCAGAGAAGAGCGAAGAGCTCATGTGGGGGTGTGTGCAGAAGCGTCTGGAACACAGAAAAACATAAAGACGGAGTAATCAAAACCGCAGTGTCACTCGAAGGATGTACAGGTGCTGTTTGTGCAGGTCGTGGAGAAAACGAAGTTTCTAGGAACGTTAGACCGCATTTGGCAATGACAGCCTGGAACCCACAGCGCAAATAGGTCGAGATCGCGCGAAAAGCACTGTTTGCGTTCAACGTCGCAATCTCACCCAGTGGCCGGCTGATGAGAGCCAGACGTGGGCAGACGCTAAAAACAAAGCATTAAAATAAGCTGCGATATGTTACTAACGGCAGTCATAACACGAAGGCGTACTTTTATTCCTATTTCTTTTAATTTCTGAGAGCCATCAAGCTTTTACTTGTCCAAACTTCTTTATTTTTTTTTTGTTCTGTCCATTTCACAATTATGCTCTGTGCAAACCCTTATAAAAATGGGAACATCCTTTGAGTTCAATGTGAACTCAAAAAAGTCAGAAGGAAGCAACTTCCTCTGAACTGAGAATTGGCTACTGATTTTGAATTCACAGTGAATTAACTTTCTCTGACCATCCTGTGAATTTCCTGTGAATTTCCTTTGAGCTCCCAGTGAACAGACCATTGTCAGTTTGAGTTGAGTTCACAGGCAGTGGCCAATTATTGGTTCAAAGGAAGTTCGAAGGAATGATGACTATGGGATATTTGGTGGATGTTCGAAGGAAGTATGTTCAGACTGAAACATTTGTTTGTATGAGCTTATATTTATTTGGATAGATGTACTTCCTCTGTTTAGGCCTGCTTTCGAAGACCCTGTGACAAAAAATCGGATCACTGTCCACAATCCCAGTGCAAACATGCGCAACTGCCGGTGACCACCTTGGCCAGTACTCCATTGAGCAAGCAGGTGTAGGCTGCAAAAAGAAAAAAAAAAAAACATTAGAAGCATGACTGCAATGAACAAGCTAGAGTCCATCCAGCCTTCCTTAGCTTTTGTAAATTAAATATACAGAGCACGGACAGTGTGAGCGCCATGCAGGCACCGCAGCATTATGCATTAAGGCAAGCATTATGGCCCTGACCATCACTGAAAAGTCAGCTGTTTGGACAATATTTCAGAATGCTCTTGCATCACATGCACAGGCTATGAGCTCGAGGACTTACAGATAACAGCATCCGATTTTGGGCAGCCCAGTGCCTTTTTTGGAGCTTCTTCCTTGCGGGCATTGCAGACACGGCCATAGAGTGAGCTTTCTTCCAGTTCTTCGGGTGAGAACACAACCCGCACCAAGTTACACACAAACTTTGTTGCTTGATTGCCCGCACTGAGTTTCATGCGGTCAATCAACTGCTGATTTACCATAATATTGCCGCCAATGTGCACCTGCAAGAACAAAAAGCAAATATTAGTACTATGACCAGTATTGTAACATACAACAATATTCCTTGATATGCAATAAGAAAATGAAGGGGCTTTACAAACAACAAAAAACTTAGACCAGCTTCAGAACATTCAAACAAACCCCAAAACACATAACTAAGGTCATTTGTTTGCAAGTAAAAATATACATTCAAGAAGCTGTACTTTAACATGTACAACAATGAAGGCATGCGAAAACTATTGGATGTTTTTGACACCTTCCCGAGTGGTGTTTTGATCTATTTTTGAATTTTGAATGATGCCAAACATCTTTTAACATTTTTATTAGCGTAACCTGACAATTGTGTACTATGTATTTAAGGTAACTAGCCAAAAAGAGGGCACATAATGCCCCGCAAAGGATTGAGTGCTAATAGTGCATTGCTATAGCAGAAGAAAAAACAAGAAACAAGAGATTTTTTAATGACCTAATTTATGCTTGCATTTCAACAATAAAAAAAAAGTCAGAAAATAAAAGGATTTACTCATCATTAACATTGCAAAGGCCATTAAAAGCCAGTTTAGACAGAGCACAGTACCCACATTATCACCTCCTGTTTAAAAATATTAACATCCTTTTCGTACATCAGAAGCTCAACCAATCAAAAAAACTGCCAATGAAGGTTTAGTAAAAGCATGCACTCCCTGCTCTGTATGTGCTACTTTAAGGCAACATTTAGTTTGCAGCTTGCACAGGTAGCTTTCATAATTTAACCCCTCAAGCGCTTTGGACAAGCAGCTCGTCCTTGTAAAGCTGCCCTCAAGCCATTTTGGACGAGTGTAGCTTGTCCTTGCAGGATAGATCCTCACCCTGAGAGTTTTAGGAGAGTACAGCGCTCCTCTGTGACTTAGGTCATGCGCCATTTGACAGATGGCACCACTGACCCGTTAACTGCTTTTTGTTCTACCGCTTGAAAGCCTTTTAAGCAGCCTTAATGAGAAAAATGGTGCCTGGTAGAGGCAATGCATGCACTGTTGGCCTGTCATCGCGGGAAAGAAGCTTTTCTTCGTTGCCATCCTCGCCATCCGAAGATGGCTCAGACACCAATTTTTGCATTGTTACGGGAAGCGAAGACGACAGTGATGACATGAGTAGTTCTTCCGACGAAGATGATGACAGCTCAGACGATACTATTGCGAGTTCTGTGTCAGTGGATGAAAATTGACAACATTTCGATGAAACCCCCTGGGCTTCCATTCTTGGTCGTCCCTTGTAAAACATTTCCAGTTACCTCGCTATATGTTACTCGACTAGATTGCTGCTTATTGGCGGGCAGTTGATTTTTCACGTAATGAGCAATAAACTTCACTGCGCTCATTTGACTTAGTTTATGGTTCAAATATTTTTGTCTCGGATACCTCCTTTTTTATTACACTACCAATAGAAACCAGCAGTAAAAATAATAACTAAAGGGACACTTAAGCTCCGCCTTTAAGGGTATGATGCGACCAGTGTAGGCTACCATCCAACATATAAAGCCCTGCTTTAACCAAGCTGTATCAACATGTCTGCGTAGCCTAGGTGTAGCAAGCCTGACTCAGCATTGAAGAGCACTGGAATGTTGATTCATATTTCACCTTCCCACCTCAAATGAACGACCGGAGTTAGCAGCTCCTCCTAACTTTTGGATATCATGTGGTCTCGTTAAGCCACACAAATCATTGAAGAATGTGTGTTCGGCCATGCCACTTGCCAGCGCCATGCTCTTGATGTTTCACTCACAACACAGACAACAAATTTTCATGTAATGGGGCCTTTAACGATATCTTAATTTTAAGCAATTTTAGCTAGAAATCTCGAAATAATAGTGTTCAAGGGGTTAAAGTGAAATTGAACTATTGTTGGATCAGCTTAAGAAGCCACAACTCCTTCTCAAAGGAGACCCTCCTGGCAATACCATGGTGGTTAATTGCCTTTGACTTGCCAGAGTGACATTGCAGGTGGCTGTCAGGTGCAAGTGGATTATCTGCACATTAGCTTGAATACCATGATGACTGGCCCAAGTCGCTAAAATGACTAATTAGAGGAGCACCAGCTGCGTCATTCGAGTTGTAGTGCAAAAAGATGGCCTTCCAAGATCGATAACCTAAGAAATTGCTGAATATTAGACAAGCTAATGGAAATCTCTTTTCTGATGAAAAGGGCTTTGCTATAGCCCAAGAACAGGAAGCGTAAACAAAAGTAACCTTGCACTTCCGATAACTACAGCTTTCACAAAAACTCTTCCAAATCAATGTACACACGAATGAAGTAACAGTCACTAAAATGAAAAGAAGCAGTTGGGATTTTTTTTCATGGTTGTTTTGACGAATTTAAGAAAATAGCACTCTGTCTTTTGTCGTTTCTATTAAATTGACATTCATTTAAAATATCATTATGCTACTAATTATGCAGTCTGTGAGCCCAGCCTCATAAAGAGCATCCCGGCCACGGCAGCCACTTTTCAGTGGAGCCGAATTGCAAGGTGCCCGTGTGCTCTGTGTTGTCGGTGCACGTTAAAGAACCCCGGGTGGTCGAAATTTCCAGAGCCTTGCACTACAGTATCTCTCATAGCCTGAGTCGCTTTGGACATTAAACCCTAAGAGCCAACCAATCATAAAGAGCATTGCTTCTTGCCTATCTCTGAATTCAGTGACTGCTGACTTCATTCACATGGATAATGAGCTCCTCATTTCCCTATCCCTGCACACTTCTCAATGGAAGTGCATGACTTGTGGCAGTGCTATCATAAAGCTAAAACCAAGTTCTTGTGTGACCCTTAAAAAAGTTTCATCGAGAAAGGCAGTAATGAGGACAACCATGCAGACACTAGACTAAAGCAACTAACCTGAGCCTCGGTTGGCGGCCCAACTGCTTGTGTTGTACACGCAGCATTATTAACGGATTCCGTCAGCTGATTGACCAGCTCAGCAACATCTGAAAAAAAAAAAAAAGGAAAGCTGAAACAAAACATACTATTTCATCACTAGCAGCAGCAGCCCATGTAACATTCACCACAGGAGAAAAGCCTTTTCTTTGCCCTTGACTGCATGACCAACCCTTTTCTGTCACCAAATGTGCCATACAAAACTTAGCTGCTAGACACTGGCATCACTCACGCACTCAAGGCGCCCTATCAGCGGTACATAATCAAGGGGATGCTGATAGCAATTGATGAAGCCAATGCTGACATCCCACTTCTGATCTCTTTGTTCGCTGTGGAAATGCCTGGATTGAATTAACTGCAGAGGACGTTGTCACTACAGTGCAACTGACGGGTGCTGCTATTGCTTAGAATGAATTCATGGGTGCGGATGACGATGCCGAGATAGCTGTGAGCGCTTTAACAGAAGTTAGTCAGATCACATCCCTGAAACAGTTTGTCGGTAGCAAGGGCCTTGAAGAGGTCAGCATGCAATATACATGTATGGCGGCAGCAATACGCCATACATTTGGACAAAGGCTGACACTCGAGTCTGTAGCTGATACTCCATAGCCCATGCTTCACCTATCTCGTGTCTGTCTTTCGTGTCGACATTTGCTAACATGGTGTGGTGACCGAGTTAAGTTAGGCAGATTGCTGAGCCAGGTGCCGAGCTTGGACAAGCATAAATTTCCTGTTGTGAAAAAAAAAAACACCACCTAAGTGACCAAAATGGCACAGGAAAATGAAGCGCATGCCATAAGGACTCCAAGGTCCATGACAGGACGAGGCCACATATGATAATTTCATACAAATTTAGATTTTTTGGTGTCCCTCCTGCGCTCATTCTAGATGCACCTCATCATTTGCAGGAGACTCTGAGGTTAAAATCTGAGGGAATCAAGGGTTCCATTCAGATATGCCATCCACAGTAATGCAAGAGCACCACAGACCTGCCGCAGCCATCTGGCTACAACTTATACCCCGTGAATGTGTTTGAACCTAATGCAGCTCTCCGGGTTCACTGGAGCGTTGTTGTCACCGACCACTCCAGAACAGAAAGGAACTCGATCCCGCGCCTGTTTTTCAGCTTCGGCTTGAGCAGCACAAACCAGCACAGGTGCTCACCTTGAGTGGCATTTGTTTACCATGCATTTCCATGCAGCTATCACATACGACAACAGGCTCAATCTCAGATGCATGCCGATCCCAAGCAATGACATGTGACACGCAAGTCACTGTAACACAAACAAAGCATGCTTGCAGAGCAGGAGTGGCAGCAGTTCATCTGCTACGTGCACTGCAAGCATGGTGGTTGGTGGCGTCATGCAGCAGCGCCACAGTGTAGCTGAGCACTACTGTACACCACCTATAATGTGTTGCAAAGACAACTACAGGAAGAACACCAATCCTAATCCTCATTGTAGGGGGAACCTTATTGCAGCAACATAATCTTACTGGTGCTTTTACTAGGATGTGCTACAGACCAAGAGGTCTTATTCATTTAAGAGTTAGCACTTGAATTTGTTATGCTTTACGTAGCATCTAGTGACACAGCAAATAATTTCAGTCTCATGGCAATGGAGATCAGCATTCCAATGGCTTCAGAAAAAAGCAATCACATACCAAGCATCTGACGTGCTTCATCTCTTGCGGCCTTATATTTCTTCATTCTTTCTTTTTTGCAGACTCCACTTCATCCTCAAGCTCCAGGACTCTCTTTTTTGCATCTGTTGGCTTAGACATTTTGTCACAGCTGCAGTTTTCCTGCAAAACGACATGTGGCAAGGTCTATTCACTAAATTGTATTTGCACTCAAATGCATCAAACAAAAATGATTCAGTATAATGCATTGTGCAGATATCTGGTTCCACATATTGAGATTAGCAAAATAGTGACCAAATGAAGACCACTGACAAGAGAAACGTAGCATGGACACTGTTTAGGGTTCAAAGCAACACTCTTAAGAGGAACATTAGCCCTGGAGCAGACCTTGGCACATAAAAGGACACGGTAATGTTTAACTGCGAGCTGACACCATCCAGCATCACTACTGCTCAAGTGGGCAGAATGCCCACTTTTAGTGGACAAAACAAAGGATGCATTTCCAGAAAAACAGTTTGAGCTCCCACGCATACCGTAAAACATAGCCACTCTGCTTTATGGTAGGTTCATGGTGTTTTATGTCCCAAAGCGACTTAAGCTATAGCTGAGGGATGCCGTAGTGGTGGGCTCACCTGGGGTTTTGACATCATACAGTACACAGTCAACTTGCATTTCACCTCCACTAAAATGCGGCCATGAATGCTGGGATTGTACCCATGTACAGTCGTGAGCTTTATGAAAGGGAGCACGCGATCCCGTGGCAGACAACCTCGTCCTGAACTAGTGGCAAAGCGCAACGGCAGCATTGAAAATGAAGTGGAGAGAGTGGTGCTCTTCCACCTGTTGGCCGTACCCCATGCACTGGGAGCAACTTTTAGATCGGCAGCTAAAAATCATTGCAGCATTATGCTTTGAAGTAGGATGGACAGTTTGGCGAGTTGGTACAATTGCATAGTCGGTGGAACAGCGCAAAAAGACGAAACACACTCTCTTCTTGTGTGCTTCGTCTTTTCGTGCTTTTCCACCCACTAAGCATTATGCTGTTGGTAACTGATATCACTGCTTGCCTTGCTACGCTCTGACCTAGCGACCCAGCGTAGTCCGGTAACTCAGGCAAAAGCAGCAGCCCAGGCCACTGCGGTCTTGGAATGGCGACTCCATGCACTGCACCCCCCCCCCTCCCACACACACACACACACACACACACACACACACACACACACACACACACACACACACACACACACACACACACACACACACACACACACACACACACACACACACACACACACACACACACACACACACACACACACACACACACACACTTCTTTTGTTTTCCTTTCTTTTTCTTTTTGAAATAAAGTTTTCTCTCTCTGCGCGAAATCTGGATAAAGGCTGGTAGCGAAGAAAGGAAGCATGTTTGATGCTTCAATAAAAAGAAACAAAGAAATGAACATGAAAATAAATGAATGCGACAAAACGTTGGGCGCTTTTATCTGCTTAAACTTCAGTCGCCTGCAGCTGTGAAAGTGTCCGTTTCGCTGCTACACTACCAGTTGTCTCGGAACGAGCACCCTGGGCATCTTTAAAACTTGTTCTATATCAGCTTCAATAATCAAGGAGCTGCCATTCTCTATGCCGCACCGTACCGAGACAACGGTAAGAAAAGGATTTTTTTTTTTTTTTTTTTTTACGAAGCCCAAATTGGAAGCCTACTTCTGTTATCACGAAACACCTAGAAATGCCATTTGCTGTGTAAACAGGGAGAATCAGGTCCACGTAACGACAGCAGGCGCGTTTATTCTACTTCTTATTTCCGCAAATTCTGTTCATTAGTCTTTCTTTTTTTTTTATTTATTTCACGTAATTCCCGGAATCAACTGTCTGTCTACCCCGTGCACCATGTGCACTACTGTCACCTGCCGGTTAACACAATGCGGTCGTAATGCGGGCATGTAAACGATTTCGCGACACGACTCACCGCGAGTAGCAAAGGAAGGTGTTTTCACCGGTGAACATTATTACGAAAACGAAAAGAGACAAGAGACGTTTGACTACTTACCCACTCCGAGACTGAACGCAGGAGAGTACGACCCCTCCTTCCATTGGACATGTAGCACTCCTTGGTTCAGAATAATCTTCCAGTATTTTGGATTATCGACCAGTTTCGCCTGCAGTTCTTTTGATTGTAGGTTTCTTACGGGGTATGCGTACCACTTCTGAGCGGTCGCCCATTTAACCAAGACGTGATCGGCCATTTGCACTACTCACGCTGTGAAAACACGACGAACACAACGAACGCGAACAATCAACTTCCTACAGTCATGAAATACATAGTGAAGTATGCCGTCGGCTGTTCTCACGAAAACGATAGCGCTAGAGTCTCAAGCGCCAATTCGAACGAATCAAAATTTTAAAATCACTTTTGCAAATTTAACAAACTTTTGAAATAAAAACTATGATTAAAAAACAACCTTAAGAGTTTGTTTTTTTACTAATGATATGTGATGCGTAACAAACGCAAATAATTTAAGCAAATTATTGTCACTAGGAACAGCAGCGCTCTTCTTTTTGAAGCGGAATTCTTGTGGTGCGTGTCAATCTTCATTGGTTTTACTAAACGTGAGAACGTTGGTTTTACTGGCAGTACTTGGTAACCTCGGCTGCGTGGGCTTCTTGTGCACGATGGGGCCGACGTCGCCGACGTATTAATTGCTGGTCTTTAAACTGTGATAGGAGGTAAACGAGCTTGACTTTCGTGAATAGTGTGACGTCCGGCACTAGGCATATCGTGAAGTGCATTTAACCGCAGGCTTTTGAAGCCGTTATCGATGGTGCTGCGATAACCGCCTACCCGTCGCCTACCTGTCGCACGCACTAGAGGTGCCACCACGGTAAAAGCGTACTTGCGCGACGTCAACGTCGCGCCGTACCGAGGTGCACTAAATCACGACGGAAGCAGGCCGCGCTTGCTAACAGCGTCGCTGCGAGCCAAGCGTTGCCAGGCTGCAGTGCCGACCCAAATACTGAAGAACCCTGCCAGCCCTACGCCGAGCTTCGTTGCGTACCGTGTCAGAGTGCTGAAGCAGCGGTCACAGATGTAGACGCCGTCTCGCGCATGCATCGCCATCGAAGCAGCGGGCTGCGAAAGCGATGAATTTGAACCACCTGGCATTCTTTAACATGTATAAAAATTCTTGAATGTGTTATATTTTATGTAAAAAAAAATTCAGAGGGGCAAGACATAGACCAAGTAATGCCACACACACAAAAATAAGCACAAGAAATGCATGAAAAGAAAGTTATCTTTCCACTTAAGGACAAAGGGAGGAAGGGGTGAATATTCTTGGTCCTTGTGTGGTGACTAAGAAGAAACTCGCGCTAAAAATAAGATCTAGCGCATGAAAAAAAAAAAATAGCATGGATTCAAAATAAAATAAAAAAAAAATGAAAATGGAGTTTACTTGCACAGCAAAGAAACGAATGCGATTGTGTATATTTTGATAAATGTATGATTGGTTTATTCTAAAAAGTTCAGAAGTTAAAAAAGTGCAAGGGATACTCATGAAAGAAAAAAAACGAGAAGTAGAGCTGAAAAGAATGAGCTTCGTATGTTTTCACTTAAGAACAAAAAAAGAAGGTTATGATGCATAAAGAGTAAAGGGAACTTACTTCCTCTTTACTTGAGGACAAACGAAGGAAGGTCATCATTGGTATTGCCAAAGAGAGCCAGTTTAAAAATGAGCTTCCTTCTGTCAAAAGAAAGGAAAGTCTCAACAAGGTGAGCTCAAAGGAAACTTCCTTTAGTCAAAAGAAAGGAAAAGTCTATAGGAAGGCTGTTCAGGAAGCAAAAAGGAAAAACAAAGGAAGTAAAAAGGCAAATTCCATTTTCATAAGGGAAGTGCTAAGACGCGCGTATTTTTTTAATGCCTCCGCCTATATCCAAGCCGATTTAGTTGGGAAAATGTGCCCATCTTCTTTCCGTATAGGCGCCCAGCATTTGGTTTGTTTCCCTAGTATGGCAAGCCGTTTTTCTCATAAATATTGATGGAGTAATTTCGGCGCAGGGCTCGTCTGTACTCTAGACGAACCAAGCCACTGATGCCGTGGCCTCGGCGGGTGGTATTGATCGGCACGATGGCTGCCAGGCGCCGGATGCGTAGAAGCAATAGGCCCACGTTGCCGCTGACAGCGCTGCCCGCCGCGTTGATGACACCCGCAGCCGACGATAAGTGCAAAGAATAACTGGCTCTTCTGAAGACGCTGTCAAGTATTCTACATTTAATCGGTGGGACAGGGGCTGCAAACGCATAGCAAGGCGATGGTGTACCGCTGCGCGGGCACATAGTGAATGGTTTGACACGACTGAAGCGGGTGTAGCAGCGGCAAACTGGCTTGGGACAAAGTCGTGTGACGGTACGCATTCAAATAAAGAGATGTGTACGTCCCATTAGAGTTGACTTGAGAGTAGATGTTGTGAGCCGGCGTAGTAAGCCTAAGCGAGTTGAATTGCTGTATGAGACGAGAAATATTCTTGGGTTGGGGTCAAAACTGGGATAAATGTTTCTGGAAAAGAACGTAGCAGCCTCCGATTTGATGATGGCATTGCCCTGCCATGTAACTTCGGGGAGTGACAGCAGAGCATGACTGTGCACCTGAACCTTCGAATTAATATAGCAGGGCTAAAAGGTAACATTAAGAAAACGTGCTCAGCATCTGAGAAAGAAGGAACAGTTTACGATAGACAGCGAGGAATTGGAAATTATAATAGAACTCATCTATCCAGGGCAAGCAACTAGTTAACTGCAGATCTCAGTCATGAGAGCGAATTAGCTAGCAAAAAAAAAAAAAAATAATGGGAAGCGCATTGGGCATATGTTCTCAGGGTATGCAAAGCAGCCTATATATCAATATCCCTCAGAAGCAAAGCCCGATAATTGTATCTTGTCAATGTGGGCGTACGCGGCACAAACTTGGAATGTAGCAACAGCCAGTCTCCATTAGCACGGCCAAGACATGTAAGGAGGAGATCAAATAACTTGCAGAATAACGGATTGAATTCTAAATAAAGTAAACGTAGCAATAAAGAGAAAGCAAGGATGTAGATGAGACTACACTCGGGGACAACTTTCTGTGGCTACGCAGAAAAAGCTACAAGCCGGCATGCACCAGTTCACTCCCTAGTAGAATATAGTTCCTCTATTAATTTCGCAGTTCTTGTTCTGGAATATTATACCATTACTAAGTTACGTCACCTATAAGGCTGAACCATGGAGGCTAATGTAGATGGTTTTACTTAAGTCGAGGACAACACAGAGAGCTATAGAACAGGTAACTGTGGGTGTAACGTTAATAAATAAGAAACATGCAAAGTAAAAAAGAAGAAATGGACATGGGCAGGACATATAGTGCAAATAGAGAATAACACATGGTCGGTAAGGGTAACAACTTGGATTCCAAGGGTAAGAAAGCGTAGCAGGGGCCGGTAGAAAATTAGGTGTGTGGATGAGGTTAAGAAGTTCACAGGGGTAAAGTGGATACTGCTAGCCCAGGATCCGGTTAGTTGGAGGAATATGGGGAGAGGCCTTCGCCCTGCAGTGGAGATGGTCTGGCTGATGATGGTGATGATGATGATGACTAGCTTATTAACACTAAAATAGCCAGTACGTCGCGCTAATGCCGATGGCTGCGCCGCTTGTCTGCAATCGCTCGAAGCGCAACTGCGCCGTATCTTTCCGTCAATTACTGAACGCTTTTGCAACACGCTTGTGTTTTGACAATGTACCGTTCTTGTAAATTGTTTGGAGCCGGAGGGGTTTGCTTCTGAGCCATACTTCG
>NC_139344.1:140158523-140163523 GCF_055883805.1 Amblyomma maculatum
TCCGTGCTGCATAGCTGCACCGCGGTACGGAACATGACGTAGTCATTCGTTTCATATTTTAATGCGGTATCATTTAAGGCCGCATTCTCCACAAACTCTGGCATCGGCGTTGTCGGCGTTGTGAGCGAAATTAGCTGTGGCAGGTGCGGCAGATGGCATTGCCGTTCACTGATTGGTCGGTGGGTTGTGTGACGTCACGAGGCCGCGTGACATGGCGAATCGGCAGGCTCTTCCAACTCGTGTTTCTTCTTTGAGGTGCGAATTGAACCAGTCGGGACTCTTGTTCCTTGAATCATTCGAGTCAGAGGTTACTCCTATAGGTCCCCAGGCACATTAGTACGATATGATTAAAGCCGGACTTCATACCCATCCCGTGTGTTTTTAACATAACGCGGTAACTTGCGACGGTCGCTAGTGAGCACCTGTGAGATTATAGAGGCACAAATTAAAGGGTAAGTGATAAAGCGAGTACCACAGTGCATGTAGGCGAACGAGAGCCGACAGGATAAGTTGCAGACGGGATCCATTGACGCTGTATCTTCAGGCATTTAGAAGCAGAAAATAAGTGTCCCTCAATTTTATTTCTTCACTTCCGAGAGCGGGAATAACCGCGGTATCTTTTGCTTGTACTTTTTTTTTTTTTCTAATAGAAACGAAGAAAATGCAATAAAGCCCTCCTATACCTGCTCCTATACCGCTGTCATCGGTTTTGCCGTTTACAACGTTACTGATATATATTATTTCTTCCGCTGTTGTGTACTTCAAAATCCGCGGGGTGCCTGACATCGTGGCATAGCAAAGGAAAAGAGAAGCAGCTGGCGTGTTTACGAGACCACACAGGTATTTTTTTTTTAATCACCGGGTGTTACTGTACGCGCCTTATTGTTCACCTTCTTCACAGTATCCCTTCGAGCGATACAAGCTAGTCTCGGCTCTTTATAGTACGCATTCCGTCGGCGAGGCGATAACAGCGCCTGTCTGTGCATGCTGCACTCTCGCAGCGGCAAGCACAACCTGTCCCCATTCATCCCAGCGAGCCGACTCTTGTCGCGCGCAGGGACTCGTTCGCCTTTTGCATTTTTTAGCGGAGCATCAGCGAAGAACTCTACATAACAGGTGCAGCGTATGGCTCGCCCTGGGCACACGCCGCTATGGTGGCATCATCCGAAAACAGCTGACTTCCCTGGTGGCTCGCATGAGTTCAGGTGACCAGCTCGTTGACGGACGCAACAAATTTACACTTGGCGACGGGAGAGAAAATTCGAGAAAACGCTGTTGTTTCTGAGATTTCAAAGAGAGAGATGCCGTGCAAACAAGAAGGAACACTAATTGGAGTCTAAATAGCTTACTTCGCCATTTAAACTTCTTGTTATGAAGCATGTACTTTATCAACATGAAGCAACAGTGAGGTCAATTCTATTAGCGAGTGGCGGAGTAAAATGGGTGACATTCCTGTTTAGAACTCCTATCTTGCAGTGGAGTTTCTTGATCCCAACACACCTCAAGTCTCGAAATGTAAGAAAAAAAAAACTCCTAATGCCAAGTCTCCTTACGCTCAATTGCATGATGATAGTGATTATCATCGTTATTATATCCACGAGCTCGCCTCTCGCTGCCGCTGCTTTACGAGCGCTTACAGTGATACAAGAGGTCGCCTTGTCACCGCTCTGCGCGACAGCAAGCAGCAATAAAGCGTTTCTCTGAAGGCTCCAGCGTGCTCCCATAATACGTGATCTTATTTTGTACGCGCAGCCATACCGTAAAAGCTGCCCCATAGGCCTCGCATCTTTCTTCCGTTTTTCGGTGTGCTTCGCGCAGCCCGTTGCCGTTCACTGTAGCATGGGATATCGACAAAGAACTTCGTTGGGGCAGAGTTTCAAAACCGAGCTCTTAAGAAAAGTTTATGCCGCGGCCTTTTACTTCGAACATATTAAGAAACCAAGCTTTAAACACTCGAATATGAGAAAAAACCCTGTCATGAAGTTAAGAATGAGTCGCGCGCACGTGAAAGGTGACCACTGCAAAAAAGGACGAATTTGGAAACAGTTCGTCATAATAGTCATGCGCCAGCTCCCACTGCAAGAAGTTCTAAATTCCTGCCATATACCAGATGACTTGGGGTGGTGCTCTCATTTTCAGCCTATTGTATTCTGCCTATAGTGAACTGCGGCGTTGTGCATGACTAAACACAGTTGTGAAATCCCATTTCAGCCTCGAACCTTTAATAAGCATCCAAGGCCTTAAATAGCTTACAAGGTACAAACTGGCGATAAGCGGACAAACCACTGCGCTAAAACACGGCGAAAGAACCCATGAAACGGAGTCACATGACAGCAGCTCAATTTCCTAAGCTGATTCGGTGGCTGCCCGTGAAGCTTCCGGTCTGTTTTCGTCAATGGCGTGGGCCAGCACGGCTTTCAGAATGGTTCTCGAATGAAGAAGCATAAATACGGCGCCCTGCTTTGCCCTATCTATTTGCGAAGTAAATATTTTCTAAACATTTTCCTCCTGTCTACTTCTAAATACTTCCATTGTATTGGGTACTTCTTAAGGCTGAATTAAATAAACCCACCTCATAGGCGTGCGCCAGAGGGCCATCCATTTATTATTACGGCTTACTTTTTCCTGACAATGCACGGACGCCTGGAGTAACAGAGTTAAGCATTTCGTTTCTATGATTTATGGGCCACACATGGAAGGAGGGGAGTTCTATTTGCGAAATACGCTTCTTGATTTCTTTGCCGACAAGAACAAGCTCAGTTGTTTCTGATCAAAACTTTCTTGCGAGGGAGTGGGCGAGGGCGGAGAAGACATTTCCCTTCTTCACCTACGCCTCGAACTTTTAAATCTGCCTTCATGGCCAGGCGCAATGACTAACTACTTAGCGTGCACTGGTACTGATTAGTCTGCTTTAGTTTGGTTTGGTTTAACCTCCCAAAGCAACTCGGGCTATGAGAGACGCCGTAACTGAGGGCTGCGAATAATTTCGACCACCTGAGGTTCTATAGTACATGCGAGGCTTGCGTTTCGCCTCCATCGAAACTTGGACGACACGGCCAGGCTCAAGCCCGGGACTCCTTGCTTAGTACTCGATAATCCTAACCATTGAGACAGGGCTTCGAGAGGGTCGGCTACTGAATCGGAGGACGGGGATTTAATCCGGGCCTCGCTGCTACAAAGGCAAAATGCAAAATCCGCCCGTGGGCTGTGCGATCTCAGTGGCAGTTAAGAGCCCTAAATGGCCTAAATTAATCCGCAGCTTGCTACTAAGCCATCCCTGTATTTCGCCCCGCCGTGGGGGCGAAGTGGTTAGTGTGCTCGACTACTGTGCCTAACAATGCGGGACGGAATGTTTGGTAGCGAATGCTACATTGGCCACGAACGAGGAGTTTCGAGTGTCAGGAGGCACAGAGCCGTTGCCTAGCAACCGCCGCAGCTGGCGGACGCCGCGCGCTCGCCGCGCCATCCGGCAATCAAGAAGCAACAAGAACATAGCTAGACAACCAGACTAGCCTGGACTTGCAATTAAGATTTAGATGGCATAGTCGAGCTAAGCCACTACTAATTTTATGCTGGGCCGATCTCCTCATCAAAAAAAAAAAAAAAAAAAACTCGTCTCCACCGGGAATCGAACCTCCATCCCTCGGATTGGACTAGATTAGATTGGGGTGGATTGGATTGGAACCAATTTGACTGGTTTGGATTGGACAGGTTTGGATTGATTGGACAGCATTGGTTGGATTGTATTCGACTGGAATGAATTCTACTTGATTTGACTTGATTTGATTACACTGGATTTGTTTGGATAGGATTAGATTAGACTGATATGGATTGGATTGATTTACACTATATTGGATAGGATTAAATTGGATTGGAGAGGAGTGGGCAGCCCAGCACCAGGCGCACATGCTTTCGCTACGTATATCCTGGCCTAGCTGAGCTAAGCCACGGCCAATTTTTTGTTGTAGTGATTATTTGTTAACTAAATATCAAAAATAAAAGAAAAACATTAGCTGTGGTTTAACTTGTAGTTAAGCCTGGAGTTACGCGAGAGCAATCTGCATGGCTAAGCTTAGGTTCGGCTTCAAAGTAAAGACATGGCTTTTGCGCATAGTAGTTTACTCTATGCTTTCAGCTTTGTTTATGTCATAGGGGAATTCCTTCACGTATAAGCACCCCTTGCCTCTCGTCGTTGACCATTCTCATTCGGGTGTAGAGGATTTCTAGTGGTATGACATCGTCTCTACGTCGAACTCCGGGGCACACCGCCGCCACAACTTTCGAACGAACCTTCTGTCCTAGCAACTCGCTGTTGTCGTTCTCCTCTACCAACTACCGAGTTATCTGTCTTCTCCTTCTTTTTTCCTTCTTTTCTTCTTCTTCTTTTCTTCTTCTCTTCTTCTTTTTTTTTTTCTTCCTTTCCTTCTTCGGACAGGCACGGACAGGCACGGACAGGTAAGGCGAAATGGCAAGACTGTGGCTAATGTAGCTTTCGCTACAAGAGATGCTTGCCGGCCTCGGTATCTGGATCTAATATCTCGGCGACCGCTTTTCGATGGAATCATCAAGGCGCCCATGTGCTGTGCGACGTCAGTGCACGGTAAAGAACCCCGAGTGGTCGGAATTTCCGGTGCCCTCCACTAAGGCGTCTCTCATAGCCTGAGTACCTTTGGGACGATAAACCCTACTAACCAACCATTTTCCATTGCCTATGTGTCGCTTTAGGCCATTATATATCCCCCAATTTACTTTTTTTTTTAAACCTGCTTACCTGCTATTTGCTATCGATATTTGGCATCAAGCAACGTAACGGGTAGGTTTTTAAATATATTCGGGAGCGTTGCACACATGCGCGCATGTGGCGGCTAAACGCCATTGTGTGTCTGCAGCCAGCCAGCATCTATACGCATAGTCGGCTCAGAGGGCCTGCAAAGTCACTCAGATCGCACTTGGCGTCCTACCTGTCATCCACTGTTACCTCGATGAAAAGACCATCAATA
>NC_139344.1:140168523-140481438 GCF_055883805.1 Amblyomma maculatum
ACAAAGGTATCGCCTGTAATCTAAGCCCGCATATACCTTTTTTGGCCAGCAGAAACAAACCTAAGTGATACGCGAATCATAGCAATATATCTATCCGGAAGAAAGGCAGTTATCTAATGCACGATAAACAATTTCAAAAGTTTCCGACCTTGCACTTTCAGCCATGAAATCCGACGCTGTGGCAGCCTATGCATGTATTAGTTCTGATAACCTAACGTTATATAACTTACTTCACTATCACAGTGCTCAACTGTTTTCATTATTGCATTCCACCTAATGATGCCCACCAGATCCAGGTGTGAAACGATGTATCACAGGACGCCACATCCTGCGGTACATGTGACGGGTAATTTTATAACTGAGACGTTATATAAAAAGCCACTGTGTGTGTTTTAACTTGAAGAGAATCAGATTCCAATGCGCGTCGTTTCGTAATAGCTTTGTAGCCAACATAAGTGCTTCCGCATTACGTCGGTAATCCAATATTTGCGTTTCATCGAACATGCTGTCGGAACAACAAAGTGATTGAAAACCTGGCACAACTCTGACATAAATGGGCAACACGCTGCGTCGCAACATGCTGTAGTTGTATCCGACTTGTCGGGGATGTCCCGGAACGCGTTTTGGCATGTCGGAGTTGATAACGCTTCGTGTCAAGGTCTGCCGGAGGAACGTTAAATGCGAGTAGCAATTGCGGCTGGTCGCTCATAACGTGCGACACGAAGTTAGCTTTGCGGTGGTCTTCGAATTTTTTGTGGCATTACTAAGCAATCCAAATGGCAAATCCTATGATGGGTGCTCTGAAACCCACATATTTTGCGAGTGCAAATCGAAGAAGAACGATCTTGGCAGAAATTCAATGATGCGCTGCTGGTTCTGATAGCCGCTTGGCTACGATCATTAATTCATTCCTGTCACTTCTTTTTCAGGGCAAGACAGAAATGTAGTTATTTCTTCTATTCTTACATTTTTTGCGTGAGATTTTTTTTTTTTTTTTTTCATAGCTGTACACGGTTCCCTTGAATCCCTGTCGTATGCTAAGCTGCGCGTGGAATATCAGATATAAATACATGGGACAGCATTTAGTACGTTGGATAGCTGCGCATGGGATAGTCAACGACTCTGAAATATTTTCGATCAACTGTGGTTCACGACGCGTACTGACGCGGAGCAGAAATCCGGTAGCTTTTTGCATTTCGCCTCCATCGAAATGCAGCAGTCGCCGCCGAGATTCGACCTCGCGGTCTCGGGCTCACAGTCGAGTGCCATAAGCCTTGATTCGCTGGTTCGGGTACCTTAGGATTCGTAGTTTCATTCCCGGAGTGAATCATTGTACCAAGGTGGATGTAGTCGCGGATATGTCCAAGGGGCTCGGTGCGTGCGTCCTGCCGATGTTATGTTCTACGACTGTTGGCGCGTCTGGACCCACGTCGTTGCTTTTGCGCAACGGCGGCCAACCACTGTTGCCAACGTGGCTGCAGAAAAGGCGTCTGTTAATTTTTGTAAATCATGACGTTGTAGAGGAAGCGTGACATAAGCTCAAAATCGGAGGCGCAAGACTGCACAACTCAACAAGTATAGCAGCCAGTTGTCAGTCTATGGTGAGCCTTCAACGCTGACCACTGCTCTGCTTCAATCACGGGTGGTCGTCGAATTTGTCGCATTCAGCGTCCAGCGTTTCACCTTGCATTGCAAATATACTCGACAAAGCTTCATGCTAGCTGTTCTGTTGTCTTCTGCTGCTGTCTGCGAAGTGAGTCTGCTTACGCAACAATAATAAAGAGCTCGATCGGAGCTATACTCACTCAGCTCCTGAAGCTTTCCAGAATCCAAGAAATGCTGAAAATTGTGCAGTTCGCTTATACCAGGATTGAAATCTACGCATATACATATTTTCTCATTATCTTGCGTAATACTCAACATATGTGGACATTATTAACCCTTTAACGTCCAATGTCACGAATTGGTGACATGCCGTTTGCAATCGTTTTCGAATTATCTATAGTTGAGCTTGCATGACAAATTTAATGTAAACTCGCTTTCAGTAGCCAGCGCTTTTCGATCCAAGTGGTTGGCATCGGAATGCGAAACATTTGCGCAAAGAAAATTGGGATGGTGCAAAGGTACGACAACTAGCACATTTTAGACAAGCTCGTCAACCCTCATTTTGGGAGTTTTTCCGCAAAGATGGAAAAAAAATTTGGTTGACTAAAAAAATTGTCTGCTCTTCCTGGGACTTCGAATTATTCCTTCGCACAACTGGAGCTATAGTTAGCTGCAATAAGTGGACCAAACGGCAATTGTTGATAACTAATGACGTACCAAGCCCTCGAACATTATCGGCGCTAATTATTTTTGATGTTAGCTTTTGAATGTGGGAACATTAGCTAGCATATGCGCAGGTAGTAATTTTGTTTTCTTCGATTCCTTCACAAGTGGGGTATTAAAGGGTTAAAGCTTCACTTCGATGATTATGTTCTACACTTCCAAATTAGGGCTGCGAAACACGAACTAAAGCAAAGAAAAAATAACATTAATGAGAAAATTCAAGGCCATGGAGTAGCAATATGATCTCTACAAACCGCGCTTCGCGTCGTCTCCCAGTCGTAAAGAAAAATACTCAGTTTTTAAAGCACAAAGGCGGGCTAGTTAAATTCCTTTGACGAGTTTTGATGGGCCTAATGCACATTCGACCTAGCAAAACTCACCATCTTCATATTCAGTGTTTGTCCGCACTGAGCGTTTGTCTTGTGTCTGTCTCTGGCCAAGTCTCGCACATTTTATTTTGCGCTGGAAAAATATTCAAACACCTTGAAAGTTGCAAAAGACAATACAATGAACTAACTAGCATCAATGGCGTTGTATTTAATCCAAATTTGGGAATGTATTTCACGGACAGCAACGCTGTCAAGTTCCCACCATTTATCTATACCCGGCGCACGTAGTTGCTGCAAATGACAGCGTGGGTTGCAGCCTCGATCTTCTGACGAATCGATAAATAGCTGCTACCTAGCAACAGCTTCGAGCACAAAATGACAGCCACGACGTCAGCGAGAAAAGCACGCCTCGTTCGGAACACCTACATAATATCTCGGCTGTGTGGAAGGATGCCTTAAGCTAATGGGGGCCATGATATCTCCAGCAATAAGTCTGTTACATTACCACCTCCGAGAAAGGGGTCATAAATGGCTCTCTCTTTTTTGCTTATCGGCGTTCATCCCATTTTTTCTGTACCCCCTTAGGCTTCTGGAAGGGTGTCAACGCTTCCGGTATCAAGTGTTGCTGAGAAAATAAAAATTGCAAAGTAGGAAAGGAAACGAGGGAACGGCTAGAGCACCGGCTTTCAAGTTTTCGTTACTAAAACATGTCAACATTCGATATTCAATATAGTCCGTAAGTTTGCTGCCCAGATTGAGCTGATTGAATTCCTGACAGAAAGTTGTCTGTACGGCCGGTAGAGACGGATACTATTTTTATCCGCAGCGGTAGCTAAGGGGTTAGGCGCTCGGCTACCAACCCAGAGGAAACGGGTGCAGCCCCGGCGAAGGCGCGCGGGTGTCGATGGGGGTGAAGCGCAAAAGTGATCCGTGTGCTGTGCGATGTCAGTGCACAAAAAAAGAACCCAGTGGTCAAATTGAATGCGAAGCCTTCCTGCATCGCATTTTTTTCCCCCTCTTTCTTCTTTCAGTCCCTCCTTTCTACTACGGCGGGGTTCAGGTGTCCATGAAACGTTACTCACAATGTCGCTTTAGGTGACTATAGAATAGGTGTTATGTTTACCCCAAAACATTTTGCCGATATTTCGACAAGCCTTATGCTTTACTGCTCCGATGCGCCAAGTAAATGCAGTGATTAATCATTCCGGATCTCAGTTGTAGCTTGTCGTGTGCTAATTACTAAGTGATTTAATCATGGGCACCTACAATCACACAATTGTAAAACAAAAAAGACAAGAAAGAAATGGAGATATCAAACTTCAGTTTTTTTATGCTGAAAGCAAGTACAATAACGCGCAATTTATACGCAAGCATTCAGTACATGCCTCGGTATCGCTTTAATCTATATCTATCTCTCCCTTGACAACAGCTAACTCTGTGGAGAGGAACTAGGGACGCCAAATCTGGGCAAACTATTGCAAGGGCAGTCTTGGCAGGTTTCAAGGAATTAGTAAGGAATGACAGTAAGGAATGACCGAATGTACTTGGCTGAATAAACCTCCCGTCTGATGAAATATTTTAGCGAATTATGAAATAAAGTGATCGTCCGTGAACATTCTAGTTGGCCGTCCACGGGATAAATAATGGCTCAGATGCCGCCTTATCGTTTCGTCATTGATGGCATCACGCTATTAAGTTGGGTAAAGAAAAAAAAAAAAAAGTTCCTTGGTGCGCTACGAACTTTAGCACATCAGAACTTTTGCTGATTGGGTTTTTGATCGGGAGGTGAAGAGACCCCCTGCGTCTCTATTACATCATCACTATTGCGGACGCTTCGCCAGACGGGCTGTCGGTTTCTTAAACAAAAAGACGCCGATTTTGGATAATTCAAATATTTTCGTTCCCATAATCCTGGGGTAACGGGTCACTGCACTGCGCTCCCCTACTCTGACGGAGAAGAGTTTCTTGTACAAGTCACACTGAGAGCTACACGGCACGCGGAGTGTCCCTTCTCATATTAGCAGACACCATGGACCGGTGAATCAGCCTGCCTTATAATACACATACTCATGATTGTGTACCCCGCAAAATGCTCTTGAGGAGCACTTAACATGGGAAAAAGTAATACACTTTTGCGCTCGTAAGGTCCTGTGCCGCAGAAAAGCCGCCGTCAGCGACGTCGGGCATAAGCAAAAACTCCTCATTGGTGAACAAGGTCATGACGTCAGACCCACGTGATCTGCGCAGAAATTTCGAACACCCGACCACGCTCATGTTAAATGTGACGTCACGCGTGGAATGATAGTGTCTGTAACAAGGCATATATGTAATGCGAATCAAAGGTGTCGCCGCAAGCCTCACATGACTTAGCTTTGTAAATTAATTTCATTTCACTCAAATATTTCCAGGTATTTAATCCGGATTGCAACTCACTACTCTTTGGCTGCAAGCCAGGCGCGCTTCCAACTAGGACACGCAAGACTTTTTTTTATTATTATTATTGCCTAGTGCAGGCAAAATACGTTTCTACGGCCTTTATATTTATGCCGCGTGGCCTTTCCGGTAAAGTGGTATCTTACGACTGTGTGCTGCTGAGCATGCATGTAACTAGACAAGGCCGCAGGCTGCCATCCCCCTAAATTTGTGTTCTGACAGCCAGCTCTCGATAATGCTGCGTTCACAAACCGTGTACAAAAGGGCAGAGACGTTAGAGGCATAAAGCCCACTACATTTACACCGATCGTTGCTTATCGTTTCAAACGCTACTGATATATCCCAACAGTGAGATTTTGCGTTCCGTGCACTTCCATGTTAAGCAACGACAAAAATAAAAGGCAAAAAGAGCATCATTCTATTCTGCCATTCGATAAGTGTACGTGCAAAAGTATAGCACGGGCTCCTCGCACGTACTAGTAATGCTGAAGTGTATAAGTCGGCTGTTGTCACATGTGTACAAATATGAAATGTACACTATTTCGCTAAGGAATAACATACAACCTCCAAGCTAGCCTCGAATGACTGGCAATAACGGTTAATGGCATCGGAGAAAAACGAATTGACAGCGACATTCGTGCATACTCGGAACGGCGCAGCTTGGCTTCCTGAACGGCCGCCACGCTGACAACCCCACTTCCTAATAGGTGCGCTCGCTTGTGTTGGTTCCGTTCATTTCACATTCCCCCACTTCACCGGCAACCAGTTGCAACGCTGAAGTTCTCACCATGCCTGAGTGTTACACTAGTCAAAGCCATCTTTCAGAGTACAGAGAATATGCATGAGATAAGCTGGCGAAGAATCGACATTACGGCAGCGAGGATGTACGGCAAGACCGCTGCACAAAGGAGCTGGCCTTCTATTACTAGGACGTATCGCGGAGCGACAGAAATTGTACCCCAAGTATAAACGACAAAGAGGAGGCAGATAGAAGAACGAAATATAGGTGAGAAGAGAGTTACAAGTGACACGGCAGAACCTCTGCTGTGGTAAAAAAAAAAATGTTTTGAGGCAGATGTTACCCTTTGTTTTCAGGTCGCATTGCGGGCTGGCAAATAGTAACAGACAATTTCCCCCTCTTTATTAAAGCTCCAGACGCCTGCCTCTTGTAACCACTTAGTGCGTGTCTTCATCCTCGCGACAATTCAAAGACTCAGAGCTGTTCTTGACGGCATCTTCCTCCCATCCAGTCAAGCTGAGGCCTTCTCGAACACAGCTACGCACACACCTATTCGGAACCAACCATGGGAGAAGCTACCATTAGGGAGATTTAGATCGGTTAGGGGAATAAGGTGATATAGCGGGGCAAGAGTGTGCATGCCCAGAGGGATTACCACACCCGCCGCCTATTCATCGCAGCACGCCGCGCGTGCGCATTGTCACCCAGCAATTGCCCTATCCCCCTAACCGATAGTGTCCCCCTATTCTAAAAACGCAAAACCTCAGGGACGCAGCATTAGGTACACTAGCACACTTCCATTGATGGCAACGGCGACGCTTGCTTATCAGATGAGACTTCACATGGACAATGAATACTTAAGCTGTCGTTGTTCGTAGAGAGCATCAATCTCTGGAGGAGATGGCATGGAATCGCTTCTTGGTCTGGTCACGAGGCACGAACTACAGCCGACGTGGTTCGTCACGTACGGTGCAATGCATGTGATTTTCTCACATCTATAAAACGAGCGAGTACTTTCCCGAAAATCTGGAGCGTGGAGGAGTTTCAGGTTGCCATCAGAAACTACCATCCTCGAAGCGACGTCATCATATAGCGTCATCATCATCATCAGCCTGACTATACCCACTGCAGGACGAAGGACTCTCCCATTTTTCTTCAATTAACCCGGTTCTGTGCTAGCTGCATCCACTTGACCCCTACGAACTTTTTAACCTCATCCGCCCACCTAACTTTCTGCCGCCCCCTGGTACGCTTTCCTTCCCTTGGAATCCAGTTTGTTACCCTAAGCGACCATCGCTTATCCTCTCTTCGCACTACATGTCCTGCCCATGCCCATTTCTTGTTCTTCATTTCCACCAGAATATCGGTAACTCATCATATATAGGACACGAAAAATTGAAACCTTGTAAGCTTCTGATTCACTTGCAGCCTGTTATGATCGGACTTCGAGCCGCGGTTCCCGCGGCTCCTGCAGCGCCCGACGACAAGCCAGGTGCTGCTCCGCATGACAACTGTGCGCAGAAGCCAGATATTCTGGCGCCTCAACGACCACCGGAGCCATGGCGGCGCTCTCCTACCTGCTCGCACCACGGCGGGCACCCAGCGCATTCGCTTGACCCGCGGCCAACTACAGTGTCCGGATTGGACAGTTTGAGAACCAACGGCTTGCTGACCCCCATAAAAGAAGGCGCTCGGCCGGTGTTCGAGAAAGACCCGTCGAGATTGTCGTGAGAGTCGTCGAGTGCCGTGCTGCGCGCCTGGAGCGGACGTGGCGGACTCTCCCTGGCTGTCGCTGTACGAAGACAGTCGCATGAAGCCAGTAACTTTCGGCCCCTGCGCCGGTATTCTTGTACTTTGTACCATGACTGTAAATATTGTATAAATTCACCTTCGTTCACTTCATTGTGTAAACCTGGAGCCTTAATACCCGGACACGGGCCAGAATCGTGACAAGCCGTAGAAACACTTCGATCAACGACCAGTGCATTCTCAATCATAACAGAACTTTATTTGTGTGTGTGTGTTGTTGCGACGCCGGCAGGGCCGAAGCCGAAGGTAGAGTAGGCCAGCCAAGCGAGGCGACGAGGCACCACGGAAGCGAGGAGCAGAGCAAATTTATTTACATATGGCAGAAATTTTAGAGAAAGTCCCCCAATGTCCCCAGCAATGGTCAGACCCCGGTTTTTCTACAGTTTTGTCCCTAAGTACCTAGATAGCGAATCCTTTGTCCTTGAGCACTGGCCAACTGAAGAGCACCAATTGGCACCATGAAGACCAGCCTTCCGAATTCCTTCACGTAGGCCACGGCACGTCGACGAATACGTCACCAGCTTCCCACGGGTAGACCTGGTTCTGGACGCTGCTGAAGCGAGGATATCATATTGTCAGCGCGTCTGTTCTCTCAAGCGTGCTCTTTGTAACGGTAAACCGACCAAAATGCTGGGTCGACGATGCATGCCTCTTTCTTCCACCGCTGCCCTTGGGAAGGTTTCAAGGGCAGACTCCCGGAGCGTTCGCCGCACCTGGGTATCCGATGCCACGCGAGCTTGTTGCTTCGCGCAGGGCCTTGACCACCGTCGACGAGGCAGGCCTGTTGCTATGTCCAGGTTGATATCCGCTTCATCAAGTGCTCCTGGCAACGAACACACGCTGGCGCCTTCGCAGACGTGACCGCACGGACATCACAGTGTGTTTGTGGAACAGGGGAATATTTTCAAGTTGACAGGCAACGTTTGAAACTGCCTCAAGATAGAAGGCGGCATTCCAGCAGAGAAACTTTGTTAGCGCGCGTGTGCGTGCGTGCGTGCGTGCGTGCGTGCGTGCGTGCGTGCGTGCGTGCGTGCGTGCTTGTTAAATATACAGCTGCCACTTGATTTTTTGTACAGTTGATTTTAATAAAATTCATTCAGTCTTCGGCTGCTGGACTTACGCATGCGTAAAGCACTGAAAATTCACTGCCTTGCATCCTATAGCAGAGCTGCCCACCTTGCTGTTAATGCTAAAGAGTTTTAGCATAAAGGAAGCGCATTAGTGCTGGTGTATAGCGTATTATTGCATATATTCCCGTCTATAATACTTGCGCGCGTGATACCACCCTTGATTGTGGCGTAGAGAATCCTGTGGTTCGATTGATGTGATTTCAAGTGCCAAAGTGACTCAGGCTACGGAGGACACTTGTAACAAAGGGCTCCGTACAATTTCAACCTCCTGGGTTTCTTCAACCTGCGCTGACATTGCACAGAACACGGTCGCCCCGCGTTTAGCCTCCATCAAAACTCTGCTGTCGCGGACGGGATTCAACCCCATGGGCTCCTGACTCCTCAGTCTAGCGACCTAACTACTCAGCCACCGCGGCGGGGCGGAGAATCATACGGATACATACCATGAGTATTCATTTAGTCGAGTCCAAGCTCAAGTTTCTTCATTAATGCATACAATAAACATGAACATAATGGAACTATTACGAAGGAGGTTCCATAGTACACGACAGTCGGGGTGCCTCCTGGATCTTAAACTTATATAAGTGCAACGAGGACCACACAACAGGCAAGAAAGACAGGACATTGCGCTATTTGAAACTGATTTATTTGGAAACAACGAGGACTGCTTAGATAAACACATAATCAAATCAATAGCGCGTGCACTGGCGAGAATTCATGTAAGAAAGGCACAGGTAACTCATATCATCTTCCTACATGTCAAGAAATGCAATTTCTTTATCATTAATTGCCACGGATGGCACACTGACACAATCACTATTTATAATAGACTGCATTTCTTGGCATGTAGGAAGACGAGATGAGTGGGCCTCTGCCTTTCTTGGATGAATTCTCGCCCGTGCACGCGCTATTGATTTGAACGTGTGTTCATCTTTTAGTATTTTAGCCGGTCTCGTGTTTCCGCCCTGTCCTGTCTTTCTTGCCTGTTGTGTCGTCTCAGTTGCGCTTATGGAAGTTTACTAGCATGAACCAACTAGCCTCTCAACGCATATTACTGGTGCCTCCTGGAAAAAGAAATTAGGGTAGAATCGCAAATATTGCTAGAAAATAGGGGAATAATGTTATTTCGTATGCTGCATATTTAACTCGTTTCGAATAATTAACTTTCTCACTATTTCAGTTAAGCGTCTAGTCGCAATTAACTATTTGTAGCTGTCCATCAGTATAATTGCTATATCAGTTTTAGAGATTTGAAAACGCGATTACCGCTGGCGCTGTGGCCTAACAAATGCTGATTATCTCGGTGCAAAGGACGCACGCTTTCGAAAAACTCGCACTCTAAGCGTTGGCCCCAGAGCCGTAAATCAATGGCGCCACGCCACTTTCTTATGTCCTACGTTGGCAGCGAGCAGAAGAAAGCCTGGCAACTGTGCCATTGAATACGACGCAGAAAGCATTGCTTAGATCGCAGCGACTTTTTTTTTTTTTTTAAACCGCGCCTTTTGGAGCGATATAGTCTAAACTTATTGAACCACAGCACGAACTGCAATCGCGTCTACGAAGTTCCGCAGACTGATGCGGCTATTATTTATGGCCGGCCACAAATATCTATGTGCAACTATGCCCGTTACAGTAATAGTAAGTTAATTATCAGAAATTATTTAATGAGATTACTAGTTAACAGTATTCCCCTGTTCTTTTTTGTATGTGTCTGCAAACATCAGGGCAGTCATGTCCAAGAAGCTCTCTTTCAGTAGGCTATGCCGGCAAACATGGTAGCAAGTTTTCAGCAAATAGTCCTCTGTTTAAGCAAGATTGTTATGCTGCCAATTAAAGCTTTAGAAACATTAGAACAGTTTTTTTAATCGAGTTTGAATGTCAAACAGTATATTGAAAAAGTTAAATTGTAAATAAAAAAATAATGAGTTTAAATATTGTTGCGGGGAAGTACACGGAGATAACCGCAATAGTTCGCCGTCAGGGACAAACTGCCAGGACCACCCCAGCCTAGCTTCAGCGTCGTCGTTTTTCATCACACCACACCAGCACGTCTTCGTCGTCTCGATACTGCAAACCGTAACAATATACTTCAAAACTGCTATAGCTTTAATCATTGAAGATAATGAAACTACAACTGCTTTACTGAAGGGATGTCTCAGTACTCTGTAATCCTTGGTGCTTGTAATTTACACCTTAAGAATAAAAACAAGTAAAACTGTTTATGGCTGCCATTGAGCAAGGCAGGAAAAGAAAACAAAAGGATTTTTTTTATTTTTCTTTCTCTTGAGGAAAACAACTAATTAACTTCCATTTTTCGACGTTTTCGACCTTGCTAGCGTGCCACCTGAACAGAACGGAAATTCTCCAAAGAATTAACCTTCTTTGATGAGGTGGTCTAAACAAGAAAACACGTATAGCGTCTGCAAGCGACGTTCCCCACCGTTTATCTTGTAGGCGGAAAGAGCAGAAGCAAAAGCTAGGCATCGGGACTGCATCCTGTGGCTCGTACAACGTGCTTCAAATCTAAATATCCGAGGCGTTTCTTCTTTCGTGCAAGTGAGGACGCGTAGCCTGTATTCTTTACTACTTGCGTGCCGGCGTTAGTTAATCAGCGTAAACAGAAACTTCGAAAACAGGGAGCTTTCCTGCCTCGATGTCTTACAGGGTACGAATACGTATTACGTTGTCCACCTTACGAGGCCCTCAGTATCACCTCGCACGTTGCACTTTACACAAACTGCCCTGCGCTTGCGGTACATATGAGTGACCACTCAACACCAGCGACGAAGCGCAAGCAGTTGCCTTGGATGTGTTCAAAAAGAGCGGCGTCCCCGTTTTTAACATGCATTACGCTGATTCACCACTAAGAGTTCATATTTATGAATAGGGAAAGGTTTTATTTGTATCATGAACTAGTTCAAGAAAGAGTGAGAAGCAAAGTACCTCTCTTTCTTTCTCTTAATCAGCTCAGAAAAGTTACTTAGCAGTAATATCACTAGAAGATATTTTGATCATAAAAAAACAACACCACCGTGTGGGGATCAAACCCATGATCTGCACATGTCGCATGCGGTTGTTTCCTGACCAAATTCCGACGGCGGCTGTCCTCCGTTCTACTTAGGAGGTACTTAACCAATTAATTATGCAATGCAACCTTAAAAGTGCTGACCGGCCCCGCACCAAACTGTACCTGCCGACGCGGCATATTCTACTAAAACGCAAGTACCACGTCTATTGAGGTCGAATATGAACGGTTTCTCGATTGATATTCGCATGGATTCAGTCACACGCATATCTAGCTGGCACCTCATTAGTTCAAGCTCCTGGTTCATTCGATCTGACGCGTCGGTAGCGTCACCGTCAGGTTTATTTCAATAAGATAAAACTACCGGCAATTCAAGAGCCATCATTCAAGTAATGGGCGATTGGGCATAATATAATGAACTATATATATGTATGCTGAGCACACATACAAAAAAAAAATTTATGGTCGACCAATTGGATCGGCCCCGCCGGGGTGGTGCAGTGGTAAGACGCCCGACCACTGTGCCGGAGTTCCCGGGTTCGAACCCGACCGCGGCGGCTGCGTTTCGATGGAGGCGAAACGAAGTGGCGTCCGTGTGCTGTGCGATGTCAGCGCACGTTAAAGATCCCCAGGTGGTCGAAATTACTCCGTAGCCCTCCACTACGGTTCCTCTTTCTCTCTTTCCACTTTCATTCCCACCCTCCTCCCTTCCCTTACGGCGCGGTTCGGGTGTCCACAGAGCAAGTGTGACAGTTACTGCGCCTTTCCCTTCCTGTGAACCAATTTATTTAATTGGATCGATCGTAGGAAATGAGATAGCATTCATCTTAATTTTTTTTTTCACTCACCAATTTATTGCAAATCCGATCCAATCTTATTTCACTTCGATTCGTAGCCGCTTCTTTAATTCTTTTTTTTTTAGGGAGGAGGGGGGGGGGGGGTAAATAATCCTTAGTCCGCATTCTCTCTTTCCTCCCCAGAGAATAGGATTCCCCTCTCTCCCTGTAAAGGTTGTCAGGCGAAGGCTTCACACAGACGCTGACACCGCTGGACGATTTGTGTCCATCGTGACACTTCCTGATGCGATCGCGTTAGAGAAATTTGATTCAGGTGAAACTTGCGCCTTCATTTTTGCAGTTAGGAACCAGGACCTATGGACAGGTCTTGAACACTATTTCCGGCGACTGCTACTAGGTAAATAGCGCAAGAGCAGCGTTGCTGCTGATGTTGGATTTCGCACAATTTGCTTATTATTGGGCCATGGCCATCTGCTGTAAGCGAAAAACTGCCCGTAACAAAGCTTGTTCTCGCTCAAAGTACGGGCTACGCAAGAGTGTGCCACGCACGTTGCATTTGCCATCGTCATGGCAAGTCGGGCTTCCGACACGGCCGTTCCTCCTCGTCAGGACTTCTTATTAGGAGCGCCTAGTTCCGATCGACTGACTGGACGACTGACATTGACATAGTGCCTACGTCGGCGTGAGGCCCTTACAAAGTCTAAGCACTCACCGATGAGTCTCCACCGCGGTTACGCACGAAGTGCACTGACCTCCAGGCCCTTCGATTTCAAACTGCCAACATTAGCATCGAGGTTCAAACTGTCAGGTTTCAGCTGCATAACTACCTCCTCCTTTTTACTGACTGTATTATCCTCCTTCGCCTAAAACAAATCGTCGCCCATGTAAAGTTTGAGGGCACCTTCCAGACACCCACCATAAAAATTCATCTCCCACCCAAAGCCCTCGCCATCCACCCATTAAAAGGCGAGTTAGCAGCGCAGAGAAAGAGCGATGGCGAAATCATAATAAAAAAAAAATGCAATGGGAAAACCATGCAAGACATCCGTGCAAAAGGGAAATGTGCAACCAATACTGCCGACACAGATTTGTCGCATTCCATCCTACTATCGCCTGCTCCTTTCTTTAATGTGTTACTGCCTGTAATCTTGAATTTCGTCTGGGTCGTGCTAAAGCCTCACTCGAGCAACCTTTCGAAAAAATAACTCACCGCCAGTGTGGGCTTTGAACCGAAGGCAAGACGAAGAGAGCAACTCCGCTGGCCACTGCATTAGGCTACTACTCGCTAGCCAGTTTTTGCACGTGCTAAGCTGCCAGTCTTCACCCTTGTGTTTCGGATGCCGTCGCCTTCACCTCCCCTGGTAGAGTTGCACTAAAAACGTCCATTAGGCAATCTTCGTGTTAGAAGAAGTAGAGGAAGTCAAACGAAGCAAGCTTGGCTAAACGTAGCAAAACCTGGCAAACCAATGCTAAACGAATGCTAGACATTGTTTTTGCATCTGTATCCGTGGATAGCCATGTTAAATAGCTGCTCCATATTTTCCGCTTATGAACAAGTGAGTGCTGCGATATTTATGCAGTTGCAAATGCGGGTTTTCACACCAAGTGAGAGCGTGCCTCGATTCTTTGATGGAGTGTATACGTCTAGAATCGTGTCCCCAGTGTACAGAACCAATACAGTAGATCACAGTGCTGCACAGTACAGTGTAATAACGCTGTACGTACCAATGAATGAATCAAGCTCATCTGTTTGCCTACTGCCAAGTCATATACTTATATACTCTGTCTGCATCGATTCCTTTTTTTTTTTTTTTTTTTGTCGCAAGCAAGCTTATTTGATGTAATTTCAATGAAGGTACCACAAAAAGTTTCAAGGCACAACTTGAAGTGATTTCATCTAAGCTTATTTCGAAGTCATTAGGACGTGGAAGTATGAAAAAATGAGTGTATGCGCGGTTATTGGCCACGACTCTCAAAATGGGGTCAGTCGTTTTGGTGCATACACGCTACCTGGCGCGACTGCTTTGCGCGCGTTGCCTCGGCCCCTGTAATTTCCCAGCCTGTTTGATGCGGCTGCTCTCGTCTACTATCCGGGCCATTGCTACCTACTATGCAGTTTAGCATAGCACAGTCTTTAAAGTACCAAGAGATCACCTTCCCTAACACTTCTAGCGCGGTATACGCAGCAGTAGTTCAACGGCCTCAAGTGGCGTACGTACTTGGAGTCCGGTGACATTTTCTAATCTCAAAATGTCTCACATTCGGCAACAGGGCAAAACCCGCGGTTTTATTATTTAGTTGCCACGCCGAGAGCTCTAAGCTTGCAATGCGCGAAGACCCGGCAAAACAAGATGCCTTGTAGGATTTCGTCGAGGATTTCCAGCGCACGCTGCCCGCTCCCGGAGTTGTGAATGACGTTGACCGCTCCTGACGTCAACGCTCGGCCGGAGAGGCGGAATTGCAACGGCAACTTGTGCCGCAATCTCCCGGCTGAACTGCGTTCGGCCATCCCCCAAGTGTCAGAACCGGTAATAAAATACCACCCGGCCCACTGAACAAAAAAAAAAAAAGAAAAAAAAACTTTTAAGACATGTTACGTAATTCCCGTAAAGCAAATAGCCGCTTATCTAAGGTTCTCGTAGAGAGTGTGCTCATTTTAGGCGTGCAAATATGATGGCTGTAACTGAAATGTCTTACCAGTATCCCGACCTACATGGGTTAAAGTCGAATTGCTAAAGCGTAGAAAATCGGAAGAATCATAGCATGACATCAAGGGAGTGAAAAGAAGGCATCCCATTCAACGCATGTTTCCATGTACGCATCCATGGGATATGCACCGGTAAAGCCTAATCTTGACTAATCATTTGGGGCAAAAATCAGCCGTATTTAGGTTTACCTCGCTTCATTTAGCATCAGTTTATTTTCTTCAATGCCCTTACAGCTGCGATGAAGCTACCCTTGGGAGTTTGGGGGATGCTGCGCTGTGAAGCTCGCCATCTGAGCGGGAGAGCCTGCTGTTTGCTGCCTTAACGATGAAAACGTGCAAAGAGGCTTGCACATTGTACTTCTCTGGCGAGTAAATAGATGCTGTAGCGCTTTTTTTTTTTCGGTCCTAAAAGCACACTGTTGTTTCGTGCTGCAGTTCTAACATCTAACGTCAGCGCCAGAAATTTCTTGCATAAATGACTACCCCTATGACTTGCGAAATTCCTTCCAGTACATGCAGCGTGTTTGATGGTGTTAATGTTCACCTATAAACGGTAGTAATTCCTATTTAAACACGATTTTTATGAAGGAATTCAATATTTTTCTCGAAACGCCTGTTTTCTGTGCATCGGTCAACATTGCGTTTGTACATCAGTCAAAATTGGCAAAGTTAATCTCAGTGACTTCCCAGGCGAAATTGACTTTATTTCTCTATTCCCATGGTTAATAGCTTTGCATAGAAACGTGCAAAAGCTGCATGCTGCTGTTCACTCCTTTAGGTTGACTAGGAGGAGTTCAGCGCGTGGTGCAACGTTTCCACAGCTAAACGCGCGTTTTTTGTCAAAGTTCAAAACGGGCCTACCTTACCGAGTACATTTTTGATGACGAAATGATGACCAACACCACGGCGAACATAGTTGATGACGCTTTAATACAAATAACGACAATGTTGACGTGACTGGCGAGCTGCTTCAGCATCACGATTTCAAACCCAATTTCTTAGCAGTCCCTAAAAAGGAGGTTCTCCCGGCGCACGCCCATGGTGGGTAATCAGAATTAAAGGTCAGATTCCTGCTAGTTATTTCGTGTGGTTTCTTCAGTAAGACTTGCCTCTTGTACCGATGCAATACAGTATGCGCTCAGCTTTTTGTGAGCGAACGAAACAGACAGAAATAATTCCTTAATAAACGGAAATAGCTGTCACACGACGGTTGGTTGGAGGCGAGACAGGAAGCGTTTACAGATATAATGGTGTTCATGAGCAGTGGACTGAACGTGAGTCGATAATGCAGTGGAACGAGGAAAGAGAAAAAAAAATAAAACTTATGATGTCTACTTAGTTTCAAGCGATGTGTGAGCGCTGAGCACAAATGTAAAATCGGTGAGATCAGAAAATAAGAACGTTCTTTCCTCGTGTCTCTCTGAGCTTTTCTATATCATTGAGGGAAAAGCTGCTCGTTTTACTAAGCCCCGCAGTCTGTCTTGAATCAGCTGATTCTTTTTTATTCGTTTTTTTTTTTTTGCTCAATGTCTAGATAACAGCTGTAAAGACAATTTGTACCATGATAAAAAGCCGGAGCCAGGAACGCGTCATTTGTCATTTCTGCCTTCCCGCTATCTTTATATATGGTGTGTTCATCGTCGGGGCACTTAAAATAATAAATATTATCCGCCTAATTCTACCGCTCTGTGTTTACAGCCCACCGACACGTTAATCGGAGGAAGAGAAACTGGGGGGGTAGTTGCTGGGCATCAGTAATTCCATCATTTCGGCGGCGGCGCAAATATTTCAATAACCACACAGCTGGAAAGTTGCACACATCCAATCAGGCTGATTCTTTTCATCCTTTGGTTCTCTTACTGCATATTCCCACGCTTATCATCATATCATCAGGGCGTCTACTGCGAGGAAGGAAATCACAACATTAGCTGTCATGATGCCGCTTTGCTGGTTTCTAAATTTTTAAAGGCTTTTTTAAGCGCTATTCAATTCATATGTCAAAGAGTATATTTCTCACCCCTATTCTTCACTTTCTCCGCGTATGCTGCCAGATTGTTTCTATAATGATTTATTTATTGCATATTCGGTGTCGCTCTTGGTACCCGCAAAGGGCGTGAACACAATGTAGTGTTTGTGATCTCAGAAAGTGACAGTAGCTAGGGACACGTTAGACGTTCGACGTCGTAGAGGTTATACAACGGAAGAAAACAAAAATGTGCCTGTGATGGCGCGCGTATCCTTTCTGCCTTATAATCGCTTCAGAAGATGTCACGAACAATGTAGTGGTATTTAAATCATTGATTCCACAGTGCTCATTGCTGTACAGTACGATAAGCAAATTCGATAAATGCATGTGGCTTTTTCGCGCCTGTGAAAATCTCCTTATCTCCAGTACATAATAGTACATAATGATCGATGCGATGTCAGTGTGGCACATATGTAGGCTTTGCTTGCAGTTCCTCGTCTATAGCCGTGACAAAAAGCAGTGGCGAATGGGTTTAATAATTTAAACGTTACCGAAACGCACACACAAAACACTGAATTCCATTGGCAGCAGTTAACGAAGCAGTATCATGATGTAGGTCTCGGAAGACTGGTTTGGAACGAAAAAATCGTCTCGTTCCTTTTTTCGCTTCGGGAGATGGTCGAAATAAGTTATATAATTTTTCCAGGTGGCACATTTTATGTAGTAATTACAGAGTTTTGCAACGTTTTCAGAAAAGTTGAGAGGTGAAAGATTCAGGCAGTGCAAAGGGCAGCAGGCATCGACTTTAGTTAAGTCTTAATATCCGGAAAAGGTTCACTCAAGCCGCTACTAGCAACGCTTGAACATTCCCTATGTGCAATATCACAAAACGTGACACTCATAAATGTCAAAATAGTAAAAATTGCTCTTTGAGCGGTGAGCGGGAATGGCTTGAAATGCTTAACAAGCTGCCTAGCCACCGATATTTAGAGCTGCAAAGCCTATCTGGGGGAGAAAATGGAAAAGTTAGCAATTTTGATTGAGGGCATACCATTGAAAGCCGTTTGCAGGCGACGTTTTGAGCGGGTTCTAGCTTTCTACTTAGCTGTTAATGGCAAAGCTCTACTAGCAATGCGAAATTCATTTGAATCAACTACTTGTCTCAACGCAATCATTTTCAAGATTGTACAATATCACAGTGAATGCACTATAAGCCTCTGTCAGCTCCAATCAAAAGTAAACTAAGCACGTATTGGAACATCAAAGAAAAATTCGCATAATTTGCCGGTTGCTACAATGATACAAGTGCCTACGGTGCGGCAAGTGCCAGCAATGTTACACTGCATGCTGTTGCAGCTGCTTGGAAGGTCACTCCAGCAGTATGTAGAGCAAAGCTTCGTTAAGCTGACTGTGTGTCAAAAAAAAAAAAAAAAAAAAAAAACGTTGCGCTCGAGCTGATGTCGTCGTTCAACTGAAATAGCCGCTGCCGTGAAATAAATTCAAATAACATAGTTGTGGCATCTGCTTGATAGAAGAACTCCCAGGGATTGGGGAAATTGTTTTTTTTTTTTTAATGAAATATTCGTTAAACTGAGGTGTGCTGACGCGAAAGTTTACAGCAGTACTTACCGCATTGCACTACGCTTGCAGATAATGACAAGGGAAGACGGGAAGGCAGGAGTGATAAACGAGACCTTTGAAGCTACGATCCGACCTATCTGATCTTAATAGCATGCCCGGGACCATTTCTGCTGCGTATAAGAGATGTTCAGTCTAGACAAATGACAGAAATATGGGCATATTGTTAAGGTTTGCTATCGTATAGCGGAGCGCTGCAACCATATTACGTGACAGGAATCAACTAGTTCAGTGGCGCGGTCAGACTGCGCAAACTTGCGCAATAACGCATGTTCCTCAAGGCTCCTCACGGCGCTGTGAGGATGTTTGGTATTGTGCCGTTGTACGTGAGGCGTGTGGTTAACAGCACTTCTTGATCATCAGTTTCAACTTCTTCTTCGGTTTTCATGGAAATGCCTGACGGGCGGAATGCAATAGCATGTCATTAGTACAAGATACTCATAACAACAGGTTAGATGAAAGCTCTCCCAGAGTACCCTAGCACCTTACTTTATTTTTTCCTTCTCTACTCCGCGTTCTAACGGTTTATAATGTAACCACCAACATGAAAGCGGCAGAAAGTACACTAACATCCTTGGTTTCTACACATATTTATGCTATGCGCAGAAACATGTTTCAAAAATGGCTAGGTTTAGTTTATAGAGTTCAACGCACCCAAAGCGACATGGGCTACGAGGCACGCCGTAGTGGAGGGATCCGAAAACCTCGATCACTTTGGGTTCGTTAACGTACGCTGTCGTCGCACAGTACACGATGCCTTGTTATTTGCCTCCATCGACACGTCCTTAAGACCAGCCGTAGGGCACCCTACTCACTGAGTCACCGCAGCGGGGCAAGTTTCAGTGTGGTAGGGGCAAACAGTATCTCTGGTGTACGACAAAATACTTCATAGAATATGCGACGCTATAATCGCTCGGCTAGCGCTGCTGCAACGGTGAAAACAATGGGGGACTTACTTGTCACAGTCTCTACATTTTGGCCTCACGCGTTGCCACGAGTATTCTGATCACATCCTTCCCTTTGAGTGACGTCAAAAAATATGGAAGGTTAAATTAGCTGCTCACACAAGTATGTGTATCTGAAGCATGAGCAGAGCTGTGTACAATATAACAAACTGATCTTCCATGCAGTAAAAAGCGCTGCTTTTCTAACAACCTCCACATCATAATATGCATCGAAAAATTCAGACTTGAGTGGTGGATTCAATAAAAAACCTACAAATACACGGCGATAATACGGGCTGATAAGGGCAAGAGCGAAAAAAAAATGTGAGCAATGTCCTTATCCCTTTAGGGTGAGCTTGTTTTCTATGAGGGCACGAGCACTATAGGTTTTCAAACGATAGCTCTAATATGCCACGTTTAATCAAGGTCATTGGGTGGGACTTATAGGCAACAGTTCGGTTTAAAGTCAATAGGCTGCTTAACATTGCGTTGAACAATTAACCTCTACAACCTTGATATTTGACCTTAATCTTTGACCTTGCCTTTTGACATGAAAGCTTAACAACAAACGTAACCAAGTCAAAAAGAGCAGCTCGAAAATGCACCAGACACGTTTTCTTTTGGGAAAAATTTTGCTATTTGGCTCTGCAAGTTTCATCGGCTGAACATATAGAGCTTGCTGTGATTGCTTTTGTATCTGCTTCGCAAGGTATGTGCAGGCCACTGGATTCGATACATAGTCACTTGGTATCGCTCCTATGGTACTCCTGGGAGTCCTAGACTGTAGAATGATGAAAACAACAGTGCGCCTCGCCCACAACACTTTCTTTTTAGCGCAAGACGTGCCAAACAACACATACAGAAGCGAAATTTTTATAAAGGCTTTGCGGTGCATAGCAATCGACTAACAATCAGCGCTTAAAACTATTTTCAGATGTATTAATAGTAACTACTTAATAATTTTTCGAGAAGGGAAATGAAGTAAGCAATTAACCTTGGCTGAAAAATTGAATCGTTCGAGGGTCATTATAAAAAACTACAAAGCATGATGAAGTTGTTTTCTTTAAATATGCCTTTCAGATTATGAATTCTGTGGCGTTGATCAGAATTTTCTGGAGCTCTGAGGTTCCGATTTAGTAGCTGCAGACTTCTACGATGTATACCACCGAACACGGGTAGAAGCGTTCTTTATCTCCTTTATTCTCTTAAGGGTATGGCGCTTTTCTTCGATCTTCAATTTGAACGTGGAAATGCCTATTGCAATGGGGGGCGCAGCGTTATATATTACGCCGTGATTCGCAAATAAGAAAAACGCGCCGCTATAGGCTGTCACCCGAGGTCAGGTTGATAAAAATATGCCGTAAGCGCATTATGCAACTGGCTAGCGCCTTTCAAGTACTAGCTAGAGCTTGCATGTGGTGCAAGCATGACAGCAAATGAGAAATCTTCTGGCCAGTCGCAAAACATGTTGCACGTAAGAAGATACTCATCTCTCTTGAGTCTTTGTTCATTTTATATTCCAGCTAGCATTTACCTACACCTCTGAGCGTTTGTTCTCGAGATTATCCATTCAACGCACGTCCGATCGACAACTGTGACCGGTCCAGAACTGCGGCCACACAAATACAATCAGTCGCGGGGACAAGCGCTCGCAGGTGCGCATATTGCGTCGTGTATGTGACCAATCAAATTCCGCAGTGTACAGAATGAGTCCCCATGCCCTCTGTACAACAGAGCAACCCGTGATCATACTACGAATTTTCTGTCCTTCACCAAATTACCTCGATGATGAGTGCGCACCGACTTGGTGAGTCACGAAACGTGTCATGATAACCAACAAGACGTTCACGTAAGCAGGCACTAGACGCATGCCGGTAACGGATCGGCATTATGTACGAACATGGATGCGAGAGGCTATTTGAAGACGTTCTTCAGGGGTTGCATCGGCGTAACATATTCCACGTAAAACCGCTGCGCGGCTGTCTATAGGCGCGCGAGCACTGGACAGGAGTAAGCGCAAAAGAGACTAGAGAGCGGTGGAGAGCCTCCTTTACACAAGAGGCGTTTCGTAAATCTCGTCCCAAGCCTCGTCTACTCTGAGATGCTCAGCTTCATCGATTGAATGGTGAAGGGGGAGGGAGGAGAGGTTGATTATGAAAAAGGGGCCCAAGTTAATGTACAACTCATTGACCTCGGTCAAAACTGCGTGTGAGGTAGTGTTGGAGAAAGAAATAAACATATAGGTCACTCAGCTGCTCTGCTTGCCCAAAACGGTAACACAGTTCTATGCAGAGCGTCTCACGACCCCAGCATCACCAAGCTATAGTTGCACTTTAGGTCCCAAAACTTGCCTGCAACCCGAGGGGTAAAGAGCGAGAACGGCTGGTGCTAACAGTTTAAGAAAATGAGAAAAAAAGTTATCTAGGAAAAGAGAGGAGACGGAAACGCTCGGTAAGAGCTGTCCACAAACTAGCAAGCATACAAGCCACAGGCAGCGATCCTTTATTTTAAGTGCGTGCAATTACGCCACGGGGCAAGAGAGATTTAAACTAGTCAGGGTAGAAGGATGGCGGTTTTCCGTCTCCCGGCTTTACCGGAACGAGGCCACTGGCAGTGGCGACGGGGCGCATTCAGTCAGCACGTGAGCACGCTCCGTCCTGTAGGACGCAAAATCCGGCACGGCATTAACCGGCTTGCCAATTTTCCGAGAATGTTGCTCGGCTCGGTTGCCACTCCGCCTTATCGGCTCAGTGTCGCGTGGTCGATCGCTCCTTGACGAGCGTCGACTGGCATCTCGCACGTGTGCGCGAAAGGTGAAGGCGAAGCCCGATCGACGCCCGAGCCGCACGTCCGGCCCGACGTGCCGCCTTCCTGACTGCATTACTAACCCGCCTATGGTGCACCTCGATTTGCGACCGCCAGCTATCGAATCGAGGACCGCCCCATTCAACTTTGCAGTGGACGACCAGAACAGTCACATGGAAGGAGCTTTGTTTACGAATCTCCTCTATGTACCCCTCCTTGTCTGAGCTGCCCTTCGCGAGCTTAAGTTCTCTTCGTTGCCCGAAACGGTGCTCCAAGGAGGTAACAGCGAGTCGAACCACTATGGGATCTTGAACGGGATTTAATCGTGCCTGCACGGAAGAAAACGCGAGAGCTGCGCAGGAATTCGCACCATGCACTTCCTCTTTGACAGCTACGTGTTCAAGCTGGTCTGTTTGTCGGCTATCATATTCCCTGTAGAGACAAGGAACTCTCGAACCAGTCTTCTCCAACTTATTTTTCTTCCTAGAGCTCTTATTTCCCACTTTCTCGGTAACGTAAGGACACTTTCTGCCGTAAAAACCGATGTAAACGAAGCCACTACGAGTCAAGTTTGTGTTATTAATTTCCCCACTTTGTATGAAGCAGAAAACTCTGAAACGTCCTGTTGTCGATCTGTTGATTGTGTAGCTCTCGCGTGAGGAAAAAAGCCAAACGCGGCCAGAGATCTACATTCTCTTTTCATTTCAGCTGGCGTACATTTCAAAGCTTGAACTGCGGAAAAGGCACTTTTATTCGGCTTGTTCCGTTAATCCCCCCTCTCTACCTTACGTTTTTGTATGTGTTTATAATAAACCGCTGCTTCTGTCATCCACGTGCTATTAGTATAGCCTTAATGTGATTATATGGAGAAGCGAATATGAAGAACCTAGGCGAGGTTAATTTTGTTAGCAGAAGAACTGAATGGCAGAGACAGTGTTAAGGAATCATTACGTAAACATTAACGCCCATAAAAAGGTGAAAAACTAAGTTATTTTTGTGTAAAGAGTTCTCTCGCCTATGAATGTTCATAAATTTGCTTTTCAGTTTCAGGGAACAAAAATATGCTTCAGTATTTGGACAATACCCGTCGTTATGTCTAAAATTCTCTGAATATAGCTTTTATGTTTTTTTACGCCACTCATTAAACCTAGGACGCAGCGACGTCAATAGTACCTTATCCCATGGCTGCAGCAGAATACAACACGGACAGTTCTCACTGTGCAGTGGCAGATGTGAATAACATTACAAGAGACGAGCCTGTTAAGAGTTTCTGGTGCGGACGTCTTTCGCATCGCAAACCGAAGCGCGCGCCTTGGGAATCCTTTCTCTTGGCCGTGCGCTTCCGCGTCGGCCGCGCGGCGCGACGTGGCACTCAACCAATGGAGAGAATGCCGGCACGCTTACGTCGAGTGACGTAGAAGCGCGTCACCGTTTCGTCAGGTCTTTTCCCGCACCAATGGCCGGCGTGGAGAGAATTCGACCGCGTAAAGCGGTCGTCGTCCGGCTCGGTCGGTTCTCCAGTAGACTACGCGAAGTCGGTCGGCGAAGGACCACCGGCGCTTTGCTGCGGGGAAGAGGACTTTCGTGTTTTGTTTGCGGCGGCGTGCCGGCTGCTGCGTCGGCGTGCTCCTCTCAGCTGTGTGTGACAGTGTGAACAGCGGTGCATCCCAATCTGCTGTGCCGGCGACTGGGCGTGAGTGACGAGACATTGTCACCCGCTTCTGTTTTCTCCGCCGGTTAACGGAGTAGCAGCGGTGAGCAAAGGGTTACGCTATGCAGGGACGAAACTGACGCGCCGGCGAAACACGCTTCTCTCGGCCGGCTGCGTAGCCGCGAGCGCTCGGCGGCGTCTGCTTTTCTGGAGCAAGCGCAATCGGCGGCCCCTGAGTTGCGAGCAAAAAAAGATAAAACAGGGCGCGCGTAGCAGACGACATTGCTTTTAGTTTCAGCGCTTCTGATGCGCCAATCCTCCGAGTTGCGAGCAATATATTTCTCTCGTGCCGTTCTACTTTCCGATTCACGGCAGTAGCAGGAAGAGAGACACTCGCACTTCTTTTGTTTTCATTGGACTGCTCTTTCTTTTCGCACTGTGAAGAGCGAGCAGGGCGATCCCTCGCAGCGGCTCGCTGAGATCGTAGGAAGCCCGGCACAACGCAGGCGTCGTTCCGCTTCCGTTTCGCCGACTGGGAGCCGTGCAACGCGGAGAGTGC
The DNA here is from genome assembly GCF_055883805.1 of Amblyomma maculatum. NCBI lineage: Eukaryota > Metazoa > Arthropoda > Arachnida > Ixodida > Ixodidae > Amblyomma > Amblyomma maculatum. The sequence goes on from NC_139344.1 coordinate 140,193,384, forward strand.
AGTCCTCGCGTCAAGCACCTCTCAACGACATACCAACTGCTGTCAGCTCGCTGCTCTCCGTCAACCGCGATGAAGGTGGCATCTTTCCGCCTGCGCGGCCTGCTCCTATAATCCAGCGCCAGTGTTTTTCCTCCAAGATGAGAGCTCTCGCCGCGATCTCGTAATTTGCAGCCCCGATCGCACAGCAGGAAAGGAGTGTGGCGATGCAGTGGCGACGTGCTCTGTGGGTGGCGGTGCTGACCGCGCTGGCGTGGACATGCGGCGCCGACGAGGCCCGGGCTCCTGTGGTGGACAGTGCGTCGCGCGGACACCACGAGGCTGTGCCGCCGGACCCCGACGACCACACGGCGAGCACGGACGATGTGATCGTGTCGCCTATCCTCCACCACGGCGTCGGAGGAGGCCATGCGCTCTCTGGCTCCTCCGGACACCACGGCCCCGGGGACGGGCATCCCAAGCGGTTCCAGGTGGCCAAGGTGGACTTTGATCACGTCGCCACACCGTTCATTATATCGGTGTGGATAATCATCGCTGGATTCGCCAAAATAGGTATCTGCATCAGACCCTTGTTTACACCGGTCTTTTCTTGTGCATGAATCAGCAAGAGTTGTGCTTGATGTTGATGCGCTATATCGTGTGTACAGTCACTATAGGAACAGGCTGGCAAGTTTTCACTGACTTCCTCTGCGGCCGAGGCTGCGAGTTGGCATGTGTGGTCGGCGTTTTCTAGTTAATTTTGCAGGAATAAGGGTGCGGCGATCAGTCAACGAGCCTCTGTTTACTTCCGCATTTTACGTAATGAAAAAAGTTGGAGTGTTCTCACTAATCCGTCTAAGCATCTTGTAAGTTTTACGCGCTATACTGTAAGGTTAAGCAAGTATAGTAAGGTTAAACGGGCATAGCTGCGTATACAGCGACATTAAGATCACACGCAAAGGTGCTATTATTTCCCCGTTGACGCGGAGAGCAACTTGGCCCGCTTTCTCAGCGCGAACTCCGGCCTATTGCGATGTGGCCTAAACGATCCTCTCAGTAATCCAGTATTTCTGCTCTGGCCAAGGTAGCTTGCAACAAAGCTAGCTAGCCAACGACCAGAGTACATCTTTCCAGTGCCGCTCATCGTTAATATTCCAAACCATAAATTATGGCTGCCTCACCTGGTTGATTTTTAACATCGAACTGCTGTATTCCCTCCACATAATCACCCAAAACAGCCCTGTAAAATGTTCCCATTAAGAAACTGGACAGACGTCGAGAGACGTTGAGACAAGCCATAATTTGTTTTGTTTTTTACTTCGTTTGTGGTTGTTAATGGAGATTATGGCAGGTGCACTGGTTTGTCTGAGTGTTCCTGAATATTAGAAGAAACTGAAAATTGAAATATATATATATATATATATATATATATATATATATATATATATATATATATATATATATATATATTTTTTTTTTTTTTTTCGCCATGCAGAACACGTTGTAAAACCACGCTGCATGTTCACGACTTCATTTTCGCTTGCTGCTTCCGTCGTCACTGGTGATGGATGTGAGTGGGTTTGTGACTGGCACACGTAAACGTTCAACCGTGAACTTTTACGTGAGCTGTGTCTGGCCTCTTTCCTCGTTTTTTTTTTTTTAAATATCTCGCTTTTTTTCGCTCTCTTACGCATCCTCCCTCTCTGCGCCTTGTAGTATGTGTCTAAGGGCTAAGATATTTCGATCAGCGTCGGTCGGAGACTAATATCCCCAACTGCAGCTGATTAAATTTTTCTGCCGCTGACTTAAGGCCTGCTCACGCAACGCCTGGCTACGCGTGATGAGCTTTGATTTAGTTGTTAGTCTACGCGTTATTTCTTCTTTGCGGCGCTAGCACTATTAGCATTCAAATGAGGGCCTCTGCGCTGAGTGTCGTCTTTAAGTGCATTCGTTCTGTGTAAAAAAAGTGGTCAAAAACTATGATGACGCCCCGGGGATTCTCATTATTCGAAGGTGCTGCTGGAAGAAGGTCACTCAAGAAAGAGGCTTCTCGCGGCTATAACCTTTTCTTATTTTTAATTTTTTTTTTCTACGTCGGCATGTCACGGTTGGGAGTGACAGCTGGAGGTCATACGTTATATTCGATCCGGGTCAGGAGCAATCGATGTGGGTTGCGCTCCTTTTATTAATGAGGTTTTAAACGCCGCCGCTTAATACGTGCTTTAATAAACAAGTGTCATTTTCGCCCCGCAAAGCCATAACACGAGGTCATTCCTTTTTGCATAGTGCAAGTTTTTTTTTTCTTGACCACTTCAGGCGTGCCGAAGTTGTTCTACCTTGTATACTGACAGCAGTGGAGTATACGTGCTAAGCTGCACAGAAGGAAAAAAGAAAAACGTGGTTCTCTCAACGTGCACCCCCGCACTTTTCCGTCGCCTCGCTCGCTTACGCTCGCTGATCACGGCTTGGGCTGGCAGATAGGGCACTCCGCCTGGCGCGAAACAAATTAGCCGCTTTGTTTGCACGAGCGAAGGTTTCTATTCTAGGGCGGCCGTGGCAGTGACAGCGATGGGCCGGCCGGCGTGGGCGACAAAACGGGAGGACGACGCCGCGGTGGCGGTTGTTGTGCTGCCAACGAGGCGAAAGGCAACGTCGCCTATCACTCAGGCTCCCGACGAGTGCGAAAAGGCCCGAAAATAACGGGCTGGCCGAGAAGCACCTCCTCCACCGCTCTTCGTACACACGCCGACAGCGCTGCAGTTCCTCTTGCATCTGACTAGACAGTGGACGCGCTGATCGGCGATATTTTTTGCTGAAAGTCCTTTTCTTTTTTTTTCTTTTTTTTTTTTTTTTTGTGCGAGCGATAACCAGCGCGCGATCGGGCTGCCGCTGCTCCGAATGCTACACAGGGGACGTCGCGTGAGCGCGACCACTTAGACAATATCGAAGCAATGTGGTTCACTTCCGCGCGAGCGAGACGGGGACGATTGCCCCCGAGGCTTCCCGTGTTGCAGCCGGCGCGCGCGACTTCTTTTCGACATCTCACTCACTCTCGGGAGTCCCCGTCTGATTGCCCTGTCGCGCTTTGTTTAGGGTGTGTGACAATAGCGAAACGCATTGGCGCTGGAAAGAGAATGCGCGCGCAAACATGCCGACCGCGGGTTGGGGAAGAAGTAGCGTTCGGAAGCGATCGGGGAAAACGGGCGCCTGACCTCGTCCGATCTTTTCCCCCGTCATTACCGAAGCTACTCTCCGGCACTTCGTGTATGCCGTACATTTTCGTGACGCGTAGGTTACGGACGCCGTTTTCGCGAAATTCGCATGCATGTATGCGAATAGAATATGCGTTGTGGATGTTCGTTCGTCGGTGCGCGCGCGCTCTCGAGTCGCTGACACCGTAGCAAAATGGCGCTTGTGAAAGACCGACCGTCACAACGTCTTTCCGTGTCACATTTGCACGGTTTCACTGCTTAAAATCCTGGCTGGCGTGCAATGTGTTAACACGTAATCCGCTTGCTCGCGGGTAGTCATCGCACTTTATAACGGCGTGAAGGGCCGAGTATTTTCGCATACATGGCCCCCAACAGAAGCAATAGGGGACTTTAGTCCTTCCTGCCAATGCCGCGAGGCAATAATAAAAATATGTCTACGTGTTTTTTTATTTGCTAGGAAGGGTCTTGCTTAGCAGAAAGAAGCAAATACAGAGCGAATTTTAGTTTGCATTAGCCCGCGAACTTGAAGTTGCTGAAACCGTCCCATTTTTCGGATTTACCTCGTCTAATTGACCTGATTATACAATAGTCTCGAACGACCCTTGACCAGGGCATCTTATTCTTCAGCTGCGATCGTTTTAAAAAACTGTGTACCTGTCCTGTGCAGCCGTATGACTGCTCTAGGGAGAATATTAATGAGTAGTTACACTTGGTTAAGACATGCGTCCAAAAGATGCGTAAAATTTTAGCAACTTGATCGTTACGTTCATGTGTAAGCGCAAGAACTATTAGTGCGTCACTCTTTGTGTATTTTTTTTTCTGTGTCCATTTGTATTTATATCACCATTCAGTCCGAATAATACGTATGAATAAACAGTGGCGTTAACTAAATCACACGAACTTAGTACGAAGTCAGTCCAGTGGCATGTATAGACCTCGGGCTCTATCCTCTTTGAGCCACACTTCGTCTACCATCTCCTATATATCTAATAGGTAATGCCTTTCCCGTTTACCCATAACATAAGGAGCGAAGAGCAGCCTTCTGTTCTGATACCTTTAGGCACCAATACCAACGACTATTTAACGATTATGTGTGTAATCAACTTTAGAAAGCGAGACGCGCTGAGAGGCAGAAGCGAGGGCTTATGTGATGTACGTAGCACATCTAAAACTCTCACGAACAGCTGACGAAAACTGTGCCACTGGGCTTCTGCCAACTGAAGCGCCTGTCAGCTGGGGTCACTTTCGGACCGTTATCGCACTGACTAAAACCTGAACTCATTCGAACAAAAAACGCCAGTCTTTCCGTGACGTTTAAGCGCTCGTCACGCTCATTTCCGTTATGTCGTGCTTGACAAGCGCCCATCAGAGCTCATCTTACTTTTCTTTTTAATTAAGCTGCTTCGTCGCAACGTAAAATTACGCTGCGTTTGAAGAATCTGTGCGCGTGAGAAATGAATTATTTGGCTCTCGCAGAAGCCTCTTGTAAAGAGCAGCATCGCGCCCGAAGCAAATGTTAGGTGAGACACGTCAATACAAGATGAAGTCGCTTTGCGCGCCTGGTCGACGTAAGTGGGGTGCAAGACCGGCGCCGGACGCCTCGTTTAGCCCCGATAAGCCGCGGGTACACCTCCGTCACGTGCGTCGACGTGCTGACGCCGTGGCAGGCGACCGCGGTCGGGCGACCCGCGGGCACCTGGCTGGCGCCATCCCGGTCACTTTTATGGGTTTAGGGCGTCTTTTGGAGGAACTTATGCAACGGCCCACTTTACCATCCGCAGGTACACGCAGCACCCTCCTCACTCGTGATGGGTGCCGCTTTCTCCTTCTCGCGGAGTCGCATTTATTTTCTCCAGATAACGGGCAAGAATGCCTTGGGTACCACAGGCCCCGTTAGGCTCCGTCGGGCCTCGGCGGCGGTGCCGGGTACATTGCTCTGTCGACAATTGCGGTCGCGCGATAAGCCGTGATTAAGGCGTGCACGTCCCCCCGTGTATACGAACCCTCTTGCAGTGCTTTTTTACCTTGAAAGTCTCCGTGCTACCGCTTCCTCGTCAACGTGAGGGGGGATTTTTCCTATACGCATCTTCCCGCTGCTCGGCTGTGCTTGGGAAAAAAACCGCCACGTGACGCGAAATATATACGCCGCCCGACGGTGGCAGCTTTCTCCACGAAGGGCCCCCGTTGCCGGCTTTGCACGGCTGGAGAATTTGCAGAAAGCGCCTGTTTATGATCGTAGGTTGTTAGGGAATGATTCCCTGCCTAAAATGTTGTTTTCGGGTTGCCGAGAAGGGGCGCTGATAGGCGGTTATCTGGCGCGGCGAGTTTTGTGGGCACCGCCGTTCGATTCGCGAGGACTTCCCCGGTTCCGCGACTTTATAGCAAGCGGATTGTTTCTGAAAGGCCCTAAACAGCGCTGCGTATACCTCTGATATGGCTGTAATGACCGCTATCGCGCCAGGTAAAATTGGCAGGCAACGTGCACGCAATACTTCAGACTCGGTCACGGCATTAGTACGAGGGAGCTGTAGCCGGTTAAAGCGTGAGATGACGAGGAGACTGCAGAAGGCGTTTTCTTCTTTTTGCCACTGTTTTACGACCAGTCGCGGAGAGAAAAATATAGCTTCGATCTCGCCATGACGAAGAGAGCTCCTGCATGGTTACTGCCCTCGCCTCCCTCTCTGTTGCTCCATCCTTGTGACAAAGAAAAAATCCGAAGAAAGTCCTTCATGTGCGAGCGGATATATATCGTTCCCCACTTCGCATACCGAAGAAGAATATAATGTGCTCTCGAAGGTGACTGCGCGTGCCGCATATTTCACAAAACAATGACCCCAAACTATGTGATAATATAAGCCATTACAATACTGGAAACGGAAAACAATCCACGCCCAGTGGTTCTTTTCTTGCACGCTTCACTCGAAGCACGCGCCTGGCATTGAGAGACATTGAAAGCTTGAGTGCATCGATCCGGGGCCCACTTTCGACTGCACACAGCAGCAGCATGGCAACACACCTATACTGCCGCCGCCTTTTTTCTCTTCACTACTTTCGCTTATTTTTAACCAACCCGAGCCGATTCTCTCGCAGGAGCGCGCAACAGGATCGTCAAGTCTCCTTAGACGTGATTTAATTTATTCGCTAGTAGCGCTTGTACGGCCATGCAGATTCCACCCGCCACATACCTGAACGTTCAATTATCAGCATTCGCGGTGCGTAAAGCTCCGGCAAGACACTTTAAATGCCGGTACTCGGCCAAGCGACATTGGATGCCAGACGGTGCATCCGCTACACGCAAACGTGGGTAAGGGGAAAGAAGGAGGGGCTGTCGAAGCTCTTGAACGACGCCCCACCACCACCGGTTTTAACAAGGATTTTGGTTCAATGGGCCAGCTGCAGCTTAATCGAACGCCGGACGATACCTGTCGCTAAACTCGGACGTTTAACTACGGTGCCACAACGCCGCACTCCGGTCTAATTTGCATACGTATGTCCACTACTTGATCGCCAAGCGAATGCGGCGACTTGAACTCCGAAGGCGCCGTTCTCGTCATCGCCCACTGCAGGTTCAGCTTAAATGCCGAGCAGTCGAACTCGTCGCCTGGCCGCCAGCGGCGCGACTCCCTTAGGTGTGACTGCACCGCTGTATGTGCGCATCGGTTCCAGCGCTGAGAATACATTTCAGTACAGCGAATAACTCGCCACGAAGCTGCTTATGGAGCGTTTTATCTCATTACCTAGAGTGCCGCAAGAAAGTTAGCCAAATATGCATTCCTTTAACTACACCTGGCAAACCTGATTACACCACAAACAACTGGAAAGAGGGAAAAAAAAAAGTGACTGCAAGAGTAAAACATCGATTAGCGGTGAAGACACGACGCATAACGGTGACAGGTACACGGGCGCAAGCTTCGTGCATATCAACTGTTTTTTTTTTTTCCTTTTTCCTTGGCTTGTTTGACTTTTTTTTTTCTCTCTGTCTCTCTCTTTTACATTTCAATTGAGGGACCTGCTAGTGTTGCTCTGTGGAGAAGACGACGGCTGAAAGTCCGGTGATGCGCGAAATTCAGGCCAGAGAAGCGTTTACAGACGCGCGAATTCAAAGAAGCGTTTACAGACGTGCTACGCGACATAGGGTTTGTTGATACCTCTGAGGGTTTACGGGAAACGCGTGCTAGAGTCAGCACAAGCGTGTCAGTCTGATTTTATTTTTTTTTTTTATGGCTGCTGAGATGAGGAGGCCGCTTCCGAGAATGAAAGGGCACTCTATACCATCCGGCCGGTTAAGTCATCATTCCTGTTTGATTTATCTTTTATACGTGACTGGCTTTGACTAACAGCAAGCGAAGTCCAAGCGAACAAGGCGAGAAGTAATTTAATCACCCATTTGTACTCTTTAATCGGCAAGTGAAAAGCTCTGAGCCAGCTTTTATTACACCATGCGTCAGGGGGTCGAACACTGTAAGTAGAAGTGACAAAGAACGCCACATACTGGTTATAATGTTCAGAGTAAACTATAGAGTAGCGCCTGGTGTTCCTCTAAAAACGGCCTAAAACACCCTTGAGACCAGTTAAATGTCGATCTTTCCCAGTTGGGCTTTTAGAATCTTGAACATTGCATCTTATAACTTCGAGGACAGGTGTTCGCTGTCTACGACGGCGCTTTCATTGAAATTGGGGTACTTTCTCCGCGTGATTTACATGGAGCTGGCAATATTTTTTTTACGTTTTCACCCTGGTAATGTGCGATTTCGGGGTGCTTCTTTTTTCTACACTTGCGTTTGCGCCGTCTCGTTAACTGCGGCGTAATTGGAGGCGGACGTCATCACAGACTCTCACGAGAGCGTACGTGCGTGTCGAAGTCACGTAGAGTTGCGCAACCCTCTGCCGGACTATAACTCCAATGTCGGTGATCCCTCTCATGCGACTTCTGAGGTACAACGCGCAAACGGTTCGGACAACTGCCCACTCCTCATCTGCGCACGCCTGACCGACCTTTGCCGTGCACTGACTCGGAAGGGGGTACTAACTGTTACACAACCATCAGCGCGAGCGACGTTTGCCTAACATCCTTCTTGCGTTATTGGAACCTGCTGCCTGCACGGGCTCCGATTTTTTCTGCTCTCCTGGACTCTGGTCTGTAGCCATGACTTTCGCTTCTTTTGTGCTTTATAGTTTCCCTTTTTTTTTTTTTTTTCTGTTTTTCCCTCTGCGCATTTACGATGTTTGCGTTCTAGCGGACCGCGCCCGAGCTCCCGTGGCCAATGGTGCCTCTCGGCGGGCTGCCATAAAGAGGGGTTCTTCATAGAGCAAACACCGCGGCTCCCTGCCGGCGGTGATCAGAGAAGCCAGGCTCTATAGTGAGCCGCCAGTGCGGTGCGGTTTTCTTTCTGCGACCGTCGGTGAGGGCGGCGCAGCGCGCACGCCTGAGACCGGCCAGACACCACCGGCAGGCAAATATCAAAGCTCGGTGCCAGGGGCAAAAAAATAATAAAAAACGAAAAACGCATTATTGACGCGGACGCCCGAGTGAAAGAGAAGGGAGGTCTTGAGTGGGAACCTTCGGTGGCACCCTGCTTCTCTTAAAAACTAATATAAAAAAATAAAAACGCTATTCAGAATAACCCGTATTCAGTTCACATTTCCTCCGTCCTCAATCTGCGCGCATATTCACTTACAAAACGGTGGGCTAGTTGGTACGTTTTATTATTTTTTTTTTAAATCTCCTTTTTCTCCTTATTTCCTGCGGCGAATATTACTTTTTGCAGGAGTTTTGGCGGTAGCCGCTCTTCTCTAATGTTCTGGACTCGGCCTATCGAAGCCGTCCTGTTGACCGAAATGCACAATTTCACTGCTACTACAGAATCGCAAAGGTTTTAGTGCAAAGCTCCAAATAAAAGCACTAATACTTCAGCCGCGAAAATGACAAAAGCAGCGAATAATTAGAAAGGGAAAGGGTGCAGAAATTTTCAGGAATCACGGTGGCTTATGCTGCGGAACATGCGCTTTGTAAAACATATGCAGGATACATTACTGCAGCAGTTTTTGTACGGAATCTGAATTGTGAATCAAGAGCCTCATGCCTTTTAATATTTCATTTGAGTTTCTAGGTGTTCGTTTTCGCAGTGCTCAAACTCTAACTGTAGTGCTCTAGCGAAGAGAGGATAACCGATGGTGGTTTAGGGTAACAAATTGAATTCCAGGGGAAGGAAAACGTAGCAGGGGGAGGCAGAGAGTTAGGTGGCCGGACGAGCTTAAGTTCGCAAGGGGTCAAATGGATGCAGCTAGCACAGAACCAGGTTAATTGGAGGAATATGGGAGAGGCCTTCGCCCTGCAGTGGGTATAGTCAGACTGATGACGATGATGATGAGCTGACTAAATATAAATATTTTATTCTTTCAGATGAATGCTGCAGCGATTTCACAGCATTTCATTGTTGTAACTTCTATTATGTTCCCAAGTAGGTTCCCTGCTGTATGTAGACGACAGTTGTAGCAACGGAATGACCATTTATTTTCGAGGGCTAACCGCATTAAGGGGTTTTGAGTGACGATGCGTATTCTTGCCTCAGAGCGGAGCGCATAAGCCAAATTTGTAATATGGTGTCTTAGTCGCAGTCAATAACTTTAGATAAAATGTATATATAAAACATCGGCAGTTCTTTTCCCTTTCTCCCTCTCTCTCTGTCGAAAGAATTGCGAGCTTCCTCTTATGTCGTTTTTTTTTTGTTTTTTTGTTTTTTTTTTTTGTTTTTTTTTCAACGTGATTGGGTTAAAGGCCCCTCTGTGAAGAAAATCCGACGCCGGCGTTGCGTTGTAAGCAAAAACTCACTGGCATGCCTCTAGCAGGTGGTTGCTGGCAGCTGTCATGGCCTGGCGCTGATTGGTCGGCGGATTCTGTAACGTCACGAGATCATATGACATGGCAGCAGCTGCCAACTCGGGTATATCCTTTGAGATGGCAGGACGAAAAGGGATTCAAACCCTCCACGTCTCTCGCATCCCGTGTCAGATCCGCAAAAGGAATGGCACAAGAGAGCCATTAACGCTAGATCTTAAGTGTCCTTTTTTTTTTCTTTTTTTTTCCCCTCTGTCGCCGCAAGCCGAGCTTGAGCACTCAGGCTGCGCCATACTTTTAGGGGATGACTGCACCCTCTCACTATTTTTCTTTACCGCTTGTCACGTAAACGTGGTACAAACAGAGTGACCCCATATTCTGGGCAGCCTGATAAGCGTAGCAAAGGAAACTTGTCCAGTTAGTGAGGAGAACCTGCTCCCGTCGGTGCTTTTTATGCACCAGTGGTTCTGCGGCATGCACAGAAACAAAGCAGATAAAGACAAAATTGCCTTGGGGGCCAGCGTACGGGTTAATTCCTGAGCCGTGCCCACCCAGCTCCCCGCCGGCCGTCGTCTCTCCTCTGTCCTCTAAGGCGCAGATTCGTCTTACATTTGCCTTCTTCTTCTTCTCTTTCTTTCTTTTTTTTTCTTTTTTTTTTTTGTGTGTGTGTGTGAGCCGCGTGAATGAAAGCACCTCAGATATAACCTACCGGAGCGCTGTTAACATTGCGAAGGTTAGCGATAAAAGAGATCTTCGGTGTCATTCGGTTGTCGCTCGATTTTTTTTTTTTCCTCTGCATAATGACAGCTAAATTTTAAAGTACAAGAAAACCAATGGTCGAGCTATGTGTTTTATAATCCCTTTCGTTCATCCCAGGCGGAACATGCGATCTCAGACGCGTCTTGACAGGAAAGAGCTGCGGCTGGTATAGCAGGCTCGTAGTCTCACAAAAATCACGTGCTTCGGAGTGACAACTCTACACCTGTGCGAGGCCCCAATCGAAGTCTCTCGCGCTCTCGAATCGAACACCGCGGCACACTTAACCGCGCAATCTATGCAACGCTCGGCGACGCTATCAGCCATCGCTGCTTTTAGATTTTGAAAAGCGAGTATAGCGTGCGTGTCCGTTCCCTCGCGACGCCGGTGGTGCTTGTCTCTGCAGCTGGCACCGCTCGAGAATATCGAGTTCCCGTCGCTGGTCGAAAATTTCTGTTCGAAACCGCGTTCCGTTTTTGGGGCAGACCGTATTAGGTCATTTCGATATCGACTTCTTTCTCTGCATCGTCTGGAGGCTTGGTGACAGATTTTCGTGTGACAAGGAGGGCGTCCTATCAGCCGATCCTAGGGTGAAGTACAAGGCGTTCGTCGACCCTTTTACCTCAGTTGATTTGTTGCCCTTTGTTTTTTTTTTTTTTTGTACTTTACTGCAACTTGCTTTGGAGTAATTATGCAGCGACAAGATTGCTTACGAAAACTGGTGCCCACCTGTCGCGTCTAGGTCGCAGCAACTTTGTACTCCATTAACAAGATGATTCGTCGCATCACATCCATGAAAGCATAGTCAATAAGGTAGTTTCTGCCCAAGAACAGCGCGGTCACGTAGTCAGTTTTACAGCTTAATCGCTGCCTCCGTTCCAGCAGCGTTTTTAGCGGAGAGCCGGGGAGGTGTTTCAGATGACCCTTCAAAAAGCAGGAGATCGATGACTCGCACAAGAAGCTTATTTTCGTCGCTATTGATTAACACTTTGCGTAATCAGAGGGGTCGCGCGCGTGTACGCGTCCGCGCACACCGATCAATAAAACGATTTATCTGAGGACGAAGCTTCTCAGCGTTTTCAAGTAATAAAGAACTCATTCATTCGCCTCTTGACATAACTCTTGTTCCTCTCTGTAGCATGTACGCGGTTGTCCTTATTTAAAACATTCGTTAAAACATTCTATTTGCACAGTTGGCGTGTCGCATTGGTATATTTTCCTCTTTGCCTGTCAGTAGCCAGTTGCGTTTTATAAAACCTGTTTCTTTCTCTAATTTAGACAGACATTATAAAACGTAACTATGAAATGGTCGCGGTAACTATCCGTTTTTAAGTAAAAAAACGTTCCATTCAGAAATTTCATGCTGACGTCCTGCAGGCTTCCTGTCGTACAACTGAGTTTCGCGACTTGAAATACACAAGTACGACATATCATACGCCACAGTTTCGTCCAGCTAAATGTGGGCGTCTCCACCCTTATAGTATCACAGGAACTTTGATATTATTATATTCAGGTGTAAAAGCCATAAATACCATAAAGCGGCGCAGGTGGCGCCTTCGCAAGTCAACTTCTGCGCAAAGCGCTGCGCTTTGAGGTTGGCTTCGCCTCTCGATCTGGATGCGCGCGGAGAAAGCGCCCTAGAAGCGACAAGGCACGATGTCGGATCCGGAGGCCCTGCTCAATGGTGTTACCAAAAATATTTTTTTTCCCTTATGCCGGAGGATACTTCAGCAAAAAACGTAAAATACGCAACTGCAGAGAATAAAGTAAATGACGATTCAGCTTTGTTTTTATTTGTAAATGTACATTCCTAACTCGCATCTACAAGCAAAGAACCCGCTCAACAAGGATGTGCGTTCGTTAAATTGCTCATTTTATACTGTTATGATGATATATATATATATATATATATATATATATATATATATATATATATATATATATATATATATATATATATATAAAAAGATTTTATATGTGCAGTGACAAAGTTAGAGTCAGGACATGCAGCATCTGCCAGTATGTCTCAGTACACAACCTCAGAATCGAATGTTATAAGAGGTACTTTGTTCCTAGTGCATACTTGATTAAACAGCTAGGTATCAGGAACGTTTTTTTCTTTTCAACTTCTACTTGGATTCTGCAACTTATCGGGTAGTGATGTGTGTGCTTGTTGTGAAAAAATATCTGGTTACGGCAATAGTATACGATATGCGAAGCTATACAGCATCTGCGTAATTTGCTCTAAGCCGAAACGGCGCACAAGCACCTCTGCACTGCATAAGCGCAGCTTCAATCTCTGCAGTTCAGGTTTTTAATTCATCGCGAAAAAATGTCCGCAGTAAAAGCTAGCCAACAGGTCAGTGACGCAAGTGCGTACTGACATTCGAGGGCACGCGTATCTAAAAACGCGTGTAAGGTCGCCCCTGAATGCGTAGACGCAGGATTATTTATGCAATCTACAACACTGGGCATATTTCGAGAACTCCTGCGTAGAAACAAGGCACTATAGACAATATGCTATAGTTTCTTACCTCGTCTGAAAAGGAAAGAACATTCTGAGGACTAGGAGCAGCCCGTATGAGCACTTAAGTCCCCTTTCCTTTCTTCTTTATTCGTATAATTACTGTGGGATAGCGAGAAACAGCGAAACATCGTAAGAAAATTGAATGAGAAATGTTTCGTTGAAGCGTGGAGAAACAGCGTGCACAATGTGCGGCGAACGAAATTAGGGGCGGCCCACAGCACTCTTTAAAAACACTACGCGGAGCATCGCACGCCTTTCTTCCGACGTGAGTAATGCTGCACGTCCATGAAATGATGTTCGCGCAGATCTCGCGTACTCGTGTAATTCGTGTAATCAGCGCAACTGTGTTGAAGTCCGAAGGCCGTCATTTACTAAACGCCCATTCGGGCCTGTGAAGTACATTAAAACAATAATAAGTCGCTTTACTGACTACGAATTACTCAATTTCGGTATTCCTCCGCACTTTCCTCAGCTGCAGTTACCGTTTGAGTCCTTTTTCGAAGTCAGCGCATGCAGCAGTTGATGCACCGGCCGAACGGCTGCCCTAACAAAAAGGTTAAAACCTCCCTGCCACTTCGTGCAAGAGCTTCCGTCGACATCCGCTGTTCAAACATGTTTCTCAATACTTTACGATGGCAGCCTGGTTGTTTTGTTTTCCTTTGTTGCTTTTTTGTTTTTGTTTTTCTTGCGTTCACTAAACCTACGTTAGACGAACCCAAAGCTCCCCTTCCCAGGATGGATGACCATTTTGACATCCCTCACTTTCCTGGTTACGGAGCGCGCTTACTGCGTGACTGGCCATGGTCCGTTGCACGCTGTGTTTTTAGGCTTTCCTACAGAGCGCCGTCTTTGTACCACAGCCTGCCGCGTTTACTCATGCACGTGTGCCTGTGATGACGGAGCAAGTTTCCCTCTCATTTGGGGAATTTAATTCGCGTTCGTTTCTCGCGGCGCGCACTTCCTCAACGATTCTCTGGTGCTCAGAGCAGGAAATGCAGGTACACACATGCATCGGTGTCCGCAGATTGCTGTTCAGTTTTCCCGCAAAATGCAGAAATAAAAAAAAAATGTGCTCTTTCTTCCCGTTATTTGGACTCTTTTCTCCGGAAACCAAATCGACAGACGACGTTCGTTACGGCCTGTATTTGGCAACTTCCGTTTTTTGATCACGTTGAAAATACGAATATATATTAAATTGCGTGGCGGTCATCTTCAAATGGCGGCGCCCAATAATCGGATCCCAACTATAATTTCATTCCTTTTCCACATCGTGTACGCTTATCTTCTCGACAAGGCGTTCGCGACGCGCGACACATTAGCGGTTTCAGAGGAAACAAAAATAGACAGAAACCGAAGTAGATAGCAATATAGTACATTGCACCACACAGTGGCTATAGCTGTCGACGCCAAAACCTACGAGGCTAGCGAGCAAATAGGAAGCAGCCCCATACATACGTGCAAAGAAGAGATTACACAACTTTCGTCTAACCTGTGTTAGTTTCGCTTGCTCGTTTCGAACAGCTTTCGTTTCGTCTAACATGATCAAAGATGCTTGTACACCAACTCGCCCACATCGTCGTTTCCTTGAGGCTAGCGGCATGCAATTCAACGCTACGATTTTAGAAAGTTATCCGAAAGAGAGGAGAAAAAACTTGCATCCGGAGGCTTCAAACCTCGGATATTTATTTTGCGGTTATTATTTGGCGCACTCTTTCCCGACGGCTCTTGCGAAGCTTGCAGTCTGGTGGCGCGCCCGCGTGTCTGTACACGCGAGACTGTTTGCTCTACCCGTACGCCTCTCATCGCGCGCCAACCGCACTTATACACACTGCTCGCCCGTCCCAAACCAGAGGAAGGAGAGGTGGGGGGTCGTCTGACGTCCGCTTTTCGCCAGTCCTGGCCTTCCGTGCTTCTTTTCTGCCCTCTTCGAAGAGGAGGTATATGCAGATCCGCCGCCGAGCACAAGCGGTGGCCATTCTCCGCATGCACGCACTGACGGAAGCGCGTCATAGTCCCGGCCGCCGGCGCGCGCTAACTTTGGTCCGCTGCCAAGCAGGTGCCGGCCACAACTTCCCGGTGCACAGTCACGGCCTTCGAGGAAACGGCGCAGCCCGCCTCCTCATCGCGTTCCGTTTTAAGGGGATCGTGGTGCAAAGACTCGCGACGATGCGCCGGACGCGATGCGCGCGGCGTCCGCTTTCGGCGTTCGCTGTCTGTCCGGCGGAACAGGGTTCACTCGGGTCGGGCACGCAGTTTCCTTCCCGCCTCGTCGTGGCTACCGACGCGAGCAACAAATGTAACACTGACACAACGGTTTACGTGTTACCCGCATGCAACTCTCGCCGGACGGATATCCTCGTCCCTGCCGGTGAGGCGCGCGCTCCCGAGACCCCGGAGGCGGCAGGACGCCACATTCTTCTACGGGAAAGCTCCAGCTGGCTGGGGTTTCGGCGGCCGGGACCGGGATCTGCGTGGCCGGTGTGGGGAGGAGAGTAGAGGGGCAAGGATTTCGTATGTGCGTGTTTCTCCGCAAAGAGTGATTACGGGTGTGCGCGCCGCATAAACCAGTGCGGCCAGGAAAAGGCTAGACTATGTCGCCGACGACGAGGAAAATCTGAACTGCGTCTATATATGTAGTTGATCAATCGGGTGCCCCCTTTTTGTTGTTTGGTTGCCTGCGCAGTGGCTGGTCGAGTGCGCCGCCTCCGCAGCAAGCGTCAGCCGTGTCCTGCCTCAACTGCGCGAAAGCCGCAATCACTATCGCTAAACTTTTCAATCCTCAACGAATGCGATTTTCGTCAACGGTTCCAAATACAAGAAAAAAAAAATAATACGGGGAACAACGGGTTCTTTGCCTTTACCTCAGCGATAACCGGCTGGTTTCACCGCGCAATGTCTAGATACCCACTACGACCATCTCCAAACTGGTTGTGTCCCACACGCTTGAACTGACGCTCCGAGTCTATAGCTGTACGTTTTGCGAAAAAATATACATTACATATGTTTTTTATTTTGAAGGCTCCTGGAAAAACTCTGCTCGTTACTTTTTTTTTTTTTTTTTTTTTTTTTTCAGGTGATCGATTCATGAAACGATTATAACTGAGTAACCAGAAAATATGCCTTCAAACTCTTATACCAAGATATGTACTAATCCGACGAGGTGGAAACTTGGGCAGCGCCGTGTATGTGTACTCGTGTCGTTCTCGTCTTTTGCGCTGTACTGATAATGCACTAATCGCATAATATAGTGCTCTTTCATTTAAAACTCACGTTGAATGAAAGCCTTCTGGAAGATGCTAATTTTTAAATGGGCGCTTGTTTTTTTTTTTTTTTTTTTTTTGTGCATTGAAATCATGACGCACGCTCCTTCTATGTGAAGCAAACTTCGAGCATTAAAGCTGGTAAAGTTCCACAGCAGCGAGAATTGGAAAGTCATGTAGTAATTTCGACCATTCTAGATAACACTTTTCTCTCATGTCGGAATGTTGGAGGACCCTTCATGTTGGACGAGCCTACAGGGAGGTTAAATAGAAATGGATGATATGAAGCACTAAAATGATATAAAAATAAAGTAATTATCTGCCTCGCATATATATATCTGTGTTCTGAAAAACACATATGCTGTTGTATATATTTACATTTATCTTGAAGCGCTTGGTCTTAATCGCGTTTGTCATGATGGAGCCGGGCAGCAGGATAAATATGCTGCGAACGTATCTGCTAATCTGATCTTCAAAATTTGCTCATTAACTCCTCGAGTACTGTCTTTGTGACCAACCCATAGCGCATCGACGGACGGAGAATACGTTGATTGCATACTTCCTACATGGTGCATTCAGGGTAGGCCATTCAAGCGCACCAACAAAAGCGCACTGGTGTCCCCGCAAGATTATTCAGACGATATCGGTTATCCGCGCGTATGCGTTGATGCTCTCTTGCAATAAATATTTCGTTATTATTCGAACGTTGAACGGATGGAAAGAGGGGGAGGAGCACAGTTGTATGCAAATGTTGCAGCCTCCATGCGCGTTGGCGGCAAGGATTTCGAAAATTTTTAAACAGCAATAGTCACCCCGCAAAGATACCCGGGCAAAGCAAACCGCACGCAGAATTTTTGCCCAACGGGCTTTTCCAGTTTCTTCCACAAGTATTACGCTTAACGAATCCTGGAACAAGTTAGCGCTCAAGTTAAAAGCTAAAAGAGATTTTCATGCAATTGTTACAAAACGCTCGCGCTTACCGCGCCATCCACGAGGCTCTTCTAAATGTTTTCTTTTGTTGCGGACCTCGCAATAGCACTCATTAGAGGCCAATTACTACGCGTTTACGGGAGATAAAGCGCGCGGCAGTCCCTCCTCTGTGAAGTACGTCTGCGTCCAAAATGTTGAAGAGTTGTCGAGCTTATGGGCGCGCAAGGCAAGGTCCCAATTAGGCTGCACGAGCGCAGAGTTGGAGCTTGGTTCGCAAACGTCAGTTTTTCTTTAATCTTCCGTCGAAATTCTCTACTCATTAAAAAAAGAAATAAATTAAGCTACTCGCGGTTCTAACTAATTGCCTGTCCGCATTGCGTGCAGACTTGAGCAAGCAAGGATGCGCCGCGGCACGTATGCAAATAAGACGATCAGGAGCGCCACACCGCGAGTGCAGGGGGATTCAAGTAGGCTAGTGGCTTAAGCTCCTCTACAAACAACCTTCAGGGGATTTCGGTTCTTCTGTTTGCTCGTGAGCCAGCGCAAAATAATACGGATCAAAGAATGCCTACCAAGAGATTGCAGCTGTCGGTGTAATTCTGTCGTTGTTATGTCTTTAAACACCTACGCCCGGGGTTGTTATCAGTAAAACGCAGCTTGCTTGCCAGAAAAATTGAGTTGCATCGCTTTCCCCAAATTAGATTGTGCTGTATGTTACTCTTATAGCTTATCCCTGTGTTTCTATCTGAGATTTTCTTCTCGCATTTTTCGCTCCATTCTCGTATAGCAGGGGGAGCGATTAGCGTGCAAATATTTTGATCGCCTTGCCTTGCTTATGGGAAATGACGAAAGTCAAGTTTAGGAAACCGACTAGTACAAAAAAAAAAAAAAAGAACAGGATGAAAAATCTCGTAAAGCTCTAAGTGCTTTAGGTAATGACGACTACGTGAGAGAATAAATGTTTACGTTGTTCGTGTTTCACGCTCAAACACTGCATAGTGCGCTTAATAAAGGCATCGTGCTTCCCGACGAAGACGACGCAGATTAAAAACAGCGCCCATAAAAGTAAGAAAAGTCGAATGCAGGAGAAGCACCCATCGCAGCTTCTTCGAAAGGCTATACGAACATGCAACTAGCTTAATTCTGTATGCTTTCCACTCTACCTTGATCTGGGATACATATTTTGGCAACGAATTAGTTATTTTCTCCTCCCTTGCGGTCATATGGCTATAGAACTTAAAAGTGTTGTGGCATATATCAGTCGGGCTCCATAACTAAGGTTGCAGCGACATCTGAGTGCGAGTTAAAGCCACGCAAGCAATGGAAGAGAGAAATGCGCTTTGCTGGTATGGGCAGGGAAAGGTCAGAGAACGTTTTCTGGAAATTAATTCCACTTGTCAAGCATTTCTAGCGGTTCGTGAGGGTAATCACCACCACCGTGCCTTTCGTTTTTGTATGCGCACTGAGGGCCTGAGGATAGTGATCGCGACAAGGCGTAGTTTAGCAAGCGCGACTGCTAAATTGCGATTACGTTATTCTAGTGTCAAGAACTCTCAATCCTGTTTATTATATTATTTTACAGTTTATAGTTTTTCACCTTGTTACCTGTGACATGTAGCGAGCGGATCGCTGGCGCCAGCAGGAAGTGATTTACATGGTTCCCCGTCTTTTCACGCTTTTACATTTCAGGGTGCAATCATCACGGTGGTAGTTCTGGCGCCCTTCTTTTTCAACAGGCATAACCTATTCTTTCCGGTAACAAGAGTTCAGAGGTGCTAATAAGAGCTCAAATTCGAAGCAAACGCCTAGGGGACAGGTTCGCATATCCAGGCCACTGCCAATTAGCTCCAGCGCCGTTTTTGTAAGTCGTTCACGGTCGAGTACCTTTCGAGGCTCCTCTTTATTTCTCACAGAAATGACACTGGGGCGCCGGAAGAAAGCAATTAATGACTCGAAGCCGCTCGTTTTCAGGCGAACATACAACGTGGCGACGAGGGGAAGAAAATCCTGAAGAGTTTCTTGTTTGTTTGTTTGATTGTGTGTGTGTGTGTGTGTGTGTGTGTGTGTGTGTGTGTGTGTGTGTGTGTGTGTGTGTGTGTGTGTGTGTGTGTGTGTGTGTGTGTGTGTGTGTGTGTGTGTGTGTGTGTGTGTGTGTGTGTGTGTGTGTGTGTGTGTGTGTGTGTGTGTGTGTGTGTGTGTGTGTGTGTGTGTGTGTGTGTGTGTGTGTGTGTGTGTGTGTGCGTGTGTGCGTGCGTGCGTGCGTGCGTGCGTGCGTGCGTGCGGGTTTGTTTGTTTACGGGTGGCTTTCGCACCTTTCAGCCACATTTATTACATCAGATGAAGGGCAAGGAGTCGCAAATGCACATGCCGGAAGTGAAATCATGTATCCAGCTATCCTATCCTATCAAGTTGACGTGGGGCATCTGCTTCATGCCGTCAAGGTAGAAACGGCTACCGCCGGAGTAAGAAAAAAAATTTCTCTAACATGCGCAATCAACCCTCATGCTTTAGTGAGAGCCTGCAGTGGCGTCTAAGTGTCCGTTAAGCTTAATTGTCGCAAGTCACACGGTCCGCACGATCGACAGCCACAGCGTCTGTGCTCCTAACGACACTGTGCTCAGGTCATCCGTGTGTATATGTTAGCGAGACGGCTCCATGGCTGCCTTGCGTCATTCTTTTGCGTTTGGCTTGGAGGATTTTTATAATGAGATGGAAGGTAAACATACGAGTATACCCTCACTTCGACAAACACACGTATGCAGATAATTTCAGGATCAAATATATCGAAAACCGTTCTCTCGCCCACTTGATTCACGTTTCTCCTTATAGTGAAACTGATTTCTTTGATCGAGCCTAAAAGATAGGCCGGTTTATCTCTGGCAATCATGCGAAGTATCATTGTTCTCGGTCATTCATTGTACAACGCAGGATGTTTTCTTCCTTACTCTGTAAAAAAAAAAAAAAAAAAAAAAAAAAAGAAGAAGGAAAATCGAAAGCCGCCTTAAACAACATTCGAGGCGTTGAAGACGAGGTGAAAGCGCAAATTAGCTGCGGGGCACCAAACGAGGCACTAAATAGCGCAGCTTGCGATAAGGTAGCTTTCTTCGCACGCTTTTATTTTTTTCATGCTCTAATTCAAGCGCACAAAAAGCCGCAGCTGCCCGAAATGAGTTTGCTCACGCGCGCCGATAGCGCATTCGCTTAGCCCAAAAAGGGAGCTGTGGAGGCGACCAGGAAACGAGCTGCAAAGGAGGCGGGATTTTCAGCAGATGCCCCTCCGCCGCACTCACGGCACAGAACATTTTGATTTTCCAGCGGTTTTTTTTTTTTTCTTCTTTTTTCGACGCGCTGGAACTAAAAAAATTACGAGGGACTTTAGCGACTAAAGTAGTGAGTGCCGCATTCTGCTACGCAACTGGCAGTGATTAGTAATAAATTATTAGTTAGTAATTGGTTAATTATTCATAATTGCTAATTACTTACGTATTCAAATAACTGATCATTATTAAATCGAATCACTTATTAGTCGTCAATTACAAGGTGTTTAAAGTTTATTTGTTATAATTAGAATCTACTTATTGATTGGGATATGACCATATAAGACACGCATTCGCGCATACTGTGGTGGGGATCTGTAATTGGTCGAAACCTCTATGACGCCATCTCGCCACGGCCAATCAGCGCCGCCGGAAAAGCGGGACACATTTTGTCCACGACACCATGAGCCATTAAAGGCTTTCGCCTAAAAGCAGTCAAGGTAACGCTGCCATTCAGAAGCGGCGCGCATACTGCAGTGAAGGCATTCTGTGGATGGCTAGGTTTTACAGTTGCTGGTTTCGTTTTCTATTCTTTTGATCTCGCATTCCACGTTTGCATCCTCGTGTTTACTGCGGTGACCATTTCCTTTATTTAAGTGCGTTGTCGATTTATCTGTCACGCTCGCTTCTTCCTGTACCTGCGTTCTCTTGCTTCCATTGGTTCAGATTTCTGCTATGTGGTCCTCCTTTCCACCCTTGGTACACAGGTCCCTCAAACGTGAAATCATGAAACCGTCCGCGTTACGTGAAACAATGAGCGTGTTCGCAGCATCCTGTCGCAGAAAGCCGCAAAGGCGCCATACACAAGCGCTGCCTCTGTGACGTTATGCCTAATTCATACAAGGGTCATGTATACCACCCTCATCATTAAGAAGCTGTGCATCGTCTGTTTCCTCTTCGCAAACGATGTAGCAGAGACCGGTGTTCTCAGCAGTAGGATCTTTCCTTCCTGTCCGGACAGGGTTCGCCTTCTGCCATCCAGGCTCGTCTGCGCCAAAGATGGCCGCGATGCATCCAGGCGTGAGCTTGCAGATATGAATCCCGTTATAGGCACGACGACCGCGGCAGCCGCGTGCACTCTAACCTCGGCACTGCGTTACGAGAACGCGCATACTGTACCGCGTTACACGCGCGAGAAAGCGTGGCAGCCATTGTTCTCGGTTAATCGTGCGTGAACCCCGATGTTGTGAATCCGCTCGAGCAGTTACATGGACATGCATACCGACATCGCCGCCGTTAATCACGCTCCCGTGATTCGGTATACGCTGGATTTGCGCAAGACCTAAATAGGTGCTTACGGAATGACGCGCCGAAGGTGAACGGGAGTTCGTTTGCCTCTGTTTGTACACAGAACTAGAGGCACACGTATTTCGTGTACAGTGCTGGCGTGTTTAACTCTTCGCATCTTTGTTACGATGTGCCGTTATGGTTTGATGTGTTCACATCAGCACCTCGCATCGGTGTTGACATCACCACCTCGTGAGTCATTGAGACTTACTGTACACGGGGGTTCTTGCTGGTGTAGCTCAGTTCCCGTGGGCACACGGTCGCCTTCGCTTTCTTCTTCTGGTTGCTCTTACAGGTTCTTGCTGAATGCCGCTGGGTTTTGAACCAGTAAAAGTACAGTGCCCCTAGTTTTTTTTTCGCTCGTCCAATATGCCATTTTCGTAGATTTTCCGGTTTGCCTGGTTTCAGATCCATGGTTGTTTTATTATTGATTGAATCATTGGAATATGCCCACGAAAACTCAATCCTGTGCGGGCTCCCTCCCCTTTTATTTTCCTTTTCCTTTATTTTCTTTGCGGAGAGCCCCAAACGAGGGAATCAAGAGCCGCAGAGAAGGATCGAATGAACGCATTTAGTTAAAGCTTAGTAAAATATCGCAATCACTGCACTGCTTTGGACGACTTCATATTGGCGGAGATAGTGTTTTTCTTCCTTTTTATCCCATTTATCGCGTCTGTAAATCTCACGTAGTATTTTTCATTTCCGTTCTTTCCTACGAGCCCCGCATGCAACAATGAAATCTTGCTTCCCAGGCAAGCTGGGCGAGCTGCGAGAGCTTTCTTGTTGTTGTTGATGTTGTTGTTGTTGAAGGGCATGCATCTGGTATATCGCCCTTCCTGGCTTGTCCTTTCCGGGGCAATAAATATGAATGAAATAGGCGACAGGGCCGCAAGGCATTCTGCTGGTATTAAGCAGCAATTGGATTCGTGACGCCAATACGCCCATCTTCGCGATGATGCAGAGAACACACTTCGCATGTTAAGCTTTGCAATAGCTCACCAGTCTTACCTTCATTGCTCTTCAAGCGTTTTGTCTTTCCTTACCTTCAAACACTTGATCAACCTGCGATTATCTTTTCTTTTTTTTTCCTTGTTTTCCTTTCAATCGCGCCGCAATACATCACGTTGATTAGGACTTTACTCTATTACTGCTAGTTCTTGAATTTCATTACGCAAGGGCTTTTGCGCGTCGCAGATGCTCGATCAAGCCCGTCAAGCGATCATTTTTCTGCGACGAACCACGAAAGCGGCGAAGAAAAATACCGGGGCGGGAGGATGAATCAAGGAGCTTCCGCAAACACGACTCTGCGCAACATTTCCGATCAGTTCTGAAGGCTAATTTAAATGTCAGCTCTCCCCCCGCATTGATGCGGCGTACGAGTGAGAAATACCCCTACCCAACAAAAGCGACGGCTTCGAATGCTTAACAAATAAAGCAGACGGATCATTACCCGGTTCCGAGCTCACAATGCTATTTTGCAACAACGGCCGTCGCATTTATTTATCGCTTTTTTCGATATCCTTCTCTGCATTGTGATGTTATGCTTTCGATGCGCCTCACTGCTTCGCGGTTGCGTTTTCTTTTTTTCTTTTTCTTTTGTCGCAGCGGTACCTCTGTGCGATACTTTTCTCTTTTTTTTTTTTTTTTTTTGTTCACGCACGGTTTATGACGGTAATGGCGTAGTATGTCGCCCCCGAAAACCGCCGAGCTCGCTGTACGTATATTGTTATTTATTCATCCACCGCTCTTCATAGACTTCATGTTCATATTATTCAGGACTCGCGTAAAAATCATCGGAGCTGTCGCGGCTTTCACTCGACAAGTCTTTGTCTTCCTTCTCCTTGTTTTTTTTTTTTGTTTGTTTGTTTTTGTTTTTTTCTAGTCAGCCCGGAGCCCCCCCAGTCTGCGCACGCTCAAAACTTTCGCCCAGCAAAGCAGTTCACGTTACTATACATCCCGCGAGTAAAACAGAAAGGAGTACGCTGCAAAGCAAAAAGTTTGGCTGTAAAGTTCTGTCAAGGGCGAAAAAAGAGCTTGGGAATATAACGCGCACACGCCCCTTTGAATAATTGAACGCATCGGGGCGGGAGGCAGACGGACTGAGCACGGTTGACGTGGCCATTCCTTTTGCCAAATGACTTGGAGCTAGCTCCAAGTATTATACTCTTTCACCTGCGCTAAAGCGCGCGCGACGATCGTGAGAAAACAAAACAAAAATGAGAAGGGTTCAACGCTGCTGAACCGAATGTGGAGCGAAAGCATTAGCTGCGGGGGACCGAGCGTTTTGCTCCCTCTTCTTCCTCTCCTTCTTCACCTTCTTTTTATTCTTCTTCGACTCCTTCGTCTTCTTCTTCTTCTCGTAGCTACGCATCTTCACTATGTAGCTGCGGCCACCCGAGGTTTTTGTTGCTTTCGCAACAAAAAAAGAAAACGGCTGCACAAGAGAAGGCGCTTATCGCTGGCCAACTGTTCTTCGCACCTTCCCAGCGTCCATAGGCAGTGGCCGTGAGCCAACGTGAACATGAAAGTGAGAGCGCTGTCGGCGTATATTGCTATACATGGAAAGAATGCGCACCTCTCGTCACTGCACAGTCGAAGTGTAGTGTAGTTGACGGTGGCAACAAGTTCACTGCAGCGGTCTTTCGTGATACAATTTATTCCGAGGGTACGACGGGGCGGGCTTTCGTGGACAATCTGTAGTCGCAACTGGCACTGCGCGAGTGCCCGCGCTTTGATTGTTTCAGAATTGTTTACTTTGCCCTTTGCATATACCGCCTGTTGCTTGTATTTGCATAGTTCGTTCTGCTTTCGCGCTATTTGGCATTTAATTTCACGCAACAACCAGCAACCAGGTCAAGCTAGCACTTTATGCCTGCACGCATTCACGGGCTAACGTTAACGCCAACCTTGGAAAGGCTCGCTCTGGAGATGCACTGTACAGACCGGCCATTTTGGATACGAATAAGATTGTCAAGACCACATAAGCACAAAAAGTTGTAAAAGAAAACGTTTCTGGCAGTGATAACCATCCGTTTGTTATGGAGTAAAAATTAAGGAGCACAAACATTGACCACCGTTATTCCGATGATTGGAGTTCAAAAATGCACTATGCAAAACTGACCACAGCTTTCCTTCAGAAGCACGTAGCCAGGAATCTTTTTCAAAGAGAACCCAACGTAATTTTATGTAACGCGCCAGTTGTCAGGGAGGGGAAGGGGGGGGGGGGGGGTGAGCAGAAACACTACCCAAGAGAATAAGGGAAGGTCAGGGCGGAAAGGAAAGGGCAGGCCCTCGTTGAAGATGTGCCTGCCTCAGGCAATGGGGTTCTATTTTCGTTCGCGCTTTTACCGTGCTGAACTTGCGCATAGACGCTGCCCATTCCATAATATTTCGTTCGAATTCTCATTTCACTCCAAGGTTAAATGTTAAGTCTCCTCACCGGAGTTAAATCTGGCAAAAGAAGCCCTGGAGATGGCCCTAATAGTTACGTCGTTCCGTTTTTTGTCGCTTCCTGCTGATTTCTGTAGGTATATACAGATACTTTCGGGGCTCGTTTCAAGGTTGCGCCCCCATGCTGCGTTGTTTCAACGTAACATTCGCCGTCGCGTGACGGCCCGTTAATGCGCGGCCGTGCGGCGGCACGGCTGACGCTCGGCCCGAGCCCGTGCGCTTGCGTGACTCCAACTTCCATTTTCGGAGGTTCCAACGGCACGCAGGCTGCTCGCTGATGCCTTCGGTCGTTAGCCTCCCTTTTCGTCACCAGCTTTTGTGTTTCGGCCTGGGGTACGCTCTGAGCGCAATAATTTCGACTGCCTGTTCAGGAAGCCAGGCGGTCGCTATTGTTCACACGCTGCTCCTTGAGGGCGCGCGCAACCACTCACCCATAACGCACTGTGCGAAAATATATGCTCTGGGGAAAACAACCACTCCGAAAGCGAGAGTTTTAAGCGCAGGTTGAATATCACCGCATAACTCTGCTTTATCGACTCAACAGCCGGTGCAGTCGCCAAGAATGACTAGGAAAGAATGCGAGACCCCCCCCCCCCCCCCCCATCAATGATGTCCTTGCAGCAGGAGAGTAATTAACCAATAATCATTTCGTTCGTGCAGAGAGCGCTGAAAAGCAGCACACCATGGTACGGATCGAAGTTAGGCCTGTAGGGGGACCAAACTGTAGTTGGCTTGCGGAAGTCCAGGATGCACCTTCAGCGCCTCAGGGCCGACGTCCACGCGGGACTGACGTCGGAGCATCGTTTTGCGGGGACCAGCCACGGCGGCCTTTGTTTGCCGCGAAAGCATGTCCATTTCGATTGACCCGGCTACCACTTGTAGCCCTGTCTCCTTTCTTCTTTTTCGCCTCGTCCCTCGCTCGAAATGAAGCCGTCGCGGGCAGAGAGCAAAGAGCGCGATTAGAGCGGCGAATGCGCGGCGGCCGATCTCCGTTGGCCACATTTGCCACGGCCAGCCAACCGTGGCAGTTCGTGTCTCGCAGCCATTACCAGGAAGTGCCGAGGCGTATTGCCGATGCCTCGCGGAGTCACGGCTGCTGCCGCGACTTACTTGAGGAAACACGCCACGGCGATGTCGTCCCAGGGCGAGCAGCGCGCTGTATGGGCGCAGTGCACATAATGCCGCCAGCCAGCCGCGCAGAGGAACAAGGTTACCACCACGACGTTGGTGTCTGTTACGCGAGCACGCGTCCGTCATCGGCCGCACGATCTCTTCACGCATGGCCAGTCCTGACAGGCGCGCCGTCCTCGCGGTGACGTCCCCCGACAAGCTCCGTCGGCGGAGCCTATTCTGGGAAGACGGTGATCGGCACGAGCTCCGCGGCGAGTCGAGTCTCGCACAACGGAGACGCAGCATGCGACGTCCTTCGCGTACGACCGGCGTCTTCGCGGAGTTCGCACTGGCACCAACCCCGTGCTTAGATCGCGGTCTGGGGCCACTGAGAGGACGCGACTTGGCTACGGTGTTGGGCGAAGGATCAGTTCCAGCCTCTCGAATAGCGTCAGACCCTGGGAGAAGCCAAGGCCTAGGCAGTGCGCCCACGGGTATCGCGGAGTGTTCGTCGCTGGAACGTCTTCGTCCCGCACCAGTCCCACCTTCGGCGCACGTAACTTTGAGCGCCTGCTTCGCTTCCGTGTCATTCCCTTTCTTTCATTTTAACTCGGAGAACTCTGAGCGAAAAGTGGAACTGCAAGTGGGGGGTGCGCGCCACCTAGCATCATCGGGTGGAGCCTACGGGAGCGCAGCGGCGTTGGCGTCGTGGCGCACTGCAGCCGGCGACGGCGCAGCGGCCGATCAGGCGCCGGCGAGGGAGGTGCGGTTCCGACTTGGTGGTTCCAGCAGCCCCCGCTTCCGGTTCCTCTGTCTTTCGCTTCCGGGTTTAGCGCTGCAATACGAGAAGGACGAAAATACACGCTTTCGCACTGAAAAGCGCCTGCCTTCACTGTGATCTTTAATTCGCCCTTGCACTCTCCTTTCTATCATATCTTCTGCACAGCACGCTGTGCCTTGCTGGCATAGGGGATTGTCCTTTCTATATCCAGCACTGCAACGTGATCACCACGACACAAAACATACAATCGCCAGTTCACTTTACCCAAGCGCCCGTTTACGCCAGTGGGCCCTAAATGCCGTCCATTAGCGGAAAAAAAAAAAAAAGATGGAAGGGGGGGGGGGGGGGGGGGGTCTGATATCCGTTTAGCAAACAGGCTTAAAGCGGTTCCGTTGCGAAGTGCTACTCTGGCGGTCCTGAAAATGTATTTATCTTTACGTAAGCGTTCTGGGACGAAAGCAAACGCGCACGTGTGTGCTTGACGGGAAGAAAAAAACATTTTTGAATAAGCCCTGTAAGCCCGCCGAGCGCCCTATGTCCACGCGTAATTGTATATTTGCGCACTAAATCCTTAAAAGCGGCTGCAATAAAAATAGAATACGTTCACGTGGCATTGTTTTTGCCGTTGACTGCTGCTGCGCGGTCGGTCCCTATATTAGTGACCTCCCCTGCTCCGCCAGCCGGTTTATCTGATGACAGAGATTAACGCCAATTAGCGTCACTTAGTTACACACGCAAGCATAATCAAAGGTTCGACGAAAACCAGCAAAAGGCAAGCTCATAGCTTCCCCCCCCCCTTCCCCCCCCCCCCCCCATTCCCCTTTCATCCCCTCGTAAGAAAGAAAAGAAAACGTGCAAAGGAGAGACGTTCCACCACTTTCCTTGTCACAGGCACTAAAAGCCCATAGCACTAATTGAGAAGCAAGAGCTATTTATTGGTATTTTTGTTTTTATGTCACCAAGCTATTTCGTTCCGACATCTGCTTGCAAAGGAAATCGTGGTCTTCGAGGCTGATAAGGCGTTTTAGGGCGTTTTTGAGCAGAGGCATCGTCCTGAGGTCGCCTTCCTATTCGGTAACCGGATGAGGCGCCCCAACAGGCAAAGAACGCGGCAGGCGACTTTCGCGAGGCATTCGAGGAGGTGCGTTCGTAGTTCGTACCCTCCGCTCAATCGCCCCCGGGCCCGGTCGCACCCGAAACAGTGACGCGCACCAACAGCGAGCCACGGGGAACGTTTTCAGAGCGCGGCGTGCATGCATGCGGTTTGCGTTCTGTTCCGCCATCTGCTGGCGAACAGGACGCCATCGCGGCCCCGAGGAACAATAAGGTCTATATGGAAACCCGTGACAATTACGGCACGCGCGTGGAAACGCCCGGCCGCTGCTTGGGAAAGCTGGCCGACGGGCGGTTTGGGGCCACAACTGTGCGCGCCGGGGCGCCTTCAGCTCCTATTCTCTCATACACACTCGCCCTACTGGGAGAGGGTTGGGGCAGCCAACAAGGCGTCCTTAGCTAGCGACCGCATCCGGTGTGTCATATCTGTACGATCTTTGCGGCCCGAAACTTACATCCTTCTGCTGACGAAGACGTCACCGTCCTCAATATCCCTCTCCCCTTTCTTCGCTGCACATATCCACGTTGGCCCATGCGGGAGGGTTTGGAAACCGTACCGCCATGGCGCTGCTCGGAGGGTTCGCGATTTGTACCGCAAGCCATGATGCTAAGGAGGAGTTTTCAAGAGCCATGATTTCTGGCAGCCTCGGCAGCTCCGACATTGCGCAATGAAATGGGTCATTTAGACAGGCTTACCGTCGTCATCATCATCACCAGCCTGACTGCAGGGCAAATGCCTCTCTTATATCCCTCCAATCAATCCGGTCCTGTGCCAGCCGCTACGCTTGTCTTTCCTTAGAACCCAGTCTGTCACCTTTAGCGACCATCAGTTGTCTTGCCTTCGCCTTACATGCTATTCACATGC
This sequence comes from Amblyomma maculatum, assembly GCF_055883805.1. Classification (NCBI taxonomy): domain Eukaryota; kingdom Metazoa; phylum Arthropoda; class Arachnida; order Ixodida; family Ixodidae; genus Amblyomma; species Amblyomma maculatum. The sequence continues at coordinate 140,222,806 of NC_139344.1, forward strand.
CACTAACCCACGCCCATGGCTTGTAAATATTTGAACAAATGTCTCGCATTTAGAGTACGACGACAAATGGTAGTGTGAGAGATGCCGCTTTGCACACTGTCGTATACGGTGTACAATCTTCTATCCCATTTGAGCTGACTTAAGTCTCATCGGACGTTCAAGCAATCTGTTAGGCTTGCTAACTCTTACACCGATGATTTCGCAATTTAATTTCTGTGCCAGAGCTAAAATGCGTTGTCTTTTTCGAACGAACCATAGAAAGCTATGACGCGCATGTATCTTCCGAGAGCTCTGCACGCCTTCCATGTGTACAAGCAACGTTCCGATCGGCAGCTACGGCTTTAGCGGATATATTGTCTTCAGTCCCGCGGGGCCCTCCCTATCTTGTCATGGCACACGGTAGAACAAAACAAAATGCGAGACAGTATCGTGCAACAAACGAAACAGTAACAACAACAAAAAAAAAAAATCCATCGTGTCCAGGTTACGCAATCTCCGGCTGCATCTCTACGAATATAGAAACCTGGAGCTAGAAGGCTTCGTCTAATGGGAGCCCGAAAGAAAGGCAAGGGAGGAAAGGGTTGCCCCCGTTCTTGATCTCTTTTATTCCACTCTATACGAGGTTATTCTCAGCCACATTTTCTCGCACAAGCCGCAACCCCCGAGGGCGGCTGGGCAGCGAGTAACGCGCGTCGTCCCCACCAGTGGCATTTTCGACCGTTCCGTGCTATTTCATCCGGCCACTTGTTGTTCTTTCTTCCGCACGGTTTCCTTTGTCGGCGTCCATTGCTCGGCCAGCCACGCCGGAGGCCCTCGCACGTGCCCCGCGGTAGCGCTATTTCGAGAGCCGATGCCGATCGCGCTTACGTAATTGCGGCCGGCTGGGCTTTACCCGCCGTTCTTCCCCGCGAAATTTCGCGACGGACGACGACCGCGTCTACGAGGACTGAAGGCTATGGGTACAGTGCCACGGAGCCCTTTCCCCGCCCAGGTATTCCTTAATCCAACGAGGGCGGTGCGGGATCGTCTTAATCAAGACACTCGTCGGCGTGCGAGGAGAGATGGGCGCGTGCGCGCACGTGGGAATGCCGCTTCCGTCTTCGGAAATCCCTGTTGCGCCCGCATGTTTTTACAAAACAGGCTCGATCGCTGTTGCGTCTCTCTGGCAGCCAGCTCGCATGCTGGGTTCTCACGTTGACGCCGCGAGGACTGATCGGGCCCTCCGGTAAGGGATAAACAATGGATGAGCGTGGCAGAGGGGCTAGTACACGCGTACTCGCAAGCTATGCGATGATGAAGGGGGTGGCTTTTCATCCAAGGACATTCATTACTCCGCACGAGCAAGGAATTCGCTCCAACCGATCAAAAGAGCTGCAGCCCTAGCACGAAGGCGATGATTAGATTGCGCTTACGGTTTGTACTGCTTCCTTGTTATGTGCTGCACCACAGCCGAACCCGGACGTATCGATCTCAAAGCGGTTCGGGAAATACTTCGATTTATCGATAATTCGAGGTATATGAAAACTTGCGATGGATAAGCTTAGGTGTAACTTAGAGGCAAGGATGTCACGCTAGAGTGACGCGCTTCTCGCAGCGACGAGTGGTCTGTCGGCGTCCTGGCAGCGCGCACCGCTCGCTACGCGTTGCTAGCCGCATTGGGGTGTTATTTGCCACGGCCGATTATAAATGGCTAATCGCGTTACCAGTACACTATAAATAAAATTTGCGGTGCAGCTGGTTTCCAGATGATTTTTGGCAACGAAGCGAACAACTCACGTCAGGCGAGGCCTGCTGCATAGGCGTCAGACATATTTTGGTTGACTTCACCGCTTCGCAGCAACGTGGTGTGGAAAAGGAGCACAAGAGATGGAAGGCGCCACCCTGCAGCGCACCCCACGTTAACCTCGTCACACGCAATTTCACGATGCTAGCGAATGTGCAGGACTGCTCAGCCGATCCATATCCGCGCGCTGAAAGTGATCGAAGAGCGCCGTTGGCACAAGCACCGCTTGCTGACGCGAGGAGCGCGTTCCGCCATCTCCAACGACATGCAAAATGGCAGTCGAATACAATACGTTCGACATTTTTCGAAAGCGCTAAAACAACAAGGACGGAGAAGAAACAGAGAGGGACAAGCGCTTCTCACTGTCTTTTTCTTACCCGTCCTTGTTTTAGCGCTTTCGAAAAATGTCAAACTTGCACCAACTAGCCCGATTCACCACCCTTGTGAACAATACGTCCACACGGGATTTTCGAGAATATATCCTGCGTGGTTGATATAATGATTGGAAATTTAGAGGTACCATTTGTACAGGCTCGACTGTAATGTCATCCCCATCGCTGGCCGTGACAGTACTCATATCTCGTCGACTCAGTGTGCAAATTTAACTTGGGGCACTTGTGAGCCTCCAGGCGAAAACAACGCACGTTCGCTCTCCAACGAGAGGGAGACGTGTGGCCGATGTGATGCATTATGACCTGCATTATCAGCCATTTCTTGCGGTTCTTCCTTTCAAACGACCCGAAATGTCAGGCGCTCTTCGTCCACGCGCTCCTCCGTCCAGGCTCGGTGCCTCGGGCCCATTGTGTAGCGTGCCCGCCGGTGCGCGGCTTTCGCAGCGGGCGGCTGCGATCGGGCGCGGGGCATCGGCGCCGCTCTCCGTGGCTCCTCTATTTCGGTCGACAGCGCTCGCCGCGCACGGAGAGAGTGTTTACAAACCGGACCAGTGCTGCAGAGTAATGACTGGCGAGCAGGAAGCGGGTAAGGAAATGCACTTCCGAAACGCTCCAGGAAGGAAGTGGCGGTAACCTCTGAGCACTCTGGCGAGGGGCACCAACTCTCGGGGGGCCGGAGAGGAGGGCCCCAGCCGCGCCGCCGCCGTTCGAGAGCGAAGGGGGCTCGTTGTCGTCACTGTGCGGCGTGCTGGCGCGAGCACTTGGCATTTATTTTTCCCCGCACTTCATGGTCCGGCGCTGACCACCTCGCTGCCGCCACGCCGAGAACCGTCACCACTTAACAAAACAGAGCGGGTTTTTTTTTTTTTTCTTTTTTTTTTCACTCCTGGAAGCCGACGTTTTCTTTCGCCAGTGGGCCACACGCTTCACGCCGAGAGGAGCTCAGTCCTACGAGGCGAGCTGCCTCGTCTGAGAGAGCCATTGTGCTCCTCTCTATGTGTTCGTGCGGCGCGCTTTCACTGCCAGCTTCTTGTTCTTGCTCTTGCTTTTTTGTCTCTCCTTTGCCGCTCCCTTTGTTACCTTGAAACCGGCGTTGATACGCTTTTTCCTAATTTACCGCTCTTTCGCGTACAGCGCGTAGAAGCTGAAGCTTCGGAGCGTCGAGGCAGATTGATCAAAGGCGCGTAGAATAGCACATAGTCACACCATGTATGTGACGCTGTTAGCGAAACTAAACGGCGAATGGGGACGGAAGTTTAAGAAGATTAAGGTAAGGTAAACCGGTGTACGTCTACGTCAGTAGGTCTCCGGCCAAGCTAAATCTCTCAAGTAGAGATATTTAGCTTGCCGGAGATGCGCTGACGTAGACGTCTCTAAATCTAAATCTCTCTAGTAAAGAGATATAGCTTGCCGAAGACGTACTGACGTAGACGTATACCGCTTTACCGTACTCCTCCCACGCAGACGCAGTGGCCGTGATTGCACTACCCCCTGTCAATGCGCGTGCGCAGGAGAGGTCCGGCAAACCGGTATACGTCTCTGGCGAGCTAAGTCAAACTGCCTGGTTACGTCAGACCGACGTCCGCTAGGCGGTTACTCTGCCTTCGTCGTAGCCCTCGTATTGTTTCTTTTTTTTTTTTATGATATTTATTACCTCAGGGCATCATTAGGGTGTGAGAGGAAAACTGAAGAAATGATTAAATTCGCCTCACCGCTGCTTACTTCGCATGCAGTGTCTAACTGTGACAATACAGGAGCACACTGTTTTGCTACGAGAAAGAGAAGAAAAGCTATGGAGGAATGCGCGAAAAAGAAACTTCAGCAAAAAATGTTTCGCGCGCAAAAACGATGGAACTAGTACATCTGAACAGCGTCGAGAAATACAACGGAAAATGAATGTGCCCAAAAAAGACAACCACGGTAACGATAGTGAAAGCGTCTAGTTGTCACTGATTCTACAAACACGAAGCCTGGGCTGCTCGCTGTCACCCCAGGCGCCGAAGATGGCCCTCCGCACACGTGCCGCCGTTTACCGCCCGGCAACCTCATTCGGCATCCCGTCGGCCAGCTGACCCTCCTCATCAGACATTCACCTCAGGGACTGCCTCCTCGCTCTCGTCTCCCGCTGTCAGCCGGCAGAAAGGCTACTCTCTCCACGCTCTATTCGCATCTGCACCCCAGGACAGCTGCCCTTCTTTTCTCAGAAAGCGAGAGCCTCGCGCACTTGCCATTTTTGCATGCCCTAGGACGTGTCAGGCTTGAAGAACGGGAACTGCTGACTACACTGTGGGTGACAGGGAGCGGACAGGGGCAACAAATCTACTTTTCGCCGCAGCTTTGTGAAACGCCTGCAACACGTGCGCATACCGCAGGCGAACTTGAAAAATGAAAATGAAATGACGTTGTGGGGTGCTAGACAACCTTCGTCCATTTTATAACAGTTTCTCTTTCTCTCGTGCCGGGAAGACGCATTTTTTGGTTAATTAACTATGAATTTGATATTCAGTTAGCGCTTTCCGTTGGCTGTGTATATACAAATTAAATCTTGAAAACTGTGCCAATATCGGTCCTAAAAAAAAACATTCACACAAAATGCATGAAAAAGAAACCACGATTTAAGGAAGAATCTTGTAATAAAGCACCGAGTTCGAACCAACTGTGGATACCGGAGACTGAGCTGTCAGGCACTCTACTTGCTGAACAATCATTCAGGATCTATTAACCAACTCCTGTTCACTAAATAGTGTGAAGAAAATATTGACGTAATTGTTCCTAGAGGAATAATATACTGCTTTAAAGCGGGCGTTTCCGTTGTTAAGTGCCAGATATATGTTCTATGTATGTATTTCTGCTTAGAAGTGTTTTCATAACCATGCGTTTGTTTGTTGCTCTTTTTTTTTTTTTGTGGGCGTGTGCGTGTGTGGAGCTTTTATATCCAAATATTGTCTTCCCGTGTGTGCCTGAGGTATACCTCCTGCTCCGTAAGCTCAATTTGCTGCGTTTGTAAAAGTATTTGTACGGTCCTTTATATTTGAGTGACAACCGCGCTGCTTGCCCCAAGGCGGCATGACCTCGTCAAACTCATTCCTTTAGTCACGTCCCCAAGACAATGGTTCTCTATTATTAGCTTAAATAAATAAACAAATAAATAAATAACTAAATAAATAAAGGGATACAGTTTTCAATTTAGAATTCGCCAAGCTTAATGCGTGAAGCGACTTTTTTTTAATGGGGCATTTGGTTTGGCAGATTTAAGCATTTTTATGTTGTTGTTTTTTTTTCGTGCTCAATGCATGCAGCGCTTAGAACGTTAGAGGCGTCTCCCACTGCGGCTGTTTCCGCACACTCCGCGCAAGAACGGCTGTAGTGGGCGTCGGCACAGCGGTTGTATAGTAACGGCAAGTGCTACTGTATATGCTGTCCCGTAGGGATCATTCATATACGCACACTACGTGTAAGACGGAAAACAGCTCCCTTTTGTACACATTTTACTATTCTTCACTGTGCGCAGTATTATTTACGCGCTGCGCCTGCTAGCTGAAATACTGAACGCGGGTGCGCAAATATACCGAGTCGTCTCCGCCTTGCCCTTCGCCAACTGCCGCTTTCAAGCCTTCGAGGACCGCGTATTGTTCCGTTGATCGAACTCACTGCTTCCCGGGGAAAACACGGCTCCTGGTGTATTTTTTTCTCCGAGCTGCCTGTTACTATGACGACATGCGGCCCTCCTTTGTGACCTAAAATTGAGCTGCTCTCTCGTCCTTCTGCTCCCCTCTCACCCGCGCTCGTTGTTCACTTTATTTATTATGTTTTTTTTTTTTTTTTTTTCAATTGTAGAGCTTTCGAGTTTCCATTACGCGAGAAAGTGATACGGCTGCTCATGTTCCCCGTGCATCAGAAGCACTGCGGGTTAAATCTTCAGCGTGTCTTGCAAGTATATAACAACACCAAACGCCACCCTCGAAAATGCGCGCCGAAGTATCGAATTACACGGGTGCTTTTTAATTTCGCCCCAGTGTAGGTATAATGTGCGCTGCGACGCCAGAGGTCTGCACCGTGAGTTCGTGCTCCAGAAAGGAATGCCATTAGGCAACCGCGGCAGATACCGTTGTGAAGCAGTTTTTTTTTTGTTGTTGTTGTTGTTGTTGTTGTTGTTATTTGGATAAGGCCCCAGGATCGAAATCATGTTTATCGCTTTATCAAGTCTTCTGTGTATTTTATTCCTAATTTCTCGGCGCATTTAATTTTTCTTTTTGTTTCTGCACATGTGACGTCATAAAACCGGGAGGTTGAACTCGCGCCACGAGCAGTGTTGCCAATTTAGCGGTTTTCCGTCTAAATTTAGCGGGTTTTTACATTATTTAGCGGGCGAAAGTCTTGTACTGCGGGAAGCGGAATTTTTAGCGGTTTTTAAGCCTTTCTGGCGATTTTTTGGTGGTTTTTGGTAGTTCTATAGATTTTATTTCTGAACCGTAAACGTGTCTTAAAATTCTAGTCGCGTCTGCGAGAAAACGTCACCATGTGAGCGCATGACGTCGCTGGGATGCCGCTATGCTACAGTGGGGAGCATTGGAACACACCATGACTCTATTTCTGCGGCACTTTTGAACCTAATCCTCGAACCTGCAGGGTAAATGCTGCTCAGACTACGAACTGCCACCAAATGTAGTTCAAAAGATCGGCACGATGGAGGCGTACACTGCCAAAAGTGCAGGAAGCCCACTTGTACCTGGTACCAGCAGTACGAGCGGTCAGTCCCTTGCAGATGAAGCATCTTTCTGTGATTGTGCTTGCAGTCAGGCAGAACTCAGCAGTGTCTAGTCAGTACTTTCCATTTCAGAAACTTAAAAAAAAATAGTTTTTAGAACTTTAACGTATATTATCATGTATGCAGCCTCTAGTCGATAAATAATATATTCAACAGTTTTTAGTCGGAAAAGAAAAAGTGCGTTCTTTCTTTTTATATTATTAGTTATATTTGTTTGCAAACTCAATAAAATGCACAAAAATGAACTTTTGGGCTCAAAAAATACATTTAGCGGTTTTTAGCGGGTTTTGGGAGTTCCTGTTGCGGGTTTTTTATTTTTGAGTTGGCAACACTGGCCCACGAGTGCTGCGCCCCTCTATAGCCCCTCTAAGCAGCCGCGCGCTCTCAGGGGCCTCACTGCAGTCCCCTTCTTTCGGCGGACGACGCGGGGCGTGCACGCGGCAAATGCCTGCGCGTGAGCGATGCCGTTTCTGGCGTCAAGGGCGCGGGAGCCGGTGTAAACGACACGGCGGGGTGCGCCACGAGCAGCGCCATCCAAGCATGTCCGGCCTTCCGTTTTTCGTTAGTTCGGCTCCTTTGCTGCGCGCGTGTCTTCTTGTTTCGCTCCTCTCGCATCTGCCCGTCGGCCGGCTAATAATTGGGAAGGCTAGTCGTGATCACGGAGCGTGCTGCGTGGCACAATGCGGGGGCCGAAATAAAGACACCACAGCCCGACCCCGCTCAGGAGCATGCGACCACTTTAGACGGCCACGGATTCACTACACCGCTTGTTTTCCGTCTCTCTTCTTTCGTTTTATGCTATTTTCTATTTCTCTTACTGTCGCAAGAAGACATGAGTTAATCCAGAGCAGCTACGGCTGTCGCGTTTCGCCGCTCGTTGAGGGGCGAATCTCGGCACGCATTACGTGGTGAATTCAGTTCACGTTACATCGATATATTGAGTTCTTCTACGTGTCTTTGTTTCGTTAACTCTTTTTTTTTTCTTCTGCACTCCAGCCTGTTTAAGCGCCGGCACACGGAAATCAGCTGTGCCTATACTACTGCGAGCAGCTGCACGTTGCTGTTTCAAAAAAAGAAAAAGGAAAGGATATACAAAAAAGGTGGCAATATTCGCTCCTGACAAGGAAATGTATATAAAATTCGGCTCGTTTTGCTCCCTGGTTTCACAAAAAGAGGGAACCTGCAAAAAATGCTGTAGCACTAATTACATCTTGGTTTCGACACATGTTAATACGGGTTAATACGGAAGAAGGAAGCACGAAGAAGGCTTTCAGATTTTTTAACGCGTCCGCAGTAATAAGACATGTTCTTCACTGCCTTTTGTAATTATGTTTAATTATCCTGAGCACCAATTATTCCCCCGTAAAGATGGGTTTTCCTGCTTCGGCTGTGTGTCGCGTTCAAGCGAATCATTCCGGCCGAGCGCTGAATTAATTAGCAAGCTAGCCCTCCATATCGCACAGTCTTCTTCCACACCAGGAGCCTTCCACCTCAGGGTCGTCTTCTTTCACAACAGTCACCGGGCATGGGTGCTCTACGCTGCGCGCCGTTCAGCAAACAATTAATTCCATTGCCTTTTTTGCTTTCATGTACTTCCGCCATGCGACAACGCTGCGGTGTTCGTGTTCTGCGATTTCGCTGCCATGGGTTGCCGTCACAATCGCTCACAAATGCTGCACCACTGAAGGAAGCATGTGACATTCAAGACTGCGCGGCGCGAGCATAAAATATGCGGTGAGTCTCCGAGAGAAAGGTTGTTGACGGTGAAGACAGAGAGGGGGGCATTTAACATATACCAGCTCCAAGAAGATAATAATGCATCAGTTGCTCTGGCATGGAATCAAAAACAAGCCGGCGCGCGTAGGCATTTCCTCGTCGTGCTTTCGTTCTGCCTACGTGCCGATAAATAGTTCTCTGCATTTTATCGGCAAGTTGGGAGTCAACGCGCTCGTCACCTGTTCGGGCAAAATCCCACGCGACAGAATTTCCACGTTACCAGTTACTAAATCAGCAGGATGTGGGTTGGGCAACCCTTCGCTCCGTCTAGCATAGCTGATTGCGGCGAGCGCCGGTCCATTTTGCTGAACATTATTTTCAAGGTTTGAACGAGTCTAATCTCTCTCTAACTGTAGCAGGTTTTCTTATCCAGTGAAAATAGCAAAGGAACAGGATGTGGCTGCCTGGCGAGGAGAAAACCGCCCATACGAGCTGCGATAGAGATCTCCCCACAACAGACTGGCGTTAGGAAAAGTACCATAGATCGCTGACACTCGCGACGACATCAACTCGAGTGAGCTCACGGCGTCCGATGGACCAGTAGGGCCTGCAAAACTGATTTGTTTGTTCTAGCAAAGCGTTGCTCTTGGAAACAGAGTGAATGTTTCGGTTTTGTGCGCAGCAGTCACCGCTCGGCCAGTCGAAGGAATGCTTTCGCACATTGATTGCGTCTCATTAAATCGGTTGCCACCTTTACCACGCACGCCAGCAACGACTTTAAGATTCCATCTTTGGCCGGCTCATACATCTATCCAATACGCTGGTTATGAGAAGGATTCTGAACAGTGACCGCGGGCTGTGTTGATCAGGCAACCACGAGGACGAAGAGTTGCAGGCGGCGGCTTTCACTAGGCGTAGGCATAAATGCGACTGGCCGAGAGGCGTACATGTCAGGAGAACTTAGAAGCCTGGCCGGGTCCGGGACATCGTAGGTCTGAGAGACAGAGCAATACGGTAACGAATGAATTAAGGAACGTCGGGTAAAAAAAAAAAAAAAAAAAAAGAAAAGAAAGAAAGAAAAAAGATGAAAGGCGTGGCACGACGAGACTACAACCTCTCAAAGAACGTGGCGCCTACGAACTAACGACTGTGAGGCTATCGCCTGCACACTGCCTTTCAGGGCACAGTGATCACTCGTGGCTTTTTTTTTTTTTTTTATGTTGTTGTTGTCTTTTGGAGCGCACAAGACAGTGCAATAGAACTGAAACACTCAACCACACAGCGCGTGATATGAGGCTGCCCGGTGCTATCAAAGTTCGGGTAAGTTTTTTTTTTTTTTTTTTTCAGCTAGCAGAAAAATTGCAAAACTTGTAATCTAAGGCCGCTTGTCAAGCTTTCGTATGCTAAATTATGACAGCCACAGCTTCACGCCTTAACTGCTGCATCATCTTTCCGGCTCATAGCTTGAGCGATTCACTATACGTATGCCGCGATCGAGTATAGTGTGGTGAATGTTGTTTCTGGCGGTTACAAAGGTCAGTGAGATAAGCAATCGTATATACCGTCAACGAAAAAGTACTTCTGGTTGCCGATGTTCATCGATGCGGCAACACGAACGACGCGGATGTTTTGCACGCGCTCACTAGCTGTTCCTCTCTCTCTCTCTCTCTCTCTCTCTCTCTCTCTCTCTCTCTCTCTCTCTCTCTCTCTCTCTCTCTCTCTCTCTCTCCGGGTCTACAACTTGCGCACACTGTAAACGCCGTGCATTTTCTTTTCACCCTTGGTTCCACTGACAGCCGCCGGCATGGTCTGTAGGAAAAACACCGGGAGGCGAAAACCTAGCCTTATCCCGCGGAGAACGCTGCCTCTCCTTGAATGTGCTCGCAACGGGCGTCGAGGTCGTGGGCTGGGCGGTCTCCTACACGTCGTCAGTGTTGCGTTTCTGTTTGGTTCCGTTCGGTTAGTTTAAATGCTGGGCACACTTACGCTCCCTCGAGACTTAAGGAGAAGGGGAGGAAAGAAGGGGGGGGGGGGGGGGTTGTAGGTTGATATTTATGTTATTTACTTATTCAGGTGCGTTTCCCACTGACATATCCTGTCGATATTCGTCCTTTCGAGCGCCTCGTTCGCCCGAGGTGATATCTGGCTATCTGCCTAAAGCACGGCCATCTCAAGAGCCGCTCTTTCGACTTGCGAAAACCGTGTTTAATTTCTAACACCCGTCTCCTCTGCTTGTCTTGGTAAAGAAAACAAACGCGGTTGAATATATGCATTGTGAAGAAGAAAGAGCGCAGGGTTTTTGAGCAACGTCGCATGGGACTGAGCCCAAATAACAGCGTGGCACAGAGACGTTTCTTCGAAGCGCACTCGGTCGTTTCGTTTGCGCGTTTTGTTTTTCTCTCAAGAGATCAGGTTATTACAAAACAAGCTGTTATGAAAGAGGCAATGGGCCGCGCGAGAACGTTTGTTTTGGTCCAGGAATAATTGTGATGGAGAAGTGCAAAAACGTTTTCAGAAAGCAGCGCACGAGGCCCTCTCGCTTCTTTCTTTCTCGTTGTTGTTTTTTATGCTTTTTTTTCTTTCTTGTAACGCGCACGTTCTCGGCGCGCGCGTGGCTTAAACTATATGGATCGAAGCCTTATCAACGCTCCGACATCCTTTTCGCATTACAGCTTACGTAAGAGCAGCTGCAACCAACCTGAGAGTTGGCACCATTCATTGTTATCGGTGTCAATTTATTTGTTGACGCAATTCAAGAACAAGCTATTTCCTAGATACCTCAGATACATGCATTTCCTAGATACACACATTGATGACACTGCAGGCCGCGAGCCAATGCGGTATATAGTTGATATCACGGCACTGACCGACAGTTTTTGCGTAGTAACCTTACGCGGTGTTTTATTTTTTTCTTATTGCGCGTAATTCTCCCCAAACACCCCCAATGTACTGCTTTCCTCCTTTATTTGTATCGAATAGCCTCCCTTCAGCCGCATCGAGCTTCCCAGCGATCAAGCCGCGCCGAGAACCACTGAAAAGTTTGGTTTGGTTTTGTGGTTGTTTAACGTCCGGAGCCCTTCACTACGGTGTCTGTCAATGACAGAGACCGTAGTGAAGGGCTCCGGAAATTTCAACCACCTGGAGTTCTTTAAAGTGCATCGGCATCGCACAGCACACGGGTAGGTTGCTTTTGGCCTCCATTGAAAAGCAGCCGCCGCGGTCTGGATTCTATCCCGCATCCTCGGGAACTGTAGTCGAGCGCCCTAACCGCTGAGCCACTGAGAGGGTACATCGGATATACCACATTACTTATCCTCAAAACAAAACAAAGGAATACAGACTTGGTTCGTCCGGCGCCTAGCTCTCGGAGACAATTGACGTCTATGCTCTTTCATTTTCAGAAAAAACGCTTGCCGGCTGGGGACGTGGCATTTTATTTGGTTTCGGTTTGAAAAGTTGTATAAAGCTGCTCGTGAACCAGGTACGTCATTTCGTAACAAAAATTAAAAGCTCCTAGCCGGCGGGCCATGTGCTCGAGTCCCCTTGCGTAGGTGATAATTTCAGCGCTTCCTGTATTTCTAGGCCTGGCTATAGATAGCGGTAGTGCAGATGACGGGGATGCAGCCGCCACACTGCTCGTTGCGAGCACTGGAACCGCATCGCACATGAACAGCGCCAGCGTAATAAGGAGACTGGCTGGACGAAACGCCATTCCTTCTAGCCCGCGAGATACAAGAATAGCCAACACAGACGTTCACAAGGAAGGGAACGACGCGTATACTCCGCATAATACGCCCTGTAGCCAGTGCCGTCTTTCGTGCAAACCACCGCGTGGCTGCTATACGGCCGGCTCGTCGGAACCCAGAGAGCGATCAAGATGCGGAGCTCCCAGGACGCCTTCTAAATGCAGTGGCCGCGTTAAGGGAAAGGAAGTTTGTATGCTCGCGCGATGCGCTTCCATGCAACGCTGCTGCTCCTTTCTGCAGCGCGGGCATTCGGCGACAAGACGCTAAATGTGGCAGAGGTTCCGGCTATACTCGCTCAGAATGCTTCGCTAACCTTGAATGTGTATGTATATATATATATATATATATATATATATATATATATATATATATTATTTTTTTTTTTGCGGATAAATTTGAAATCATTTCTGGCTCTTTTCTCTTTGAGTTGGAATTATGAGTATAGTGCCCCGCCCTGCTTTCTCATTGGTGCGCCATAAATTCTTACACCAATAATAAACGAACGGCTGGTCTGTGACGAGCCGGTGCGTACGAAATCGCGTTTCGCCTGCCGAAAGGAAAGAAACACGCATCAAGTGCTGGCTTCGCATTATCGACGGCACTGGTGTGACAGGTGTAACTCGTTGCCAAAAGTCGAGAAGACAGAAAACGAAAGAAAGAGAAAAGAGGCGGCACCCGTTCCGTCCTTCTGGCGTTAAGGACAGCCAGCAGCAGGCTGCTGCGGTAAGGACAAACTGCGACGCCCGTCTCCTGTTACCAACGGCAGCGAACCTGTGCAGTGTTGCCAAGCGCCCTCTCCCGCGAGCGAAAAAGCAACGCCCGACTACCGCATAGGAAACGGGTTGCGTCAGACGGCGGCGCTCATGCGGCATGAGGGGGTCATGAACGAAGGCACATGGTTTAATAACGCGTGAATACGAACCCAAAAATTAACGTCGACAACTAACAAAGCCCTGTCCCCCCAGCACTGCTGCGTTGGGGTGCACTGCCGACTGCTCGGTAGGGCGACTCGCCGCCCACCGACTTGTGTAACGGCTGTGCTGCTGTAGCCAAGGGCGCGCGAACGCTGTTCCGACCACCGCACTGCAACTACTCCTTGCTTTCCGTTGTTGTTTGAATTATTTGCCTCGAGTCGCGCCTCAGCCTTGGCGATATCCGCGTGACCGAAAGTGAGCAACCGTCCGGCAACCGCATAGCGACCGCTGCTCAAGGCGAGCCTGCTGCTGTCGTAACGTATATATAACTCGCAGGTCCATTACTTTTCGACCGCGGTAACGCCCCTAATGGGGTGAGCCAAAAATAATAAACAGTAATAATAGCTCGAGAATGTGGTGCACTGAAGTAGGCCGCTGCGTTTGTAAGATTTAAATGTTCATTAACTTGATCGCGAGGCTGCAAAGTTGCCCTGAGGAGCATGGCATACAGTGCAAGATAACGCCGCAGAAACTATCGAGGGAAGCTGCCAACACTGTATGCTAAGTTCTGGGCGCAAGCTGCGAGCTCCGGGAACACGAGAAACAGTAGTAGATACGAAGCGGACACTGTTGACCAGAAATGGAAGCTATGTGTGAAGCCTCCGTCCTTGCCAATACGCGTCCCCTGAAAGGAAGGTGGACAACTGCTGCAGCTGTGCAACCCAGTGTACGTCGAGTTTTACCAGCGTTAAGGGCAGACGTATATATCCTGAACAGGAGGCGCTGTCGTGAGCAAGCGTCCCCTAATGTTGTGACAGCTCATTTGTGACAAAGAAAAATGCACGGGAGCACTTGGCCACCGCTTAGTCCGAAGAGCGCACAATTGGCGGGCGCGCCAGTGTCTCCGGAGTGAGCGCTGTTGCCACGCTTCCCCTGGCCTCCACCCTGGCAGAAAATTACTCACTTTTTGACCGCCATCGGTGTAATTATCATACGCTATGCCAAGTGCGCGGTGCGCCCAGAGTACACCCTGTCAGTGCCAAGAATTCTCAAATATTTATCAATTTGCATGCCCAAAACGGATTTCCTTTCTAGGCTGACAACCTCATTCTCGCTCACGATGAAAGAGGAAAGCAAGGAACCGGCTACGCCTTTACTTTCCATTTCGCTGCCTAATGGGGCCTCAGAGGTGCTTCGCAGAGAAGATAACGGGAGGCAAAGGGCACAGAGGCCGGCTCTAGCATTGCATTCAAACTGTGCGGTAGTCACGGAAAGCAGCTATTCCCCAAGCACGCGTCTGCGGTCTAGAAAGTATTTCCCTGAGGTGCGAACGGTGCGGTGACCTTGGCCACTTTTCAGCTAACGCTGCTGGGGCGAGAAAGATCGCGCTCCTACTTTTTTTTTTTTTTTTTTCACATCGACAACCCCGCAGCGAAAGCACGTATCTCAGCGATCTAGGCTGCAATTCATGCCATGCGCATTCCGTGGAATTCACACATGCATGGATACGCGCTTAAGTTCGAGAAACAAAAGAGGGCGTCCCAGATAGTATCGGCGCATTCCCGCGTAAAAAAAAGCAACAAAAATAGGTAAAAGGTTGCCGCGAGGGGCGCAACCTCTCGCGAACTCTGCCGTTGGCTTTCGTGTCAAGAAAGACGCTCTGGTGCAGGCTCGTTCAAGGGGCCTCCGTCCCCTCACGCCTGGGACTCGTGGCGGGCTCATAAAAACGCGTCTTCCATGCGTGCGCGCGGATTTCGCGCGGACTAGCCTCGAGCCTGACGTTGTCGTCTCTGCCCTTCGATTACCTCACACTGGGAGGCAGGCACGGCGAGCTATAAATAAGACAAGGTTGCTCACTTGGCTCCGTCTGCGTCGACGGGCGTGTGCAACGCTTTCTTTGGAAACGAAAAAAAAAAATAAAATGACGCTTCCGAAAGTAATCAGCGGCGCCAGACGGGCATGAGCCCCGCGTCTCAGGTCGGGCGCAAGCGCGCAGCCTGTCGCTTAGACGCCGGCCGTGGACACATCCGCGCCGCCATCTGAGGATGCGGAGAAGGAAAGAGGACGGGGGTGGAATTACGCCGCTAACCTTTGTGAAGGCACAGCAAAGGGGAACAGGACCAGAGGCAACGTGGAGCACAAGCGAACAACAAGGTGCACGCAGTAGTTTGCACGCGATATAAAGTGCGCAGGCGTGCTAGCAACCTATCACGTTAAGCGGTGCAGCAGTTTCTCATAATTGTACCGTAGTCCAAAGTTCCCCCTTCGAAAGCTGCCCGGGTGTCGATCCCTGCACCCTTTGTTGATTCGCCCTAGCAACTGCCGGCTAAGTGCGTGCCCCTTTGTTGGTCGAAGAAGGACAGCAGGGCGGGTCGTCCTCTGACATGCGGCACGTGCCAGGGCAGCCCCTGCCGAGGAGGAGGGAGGCAGCGAACGGCGGAGTCGCCCACCGTGCTGCGCGAAATGACTCGTGCGTGTCGTCGCCTGCACGCGTTGATCCCGCACGAGCCTCCGCAGTGTCGTGACGCTGGGGTTAAGTCGACCCGGCCTTCACTTGGTAGCGTGCAGAGACTCGGGGTTGAAGAAGGACTGAATCTTCGAAGTTGGTAAAATATGTACAAGCAGGTTTAATGGCACTTTGAGAAGCTTATTTACAAGATTATTTACACGAAAAAGAAGGGTACATCAGCAAAATGGCAAGCGTTAAGAGTTCATAGCGAGAAGCGACTGGATGAGCCGTTTACCCAGGGCTCAGAGCGACATTTCGTGCTCTGCAGCGTCCTTAAAAACCCCCTATGTCCAGCCCCTCTCTGAAGATGCTGACCAACCAAATCCAGGGCACGCCCCTCAGGTATCGGCATCCAATCGAACACATCACTGCACTGATGGTCTGAAGCACTGACTGGTCCGGCATTCATTCGTTGGGCGTGATCACTTGTTGGCGGGAAAAGCTTGGGAACGGCGAGGAGAGGAGGTACATTTCTATTCTTCAGCAAAGAAAGCACAGGCTGGTTCTGAAAAGGGGTTTTACTTCTCAGAAACCCGAGTGCACGTGGCGCCGCATAGGGCTCCCAACATGGTCCCTTTTCGACAATTGCAAATCTTTCCTGCATTCCCGGGAAATCACTTAATGGCCGTATGAGTCATGCTCCTTTCTGGTCCTGCACGTCAGCGGACATGTCACTCTGTCGTCTCCTTTGGATAGGAGGCATTCATCACTGGAGGATAGCACTTCTCGACTGGAAGGGTGAACAAAAGAAAGAAAGCACTTCCTGCTATTTCCCTCAGGGGGACGTTTCTTTGTGTTTTTCCAGACGTTCTCTTGACAGGGTCAATTTGGCATTTGCAGGTTGTCCACAAAGCAAAACATGCTTACAAAACAGGATTCCTGGAAACAGGCTCACTTAGAGCCATTGGACCATCACCACATATTCACAAAACTTATCCATGCCCACAGGCGAACAATAGAGCGCGCAATTGCGGATGCTTGGTCGTAACAGCCTCCTCCCCCGCCAGAAGAGTCTCGGAGGGCAGCAGTCCCAGCTGCTGCATGAAGAGACGACTTAATGGCCTGCACGTGAACGCTTGAAGCTCGCTGTTGCTTGTCGCGTTGTCTTGATTGTTGTAGGCCAAATTGCTCGAGCTGTCTGAAACTCAACCACATGTCGAAGCAAGCACTCGGCTCCCGTCTGAAGAGACCAGGTCAAAAGAAAACTGCCATTGTTGTTCGAGAAAAGCCCACTCTCAAGACGTTCAGGACCCACGTATTCCTAGAAAACCAAACGTGCTGCTTTACATAGTCACACATATACAAGCGCACGAAAAAAAAAAAAAAACCTGATTATCAATTTGGATACATGGTGAGGAACATCTCGGACCGCTTAGAAAGACCGGCTAAGCGCGTCCGCATTCCCATTTAACTTCCCCTTTTTGTATCTTATTTCAAAATTGTACTGCTGTAAAATCAAGCTCCACCTAAGAAGGCGACTGTTCTTCGATGTCGCAGTTTGCAGCCAAGCCAGGGGACAATGGTCCGTCTCTACGGTGAATTTGGCCCCTCCAAGATAGCACTGCAATTTTTGAATGGCCCATACAATGCAAGCGCACTCTTTCTCTGACGCGCAATAAGCCCTCTCTCTAGAACTCAGTTTTCTGCTCAAGTAGAGCACGGGGTGCTCATTACCGTCGTCATCTCTCTGGCAGAGAACAGCACCTAACCCTCGATCACTGGCATCACACTGGACCGTGAATTCTCGGCCATAGTCTGGAGCTCGCAATACCGGACGGCTAATCAGCACAGCCTTCAGGTTTACGAAGGAGGCTTCCTTTTGTTCGTCCCAGACTACATTTGTCGGTTCTGTCTTGCGGAGAGCGTCGGTCAGAGGGCTAGCCAAAGCTGAATAGTTAGGGATGTAGTGATTGTAGTACCCAGTCAGACCCAGGAATGCTCGAATTTCCGTCTTCGTGCTCGGCCGCGGGTAGTCTGCTACCGCAGAAATCTTAATCTCGCTGGGTTTCCTGAAACCTTGACCTACATTGTGACCCAAGTAGTCCACGGTCGCCCTTGCCAGGCAACATTTCTCGGCCTTTACGGTTAGTCCAGCTTGACGCAAAAGGCTCAGTACAGCTCTTAGATGTACCATATGGTCCGCCCATGAGTCGGAAAAAACCGCAATGTCGTCTAAATAAGGCACCGCGAATGTTTCACACCCCTTTAAAATCCTATCCATGAGTCGGGAAAAACAAAATGGAGCATTTTTGAGCCCGAAACTCATCATTGTTGGCTGGTAGCTGCCCGTCGGAGTGACGAAAGCCGCGTATCTGCTGGCGCGTTCAGTGAGCGGTACTTGCCAGTATCCTCGAGTAAGGTCCAGCGTAGTCACATATGCCGCTCTACTGACCTGTTCTACTCTCTCCTCAATATTCGGAATAGGATACACTTGATCCCTGGTGAGAGAATTTAGCTTTCGGTAGTCTACCACAGGCCTAGGGTCTTTACCTGGAGCTTCTACTAAGATCATAGGCGAAGCATAATCGCTTTCCGAGGGTTTTATTACTCCCAATTCCAGCATGCGAGTTACTTCCCTATCCAGAATTTCTCTTTGCCTTGGAGAAAATCGGTAGCACCTTGATCGCACTGGCACGTCTGAAGTCAGCTCAATATCGTGCTCAGTCAAATCAGTTCTGCCTGGCCTGTCCACGAAGCAGGCCTCAAACTCTGTTATTATCTCGCCCAGATCGGACAGCTGGGATTTCTTTAGTTCTCCTCTCTGCTCCGTCTTTTTGAGAAGCTCCTGAGCGTTGCTTCCTTTTCCGCTGAGGCAAATCAAGTTGTCCCCCATCTCCTCGGGAAGGTTTAACGTTAGATTTACCACGGCTTCCCTCTGCACATAAGGCTTCATAAGATTGCAATGATAAATGCGCACTTCTTTACGCCTACCGGGAATTTTCACTGCGTAGTTAGTGTTAGAAAGCTTTGCAACGACTTCAGCCGGTCCTTCCCACTGTACTTCGAGCCTATTCTGCCTTGAACTTCTCAGCAACATCACCTGGTCCCCGATACAAAACGTCCTTTGACGGGCTGTCTTATCATAGTACACCTTGGAACGAGCCTGGGCTGACTTCATGCTGGCCTCAACGAGTTCCTTAGTGTTATGTAAGCGATTCAAGAGGTTCAGAATGAATTCTACTACTGTTGGGTCTTCTCCGCGCCCCTCCCAGGCTTCGCGCACCATTCGCAAAGGTGAGCGCAGTGACCTTCCGTACACCAACTCGGCTGGGCTAAATCCAGTGGATTCGTGCGGCACTGACCGCAAAGCGAAAAGCGCTGCAGGCAGGCAGGTATCCCATTCGCGCTTGTTTTCATAGCACAGTCCCCTCAGGACTCGTTTGAGAACAGAGTGCCATCTTTCTACGCTGTTGCTCTGCGGATGATGGATCGAGCTATGCACTACCTTAATGCCGCATCGCTCGAGAAATGAGGTGGTGAGGACACTCGTGAAAACGCTACCCTGATCACTTTGGACCTCGGAAGGGAATCCAACTCGTGCAAACACTGACAGCAGCGAATCCACTACACTCTCGGACGTCACCTCGCGCAGCGGAACAGCCTCTGGAAATTTCGTGGCTGGGCATAACATAGTGAGGATATAACGGTACCCTGACTCTGTCACAGGAAGTGGCCCAACTACATCTATTACTAACCGGTGAAACGGCTCGGTAATGATTGGTACTAACACCATCGGAGCTTTCCACTTATCTTGCGCCTTTCCAACCCGCTGGCACGTGTCGCATGACCGTACAAAATTTTCCGTGTCCTTAAAACATCCAGGCCAATAGTATTCTTGCAACAGCCTCTGCTTTGTTTTCTTTATTCCAAGGTGACATGACCACGAGCTGCCATGGGAAAGTCGCAGTAAGTCTCCGCGATACTTTTGGGGAACGACTAATTGGTCCCGCTCTACTCCGCGCTTATCCTTGAATAAGCGATACAGCACTCCCTTTCTCATCTCGAAAGAAATATTGTTTGCTGTCTTAGTGGCGCGGTGGCGCTCCCTTATCTCCTGTATCTTGGGATCATTGGCTTGCTCTATAGCTAAGTCCTCTCGGGTTCCACTTAAAAGTCTCGTGAGATTACTAGACACTGGCGGCAAGAGGTTACTCTCAAGAACGTCCTCATTCCGCGTCTCATCAAGCTCCCTTTCAAGTTGACATATCTGAGATGCCTCGCTCTCAAAGTTTTCTGACCTGCTATCTTCCGCATTTACCACTGTTTTAACTGCCGTTTCCTCCGCTGTGGATTTTTCTGGAATGAGCAGTGTAGCTAGTTCTCGCGCCTTTGAACGTGTTAAGGCTTGCACAACTCTGTCTCCGAAAAGGATGCCCCTCTTTCGCAGTAGCATGTCCGATTTGTTGGAGAACAAATACGGATAGCACTTAGGAAGCTTTCCTGAAACGGCAGCCTCGGTTGTTAATTCGCCGAAAGGGCCCTCGATGACCACGTTCGCGATCGGCAAGCACACACTCTGTTCCTCAACTACCTGTCGGATCCATGCACACTGTCCTGTATAGTCGGAAGGCGACACATACGCCGGATGGACAACATCCATCGTTGCGGCCGAATCGCGCAGTACCTTGCAAGGCTTCCCGTTGACTACTAGGTCATGCAGGTAGGGTTCTAAAAGCTGCATATTTTCATCGCAGTCCCTGACATACGAGAAAGCAATCTTTTCTTTCCGGCAGTTGACGGCAATGTGACCCTGCTCATTACACCTAAAGCATGTGAGCGGCTTTCTAGCCTCAAGCTTATTCTTTGTGTTCTGCACGTTGGTCACTTCCCCACTTTTCTCACTGCCGTCCTTTCTAGGGAATTTGCCTGAAGAAACCTTCATTTCTTCGTTTCCAACTCGAGCAAAGTGCCTTTCCTGACGGTTTTTCACACTGAACTTGGGATTGCGGGGCCTATCCACTGCTGGGTTGCTGAATTGTCGGCGCGAAGCATACTCCTCAATGAGTTCGGCAGCTTCAGTTGCCGACTTAATTTCGCCTCGGTCCTGTAACCAATTTCTTTCTTTTTCTGGGAGGCAGTTATAGAACTGCTCCAAAAGAATTCGCTCGACTACAGCGTCCCTATCACTGTAGGAATCAGTGCTCTTTAGCCACTCGCCCAAATTAACTCTTAAATTGTACAGGAATTCAGGGTAACTCTCGTCCCTGGACTTAGTAGCTTTCCGAAAACGTTGTCTGAACGCCTCGGCGCTAAGCCTATATTTTCTCAGAAGGCAAGCTTTGACCTTCTCGTAGTTGTCCGCGTCCTCCTTGCTTAGCCGCGCGACAACCTCCGCTGCCTCGCAGGGCAGAACCGTCAATAATCTCTGAGACCAAGTGTCTCGCTGGAAGGACAGTTTTTCGCAAGTTCGCTCAAAGTTAGCCAGATACAGACCGATATCCCCTGATATCACATATGGCTGCATGTACTTTGACATCTTGAAATCTGTCTCCTTGTTGAGAAGAGGTACCGCTAGCTGGGGACAATCGCCCGACCTCTTGCTCAACTCTAGTTCTAATTTCCGGAGCTCAATTTCTTGGTCCAGCTTTTTTGCTTCTCTTTCACGCTTCTTTTCCTCTTTTTCCCGCTCTTTCTGCTGTCTGAGCTGCTCCTTTTTTTGACCGATGAGGTTCCATGCTTCACTGAGCTCCTCATCATCGGTTCCCAAATCTGTGATTGCCTTTATAATCAAAGGTTTTCGTGCCAAACCGCTTGTATCAATTCCCAATTCCTCACACAATAGCAACAGGTCCGGTTTCTGCAGCTTTTGTAGGTCCATGATCGCTCCGAGTGTCGGCTACTTCCAAAACAACTGTGCAAACTACCAAACCTAAAGGCGTTTCAACACTTTTTACCAGTTCTAAAATCTAACCCTGTTCTAGAACCTGGTCCACATCAGAAGAAAAGCCAAGCACTCACCCACACATGCGATCGATGTTCCGAGCTGCTCTCTTGTTGGCCGATTGTTGCGCCTGCTTGTTGCTTGAGATGCCACCTCCGATCACCAGATGTTGTGGCTTGTAGCTTCAGATCCACCTCCAATCACCAGATGTTGTGGCTTGTAGATTCAGATCCCACCGCTGCCACCAGTTGTCGTGACGCTGGGGTTAAGTCGACCCGGCCTTCACTTGGTAGCGTGCAGAGACTCGGGGTTGAAGAAGGACTGAATCTTCGAAGTTGGTAAAATATGTACAAGCAGGTTTAATGGCACTTTGAGAAGCTTATTTACAAGATTATTTACACGAAAAAGAAGGGTACATCAGCAAAATGGCAAGCGTTAAGAGTTCATAGCGAGAAGCGACTGGATGAGCCGTTTACCCAGGGCTCAGAGCGACATTTCGTGCTCTGCAGCGTCCTTAAAAACCCCCTATGTCCAGCCCCTCTCTGAAGATGCTGACCAACCAAATCCAGGGCACGCCCCTCAGGTATCGGCATCCAATCGAACACATCACTGCACTGATGGTCTGAAGCACTGACTGGTCCGGCATTCATTCGTTGGGCGTGATCACTTGTTGGCGGGAAAAGCTTGGGAACGGCGAGGAGAGGAGGTACATTTCTATTCTTCAGCAAAGAAAGCACAGGCTGGTTCTGAAAAGGGGTTTTACTTCTCAGAAACCCGAGTGCACGTGGCGCCGCATAGGGCTCCCAACATGGTCCCTTTTCGACAATTGCAAATCTTTCCTGCATTCCCGGGAAATCACTTAATGGCCGTATGAGTCATGCTCCTTTCTGGTCCTGCACGTCAGCGGACATGTCACTCTGTCGTCTCCTTTGGATAGGAGGCATTCATCACTGGAGGATAGCACTTCTCGACTGGAAGGGTGAACAAAAGAAAGAAAGCACTTCCTGCTATTTCCCTCAGGGGGACGTTTCTTTGTGTTTTTCCAGACGTTCTCTTGACAGGGTCAATTTGGCATTTGCAGGTTGTCCACAAAGCAAAACATGCTTACAAAACAGGATTCCTGGAAACAGGCTCACTTAGAGCCATTGGACCATCACCACATATTCACAAAACTTATCCATGCCCACAGGCGAACAATAGAGCGCGCAATTGCGGATGCTTGGTCGTAACAGCAGCAACACGGGCTCGCCGAGGTTGCGCAAGGCGCCGGCAGCACCGACAGCGTCACCTCCAGCGTCATCGCCAGCCGCTTGTCGCCGCGGCAGCCGGGTCGTCGCTGGTCTCGTCAGGCGCTGTGCCACTTGCTGTTCGTACTCGCTCCAGCTGGGCTCACTTCCGTCTTTCCCATATATCGCGATGCACATGACGGTGACTTGCTACCTGATACTACAGATACTGATGACTTCTTATCGTTTATAGATTAATCCATCGGGTTCCCCTGGGCGGATAAATTACGTGATGGAGGCGGCTTTCAATGGCCTGTATTGGAATGCGCTGTATTGAAGTGGTGCGCGCGACTTCTTCGGGTGTAGACCATTCTAGTTCGTATCTGTTTGCAGATAAGCACGCAATAATTGCGCTGATGCGACGATGCCGAGGAGACTATTAAATAAATGGCTTGGTCTTTCATCAGTCCCCGTTCTTTCACGCTTGAGGCAAATAATAAACCTCTTCCCCGGCCCTCTAAGGTCGGAGCCCACGTTCAACTACTATGCCTAAACGGTTCTGGATAAGCCCATTTGTGAAGCCAAGAATCATTACACTGCAACATTTGAAGTGAAGTCTCGGCTTATTCATTTCTTTGTCAGTAGCAATATGGCCAGAATCTCTGGACGCTAACATTTTGTTATGTGTGTATTGTTTGTTTCTCGCTTCTGAAAACATGCTTATTAAACGTACTACGTCATAACAGTCGAATGTTTACTAAAAAAGATAAATATAATGTCTTACCGTTTAGCACAGCCAAAGTTCAGTGTTCTCAGACACGTTAGGTCCGAGCCAACATAATTTGGTTAAAAAATATCAATTATTGGTCGCCTCGTCTACAATATAGCAATTCTAAATGTAATTAACCTGCGGATGCGAAACCGCTTAGGCAAAGCTATCACGAAACCAATCGCCTTTGGCAGACCACTCGCTCGTTTTGTAGTTATTCGACGCTTTCCTTAGTTTTAGTCTTCTGCGCAGCCGGTTCAGGCAAAGAAACGACCAGAGCCAAACACTGCAGAAAGTTAGAAGACGCAGCTGCCTCAGCGGTGCGCGGTGAAATTGGCCGAAATGTGACGCCTGTGCCAAGCTGTCGGTTTTAGCAATGCTTTCCCTAGATTTACGCAATCGCTCCATTCGCCGACACATGGCCGTGGCGGTCAGTGTTCGAAATGCTTGGATAGGCACCGACTATACGCTTTCCCTTCTTTAGGCCGTTATCGTTAGTTTTTGTTTCGTTGTTCTTCCGCAATGGCTTGTTTGGCTCCTCACTGCTGCTCCACCGACAGTGTTTTAACTCCGCTGTCTCAAGGCTTGTCGACTTTTCCATTTTTCTTTCCAGCACTGCCAGTAATTCTGTATTAAAATCTGCACCCGAGTGAAATTTACCTCTTTCTTCTTTCCTACTGATTTATAAGATTGAGCAGAAAACCGAAGGAAACTTCAGCTGGTGCAAAACAGCCATAAAATATTGAAAGCAAGGGAGGCGGTTTCATATTTTCAACTCCACACGACTTTGACATGCCTCTGGCATTCTATGCGCGATATCGTTTGAATGCGTGTTACACGGCAACGGGGACGAGAATTTTTCCGTACAACAATATTCCGCAATCACGTGTTGCATAATTTTTCCCCCTTTCACTTTGTTTGTTTATAGCGTCTCAACGTAAGTTATTTTATTTTATTCTTTGCTTTGCATAAGCAGCAGTATCATTGGCGCGAGGCTTTCTGGTGATGTGCCCCGTCGGGGCGGCGCAGTGGTTACAGCGTTCGACTACGGATCCCAAGGATGCGGGATCGAATCCAGACCTCGGCGGCCGCCTTTGCGATGGAGGCGAAAAGCAAGGCGCCCGAGTGCTGTGCGATGTCAGTGCAGATGGTGGAAATTTCCGGAGTCCTTCACTACGCCGTCTCTCATATCCCGGGTCGCTTTAAGACATTAAACTCCACAAACCAAACCAAACCAAACCACTTTCTGGCGACATGAGGTTTTCAAGTGTCGTCACGGGTGCCAACTCGTGGCGCAGAGCACAGTTTCAGCAGCACACACTGAAACAGGTAACGATAAGGCTATTATAGATATGCCTGCAGCCTTCCGCCGTGCTTCATGGCCCACAGAATGGCCGCCGCAGTGATGTAGATGCATACTCCCTATACGCTGCTGCTTCGGACGGGCGAGGGTGTTGACAAATGCACCATTTTGTTTCACGGGCTCCGTTCAGCGGCGCTGAAATTTATAAGATTCCCAAATGCCGCTTTTAGGTTGCTTAGGGAACGAGACTATTCTGTACAGCTGCCTATAACTGAGGTCTTTTATATCAGGCTAAAATTCTGAAACGTCTTGGCTATACGCCAAAGGTCTGCGCAATCTTTGAGAAACGAAATGGTGCTGCCGTACCAAAGAGCGCATGCATCAACTTAAACGAACGCGCCAAAATGGATGCACCCTACACTGGGAAAAAGAACCAAGCATTCCAAGCGACCATCTCAAAAAAAGAAAAACTTTTTTTTTCTTTTTTCTTTTTTTTTTTTTTCAGCAACGCTTGCAAGAAACACCTGCCCTTCTGCAGGCGCCTTCTCGGCTACTTCCCGACGGTTTGCTGTCGCTTTGTCCAGATTGGCGTTGAAATGCCGTTTTCAAAGCGTTCACAGTAGAAAAAAAAAAAAAGGACTACAAAAAGGGTTCCTAAACTGCCGGCTCGCTGTGCATTCTTTGCGCGACACAGATTACGGGTGGGAGGCTAACGATCCGCAACGGCAATTAAGAAATAGCCGGGCTAAACTTTCGTTCGCTTTGAGAGGCTACGCGGAAACAAGTCACGCCGGTTAACCTTGTTTGTCTGCGCGGCGAGAAGAACGGTGCCAGAAGAGGCTGTGTGACCAGACGCCCTACGTGAACCCTTTCCTCGCGCTGTTCGGGCAGAAAAGAGCAAATGACAGAAATGCCTCGACAGCCTTGTCTCGGCACGTAGGATGTTTAGAAGGACACGGAACGGGACCGCGGAGATGCATCCGTAGCGGCGAAACGTTCGCCACTTCCGCGTGCTCGCGACGACCCTGTTTAATGCTCATGCTCGGTTTGTGGACATGTAAATGGTCGTATACCCTGTCGACGGGCTTGTACTGGCACGAATCACTTCTCTCTACTCGAGTTCACGAACAGCAGCAAAGGACCCGCCCCGGACAACGAAAAAAAAGAAGAAGATAGGAGAATATGCAAGAGGCAAGGAGTGACAGGGAAGGCGTAACGAGTGGCCTGTAGTTTGTTATGCTTCTTCGGAGGTTCTGTCATTTCGCCCGGTAAATTAAAAAAAAAACAATAACACTAATGATACAGGAGAGCATTTACAGGCCTGGTGGTGTTTAAATAACGTATCACTGTTCACCCACAGCCAGCGCCGCCACGGCGCTTACCCGGTAAACTGCCGCTTCCCCGTGAGAAGAGGGGTGAGCGGGTCACGGTTTTAGGCGCAGTGTTCCGATGAGATCCGCTCTCGACATATGCGAAGCATGCCGGTGGGCTGCATTCCACCGGCAGAAGTATGTGACCTGGCGACCCCCTCAGTCACGTGAGAGCTAGCAACTGAGAAAATGTCGAGGTGTCACCGCGCGCCCCGCCGAGATCGCGAGTCCCCGCCGCCACGCTCCCGTGCCGCTGCCGTCCCGATATGCCGGAAACGGAGACACGGGCAGGCGACGCGCATCTGACGCCTAGCCGAGCTGTAATTAGGCTACCGATATTTAGTCGTCGGCTGCTTCTATGGACGAGCACCGTTGACAGGTCGCGGGTGTTGTCGATAGTGACGCGCATGGCTCGACGAGTAGCCTTGTGGCATGTGCTGCGAACTAGTCCTGACAGACAGCCATGGTTCGGAAGTTCTGTATGCACTGCGCCCTCGTCCGCACTGGCTTCGACATATGTCCACTTGCCGTAGTAGCCTCCTTCCCTCTAGGGCTTCGCACTCGCAGGGATTGACAACCGTTGAAAGCTGCAGTCTCGTAGACGGGTGTGTGATTCGCTTCGCCGTCGAACGGCAGTTGTGTCGGAATTGCCATTTTCGTGCCCGAAAGATCTTTCCCGTGGCGTGAACAGTGGCCAAAGCATCGAAGCGTCGGCGCTACTGCTTACAGCATTTCCAGAAGATGCGCATTCGTGATTCCGGGTGCCCGCCAATGAAGAGGCAGCCAACTATTTTTGCACTAAACAAAGGTTCGCTTACTGACACGTGTATTTCACGCAGTTCGTAGAGTATACAGTCCTCTCACGCGTACTTAAAGCCCTCTTTGCATATCTGTCTAGTGGGCTTCAAGTGCGAGTGTGTTCAGCGTAATTCCAGTGCGCGCGCAACAAAGAGGCGCTCGCGTCGAAAGCCGCTTTCGGTTCTGCCACCTGACGCTGCAGGAAGCCGGCCAGCGTAGCCACCAAGGCGCCATTGTAGCCAGCTTTCACAAAGCCACAGACGGACAAGGCAAGGATCGGTCAGCACGGCCGGACAGGCACCGCGAAACAAGGGAGAAAAAGAAAGACTGCGCGTTTGTTGACCAACCAGCTTTTTTTGGCCACTGGTGGCTGTTTTGTACATTTCGCTATTCAGGTGGTGCGCGCGTCTCCCGTTCTGAGTGGCTACTTTGCTTTCGCATGCGCCAACCCTGCAGTCCGGTCGCCGTGTGCGACTTGTTCCTCGAGCCGCGCTGTGGCGCGACACCGGCGTGAAGAGGGCTCGCGGTTATTGCTGAAAGGGGGCCGCCGCCGAGCTCCCGACAAAGGAAAGCGGGCGCCAGAAACGAGTTCGCCAGTAGGCGACGCCGCCGAAAGCAAACTAGGCAAATAATGGAGGCGCCGCGCAGTCTCACTGCGACCGCTTCATTTATGGCGACTTTCTTTATCTTAATTTCTTCCTTTTTTTTTTTTTTACCTTTTGTCTCTTCGTTGCATTCAGAAGCCGGCTGTAGCAGTTCGCTTTCCTTGGCAAATTTCGTGTTCTGCGCATGTCGGAACAAAAAGCCTAATGCGACGGAACCACCGACCAATAGTGGACAGAAAATTGCGTACAGTCACGCCGAGAAGAGAAAAGCGAAGGTTTTTATCCCGGCAAGAGCTAAAATCGAGAGAATTAGCGACGCCTACCCTGCACAACGCCGACTACTTTCGTAATATAGTTCGCATGATGTTCAGAACAGAACGAAAACAAGGAACGGGAGATACGAGAAACCTGGCAGAGGATGTATGTAAATATAGGCGCTGTAGGTTGCTTCAGCTTTCATTGTGTATTCAAACTGATGTCAGCTTATCACAAATAGGTGCTAACGCGAAGTGACTGCTTTTATTTATGCCCACTGATTCTTGCCCAACGATGAATAAGAGTTTCCTTGGATAGCATAGCCCTTACAGCTCCAGGAATTTATAACTTCGTCGTAGTAGTTAGTACTTATCAGCACTGCTGCTGCGCCACTATTATGGTAATGCCAGCCTCGAAGTCCCCCAGCGTCGCAGGTTTACATATGGAACGTCGCATCTACGCCAAGTCCGTTGCATAACCTTCCACAATCTTTCTTATACACTAGCTTTCACTCGCTGGTAGCGACGCAAGCCAGCTATAATTGCTCGTTGTCCGCTGCTTTAGGGCGACATACTTAGAGGCATTACGAACCACGAGACCCGACAACTTCCGCGAAGCCCGACTAACCATCCTGCTGGCTACTCGTGGGCGCCCGTCTCCCACGAGCTAAGCCGCTCTCCTTAGCCTTGATCTTTTCACCTCGCACGCGCGTGCCGACCAGAACAGCCGAGCGCCTTTTGCCGTCGTGTCGATCACGCCTCCCCATGGGCTGATCCGCGGGGTTTTAGGCGCACTTTCCCACCATCAGACACGCCGTGCGGAGCAGCCAGCCTCCTTTCTCCGCTTCGCACGCGCCGAGGCGAAAGCGCGCCTGCGTCGCTATCGGCGAACAATCGGCCGCCGCGTTGGGAGCGGCGCGCCACCGGAGTTGCGCAGTCGTCGGCGGGGGTCTGGCCTATTCTGCTCCCCACCGAGTCGTTTATTTTCTTTGAGGCGAGCGCTAACGTCTGCGGTTCCCCTGAGTGATGTGGGCAGCTGGCGCTAGTTAATTACGCTGCACGCCAGGATTAGGAACGGCACGCGCAGTATCGCTTCTCGCCTTTGTTTTCGCTCCTTCAGTTGAAGGGGTTTCCAATAGAAGACCGCTAGTAGATAGATGCACGCGCGGTTGCGGCGAGACTCTGAAGTACGGGTTGCGGGAGGGAGCTTCAGTGGTACGCGTAGCAACAAAGCTCCAAAAGAGTGTCTGTGATTTGAACCGCGAGCATAAATTTTGGTGAGGTGTTTTGCTACTCGAAAGAAGGGGGCAGGCGTGTCGAGGTATTTCTCCATTCCACATTGCGCAAGGTGTCTGCTGTTCTTTCATGTCTGAAGTTCGAACAATGGCGTGATGCTGTACTATAGCATCAGTAGCTAGTCGATATCAGAGCTTTGATGCCAGGTACGTTCAGAATCGCACGCAATGGAGGGCATTCACTCCGAGCAGTCGGCAGCACAAGAGAAGGGCAAACGCAAGGTTGAGCTGGTTTACGTGCTTCCTTCTAAGCTGTAACTATTCACTGAATGATACGCATTTCAAGCTACAGCGATTTGTGTTTCTTCTTTGCGACAGCGTCGTTAGCGGCCCCCGTCCTGCAGAAAATCCGGAGTTGTGAGCCATAAATCAGAAGTAGATGGCGGATGGCAGGTTGAGTGACGTCACGAGACAACATGACATGACAGAGTTGGCAGAAGCTGCCAAAACAGGAACCTCCTTTTGGAATTGAACCCGGGATCTTTGGACACGCTAATTCGTAAGGCTTGGTTAATTAGAGCGATGCTTCATTATATATGCCAGGTTGTCTTTCACATAACATGTTAGCCTACGGCTTTGCGATAACTAGTACGAATGAGGTAATAGAGGGGTAAGTTAGGGTTTGTTGACAAAGCGAAGTGCTTGCACGCGAGCAAGGGTCCGCAAAAGGAATCGCAGACCGGCGTCTTTAGTGCGGTCGCATCATTCTCTGAAGACGAAGCTTTTACTTTTCATTATTTTTTTCAACCGGCAACACTTCTGTTTTGCTGCTATTGAAGCCATTTCGACGTTCCGACGTAAAAGGTTGACATGCGAGAAGTACTTGAGTGGCAGTCGCTCTCGGCGTACTAGTTACCGATAAAAAAAAAAAGGATTTTCTCGTCATTCTACGCAGTTTAGTTGTGTAGCTTAGACGTTTCTCTGGCGCCTTGCATCGTGTCTGATATGAAAGCATTTTATTCCTTCGTGTGAACAATAAAGAATTAAGCGCAGTCAGGCAAATGCATTATAAAGGCCTTCGAAGCCTTACCATTTTTATCTAGGAACCATGAGCGTTAATTACAAGACAAAGCTATCACTGAATATCGAGCAGAATGAACCAGAGAAGCTACAAGAATTCGCAGACGCTGCTGTGGATACGACTCTAGCCGATTCGGGTCGGGTCCACATCTCAGACACAATGACCGCCGACAGGGATGCTTGAATGCGCTGCATTTTTATTGGGCTGTGCCGACCACTCCGTGGGAGTAATGCACATGCGCACCACACGATGGCGCTAAGGACACCAGTAATGCCGCACAGCATACCCTTCTGCACAGAGGCATCTCTTCCAAATACCCCCACCCCCTTCGCTAAGGTTAAAGTGTCCGCAGAATTTCGAACAGCCGAAGGCCCAGTCGCGATACTTAGTCGCCAGCTGGACCAATGCCAGCCGCTCGCCTTGTGTATTACCTGCGCGTGGCACGCTCGCGATCTGTGGCAGCATAGAGAAACGAGCAGCGACGGCTCAATGAGATTCCTTCTTCTGGCTGCCCGTTCCGCGAAACTTCAGCGAGACGGCGCAAGGGGGTTCAAGAGCGAATGTGTCCGCGCCGTGGCTGTTGCCTTGAAAGCGCACTGCGTGGAACGCAGCCCGCTGAGCGCAAAGTGCACGCGCTCTCGTCCTCGGCGGCCAAAGGAGCGGTAATTGCGCGTCCCCTTCGCTGCGTGCTGGGACATATTAGAAACGCGCGGGCCTTGGGGAACGGAATGAATAAAATAAACGACGAGCTCTACCGGAGTCTGTCGACGCGCATAATACACGCGCGTTGCCCCCATGGGTCTCGGTTTCGGCGCGCACGTAATCGGGCCCTGATGATGCCACGGATCCTCGCGAGCAATCATCCCCGACGCGCTTTCGACGGCCAGGGACGACGCGCCAGGGGAGTCGCCTGGTATAAAGCCTTCGGACGAGGATTCGCGTGGGTGTGTACTGTGCATGCAGAATCCTCCGCTTAGCTCGCTGTTCCTCGTCACCGGCTGATTCCCCCGATGCACGAAGTTGACGCGGGTATAACTCTGAATCCGCCGGGATGTCCGACAGAGCGGCCGTGCTGCTCGGAATTCGGGCCGTGCTGCGTACGAAAAACGCCGGCTCGGGCCTTTTCGTGGCCGCGCGCCTAATGACCGCGCTCTGCGATGCGACTGATGCGACCACCGAGGCTGGAGTAAGCTGTTTGCGGTCTCTGACGTCATAGACGGCAACAGCTGCGCGTCTCGTTTGCCCTTGGCGATTCGTGAGGCATGCATATGCAGCATCTTCAGAGAGCTCCGAAATGAAAACTCAAGCTAGGGGCATATCCGCCTGTGTGCCTTGCCAAAATCTTTCTTGATTGTATGCTTGTAGGCGGCTAGAGAGGGTTTGCATTGGTTCGTTTTTACGGGACAGAGGAAAGAGATAATCAGTTAATAGTGGCTGTTCGCTACATCGTTTGACAGTATCGAAATAAGCCCAGGTGTTCGAAGTATAAAGCGCGATTGTATTGAAAGCGTGAGAGAGGAAATGATGCGGGCTGTTTTCCAATTCCTAAGAAAAGTTCTATGTCATTGTTTGGAGGCATACATGTAAGAGTACCTGTTTTCCCGCCGTCATGCCTAGACTAAGGCCGTTTCGTCTATCTGTAATTGTACGCGCCCTGTGACTGATCAGGAAGCAACGAAAGATGAAGTGTTGCGAATTTTCTTTGCGCGACAGAGCAGCCTCTATGCCTTCAGGAAAGTTGAGCTAAGAACGCAAGGAATGTCGCGAGGGAGAGCAAAGCAATATCATATTTGAACTATAGGCGCGTAGCACTCATTCGCCGCTTTTACTAGGTGCGTGTTTGCACCATTTAAACGAGACTTCCGAGTGCATGCAGAGACGCATTTTTTTTTTTTTTTCGTTTTGGTTTCGTCGCGTGGTATTTGCTCTCCATCGGAATTCACAACAAAAAAAAAATAAAAAAAAAGGAGACTGTAATAAATGCGTTCTGAATCACCCGTCTGCTCAGAGCGTGTTTTGTATTCTTCTGTTTCACCAGGAGAAGAAAACAATGGCGAGTCTTTTTTTTTTTTTTTTTTTTTTGCCGACGGTAAGACATAAATTTCACTACATGGTATTTCTGTACTTCGCGCACGTATTTTTGTTTTCATCCGCGTTAGCTAATAATTATCTGCAGTAATATTTCTCCCTTTTTTTTATACACTTCCTCACGCTATATACAGAGCTCTTCGAGATAGGAGCTCTACCGGATTCCTAAAGAGTTCTCTGAACCGCTGCTTTTTCACGCATGTTTAGGTTTAATCGTTTCCTTTATTCCTGCGCGCGGTTAGTCAGTGTTCGCATTTTTGGAACGAGTTCAGGCCTGTTCAAGTCTCCCTGCTCCGGGATTTCGCGTAATTATCCTTTAAGCATACCGCGCAGTATCGAAAGGCGCTTAGTCTGGAAAGCCCTTCGCACACTGAGGCGGACTGCATATAATGCTTTTCAGCAGGGCTCTATACTACTGCACAGCGTTGTTGAAAAAATGCCAATGAGCTTGCGTTTTCGTGAAATGCCGGATGCCAAATTACAGTAAGATGCGTTCTGTATTAGCCGACGTCCTGCTTATCGTCTGAGTTACTCTGACTGGCAAGCGCACGCGGAACGGCCGCAAATTGCGGTGGGAATCTGGTGGTATATAGGCTTTGTTATTTGATACCTACTCTATCATGGATTATACGCTTAAATAGGAAAATTACGTTTTATCATTTCTTCTACGGGGAAAGGGAGGGGGAGGGGGGGGGGGGGGGGGGGGACGGCGTAGTAACAAATATAGGCATTGCTTAACTAACAAACGAACGCACACTTTGTGCGTCGTTTGAGCAGTATGTGCCCAACTATTTCACCGCTTTTTTCACAAATTCTTGTAACTTTTTATCAATATAACAATGCCGTGGGCGATATGCCTACTAAAATATGTGGGTGTTTTGTACTTGGAAGCGCCTACTGCTTGTTAACACCTCACTGCGAAATATGGAAAAGCGTGTTCACGGAGTAAATACTGATACGATCCTTATGCCCGCGTAAAAATAAAAAAAAATGCTTGCGGTATCAGACCGGCATTCAGCGGAACCTTGTCCCTCCCCGTTATAATAAGAGCACCCCGCAGCACGGGACCACTCGATTTCTACCTGCGTAAAACCGTCAGTGCCTCGAAGCCGCTGTCAAGACCCGGTAACTTTCAGAAGAAGCAAAGAGAGCTAGAGTTTCATGAGCTGCTCTTTCTGAAGTTGCACGGCAAACATGGCCGGAGTGAAAGGCTTCTGGTCGGCACTACTGGCGCCTTGTGAATATTCCGCGGCACAGTTCTTTTATTTTATTTTTCATTTGGCGGAATCCATTCAGCTAAATGCCGCGTCATTCGGCACGCGCGTGGCTGGTCCAGCGATCTAATGAATGCTTGCAAATGCGTGGGAGTATAATATCTCCAGTAGGGCGCGCCTCCATGGCTTCCGGATGAAGCGAGCCATCTTTTTATTACTGATAGCGTGATTTTTCGATAGCTTCACAGGGAGGGAAGAGCGGGTGGCATATTCGATGCGTCGGCCGGTTAGCGTATGCTCCGAGCCCTATTGTACACCACCGAAGTCGGCTCTCCTGCAGCCAAGCAGCCTTACGCGTGAATGCTCAACTCGGTGCGGGGCTTCGCGGTGCACTTGAACTTATCGTCTCGCCGCGCCGTCTCACGGGGCTTCGTGTCTGCGAGCAACAGACCCGCCACTTTACTGCTCCGGTTTCCCCGTCGCCGGCGCGTCATCTGGCCTTGTCCCCAACGTGTGCGATGGCCCCCGAACCGTTTGGCAGCGCCGCGCGTCGTCCCCGGCCGGTTCTCGATGCCGCGGCTCTTCGCCGCCCACCCGTCGACCTGGTTCGA
Organism: Amblyomma maculatum; assembly: GCF_055883805.1. NCBI lineage: Eukaryota > Metazoa > Arthropoda > Arachnida > Ixodida > Ixodidae > Amblyomma > Amblyomma maculatum. The sequence goes on from NC_139344.1 coordinate 140,257,069, forward strand.
GGGCACGCTGTAGTCCCTTTCTTTTTTCGCCGCTGAACAAACTCGGGTCCCACTCGTGGCCAGGGCAGCGTAGTACGTCTGCCATCCATCAGCGACGAGGCTAAAACGACCACGCCCTAATTATGCATTGCCTTAAGTCGCAGCGACGCTTGTGAATCATTCTTTTAAAAAAAAAAAAAAAAAATGTTCCCTCCACTTTTTTTTTTTTCTTCTCTGCGTGCGTACGCGCATGTTATCTGCGCTGCGGGGAATATAGCAACGCACGCGCGAGCACCAATCATTGTCCTGATTAGTTCGTTGGAACGAAGAATACCCGGCGACCTTCAGTATCGTATACCACTGTCTGCGCACGCTGCGTGCTCCGGGGCGTCCTGCTGTCCGTTCCGAGGCCATGGTTTCGACCCTCGACATAGGCGTGGCTGCAATTTCGCCCGTGATGCATGCGTCCTGGCACGTTAATCAGCCGCAAGTCGCATTGGCTTTGAGCGTCGTCTATACATCGTGTGCACTGACCATACGACGACCCTTTTTCGTCACACCAGCTATTACCCTAAGGCCCACCCCTTAAATCTATTATTTCGAGTGTACGGCGCACTCGGATCCTACCTTAACAGAACGGACATATCCAGACACATTGCAGCGGACGCAGTGTTAATATAACACACCAAGATATCTCGCCTTCGATTCGCCCTGCTTAAGCTTAGGTTCCACCCGAACGCTGTACACTGGGCCGCATTTCTGTTAGGAGAATTTCGGACATATCTTTTTTTCCCCCAAGCACCAACAGGCCACACTCTCAGCCTGCTGTTCACTGCTGACTGACGCCAAGTACGACTGCCCTGCTGCGGTGGTGACGTGGTTACGGCGCTCGACTACTGTGCCCAAGGATGCGGGATCGAATCCTGGCCACGGCGGTCGCTTTTCGATGGAGGCGAAAAGCGGGCGCCCGTTTGCTGTGCGATGTCAGTGCACGTCAAAGAACCCCAGGTGGTAGGAATTTCCGCAGTCCTCCGCTGTGGCGTCTCTCATAGCCTGAGTCGCTCTGAGACGTTAAATGCTATAAACAAAACACCAAACCAAATACGACTGTGCCCGGTGACTTGTAGTGGCACGTACGACTAGCGCTTTTAGCAAGAGGAAGAAGCACGGCGCAGTTGTGAAGAAAAATTAGAGCAAGTAGTGGAGACACTGTATGGCCGCCAGCGAGGGCGGGACCTATAAGGGGCTTATAAAAATGCGGGACCTGTCGTGCCCCTCGCTGGCTGGTCGCTGAAGTTTCAACGCATGTACTATTTTTGCTTTTTTTGTTGGTTTTCTGTCGTTAAATAATTTAGCAACACCTTTGAATGTATTCTCAGTATAGAGGCTTTGTACACGGAAGTCCGCTAATGACAATTAGCTTTCTCTTCCCCGTGTATATTCAGAGCAGTCGCTTCTTAGCTTTCGCGTCAAGCTGGGTAGACTTTCTGAAGAGGTCTCTCAAAGGAGTATACTTCGAGAGCCACACTATTCTTCCCTTTCACGCTCAATATTTCGCTAGCGGCTCAAGGAAATCGCACTTCGTACGAATACTTGTTTCCCCTTCAGATTACCAGGTGAGGAAATACTTGAGGATATCGATGTTCTTAATAAATTGAAGATTCGCAACAGCCCCGTTACTTGATGGCACGACAGAAAGATTAACTATTTATGTAGACATAAATAAAACAAGAAGACACAAGCAAAGAGAAAACTATTTACATGACTGACCCGCTGGTCGGACGAAATCAGCCCTGGTTTAACCCAGAGCGCTTACTTTTAAGCCATCTGTCTCCGCCCTTGGCGGGGACAGCAACCAATAAGCAATCAGGCAACTTTTCTCACCAGTCAAAGACTGGGGAAAGCATATTAACTAAAGAAACACTTGGGAAAGGAGAGGTCCCAAGCAAACATACGAACGGCACTGATGTCACCACATTCCGAACCTCTGCTTTCCCTTGTTTTCTTTCGCAGACGTGCATGCGGGACCAACGTATGCCGCGTGAACAACAGCTGAAGTTCTTAATAAAAAAGCAGAAAGCTGTCACTGAGGGCTCAAACTCTACGTGGAAACTCCAACTTGACCAAGCCCTTCTTTTGAGCACCTGCAGCTCAATGACCCATTGCGCTTCATCGCGCACTGGTCAGCCACCGCACGCCTGCTACCCCACAAAGGCTGTATGCACATAGGCAGAGGGAAAGACGCACACGTAGCAATACGAGAATGCATACAAAACAAAACGCCCACGGGTCCCCGATATGACATTCAACACTCAACACTGTACAAAGGGAAGGAGCACTCTGCGCCGGCAACAATAGAGCTGCCCCCGCGCCTCCGTCGCGCGTCCATGGTTCCACCAATTTGGTAACCCTTCGACCGGAGACAGGTGCACATCTCAGAGTATCTATCTCGGTTCTTGCGCTATGTGCGGGAAACCAAATGGCGCGAAAGTTCATCGAACTTCACACTGTGTAAACGCAACCGTGGATGAGAGCCTGGAGAACCGTACGCTCGAAGTGAAAAAGACAAGCCTTAGAAAAGAAATCCCACTTGAGTAGCATGTGACAGGCCGCGTCATTCGGTGGTTTGCAACTCGATCGTTGGAACAAGACATGAGTTAAAAAGCACGAGTCTCGATGCTAGTCAGCGACTTTATGCGTTCAGTAGAGAAAGTGAGAGCAAGGGGGAAGAGCACGAAAAATTGAGCTGTCTCTATCATGAGCGGTCGATTTTCCGCTTGCCGCACTGAGTTGGCACAGATGTCTTGTCGCCTCCCGAATACGAACTGTTTTGCAATTCAACCAGCCCTGTGAACTTGCTGTTCCAAGGTATACCTGCACGCACGATCGAAGGGCGAATAGTCAGAGGCATTGGCGGAGTTCTTCAGTTGAACAATAGGCGTCAGCTGACCGGTTTGTTGAATTGTTATTTATTGTGAAATGTGTCGCAGCGTGCTCTCATTTGAAATGTGAAACCACCATACGATATTAGTTACGGCCCTTGTTGAGATTTTTTGCTCCCGTGACTGCAAAGCAGGATTGTCGCTGACTAAGGTATGCGGATAATCGCGGAGGAACCCGAACGCGTCTACAGCGCTGGTTAGACTACGCACCAAGTAGCTTGCTGCAACATCAACCAGTGCCGAGAAAGCGGGAACGGTTGCGCGATTCGAGTAGCACGGAGAGGAGACCAGAAAGAAAGAAAAAAAGAAATGTTTCTCGTCCCGCAGCAGACACTGTACGTATGCAGACACGACTTGTGCGATTCAAGCCACTCACTCACGTTCGCCAGCGCCACACGCACACAACGGCTTGGAGCCGAGCACTGGGAAACAACAAATATAGTGAATCTTGTTCATCTCAAGCAAACCCCTCAGGCTGTGTCACTTCTATTTTATCTCCTTTAATTTGCCTTTAGCGTGCAAAGAGGACGAGATGAGAGCGCGCGTCGTGTGGCGAGCACCTGAAGCGTGGCGGCTCGCCGCACTTCGACGAACAAAGGGGGAGCGCGGGGAGCGGATCGAATTGCACGCTCGGCGGCAGCGGCAGGCTCTGGAGCCGAGCTTCTTCGCTCGAAGAGCACGCGCCCGTAGTCGCTGCAGTGAGCAAGGTGCCGCCGGCAGTGCCGTTGTTTCTGCGCTGTTCGAGAGTTTCTGAAGTGTTGCTTTTGTCTTGTCTAGAGCACGATTGCCTTTGGGAGAGCTGTCACCACAACGGCTTCCTTCGCGAGGCCGCGCTCCCGTTGCCGAATAGCGGCATTGCCCACGTGCTTGCATGGGGTTGCCCGGGCACAGCGCGTGCCGCAGTCGGGCATATCGCATAGTAAAATTGCCCGAAGAGGAATTTGCGCTGTGGCACACGCGAGAAATAAGTTCATGAAGAGGGGGGGTACAAGGTTACCCAGCTCAACTGTCCGTACATGTATTTCCCTTGCTTTGACCGAAAAAGCGCACTCTTTGCGGAATGCGTATCGCCTCCTGAAATGCAAATGCAAAGCGACGAAGAGAGCGCAGTAACTGTGCAACTCTCGGTGGACAGCTGATCCGCGCCAAGCAGGGAAGAGGTGAATGAGGAGTTAAACGCAGGCTAGGGAAGCAGTAGGTGCCGCAGTGGAGGGCTTAGGATCAATTTTCACCACCTGAGCTCTCCATTACAGTGCCTCTTTCGAGAGAGCTCGCGCTACACAGGAATGCTGTGAAGGAAAACAGCGCCTGGGGTACGTGAAGGAGCCGGCGTCCGTGTGCACCCCACATGACCAGCAATTTTGCTGCTTCGCACTTGTCGAGTCGCACGTTTACTTGCCTCCGCGTGTGGCGAGCTCGAAATCTTTCACGTAAAGGCCGTTAGCAAAGTGGCCGTATCAAATTAAGCAACGAGGTTGGTGAACACTCTCAAGGTTCGTATACAGACAAAGAGAAAAGAGCCAGAAATGATTTCAAATTTTTCCGCAAAAAAAAAAAAAAACTATATATATAGCTTTTTTTTTTTTTTAGGGGAGAGAAAAGGGGGGGGGGGGGGGGGGACTTTGGCTTCGTGTGTCTCTAAGTGTGATTGTGGCTCAACCGCTATACCTGACGACTGGAGTATCGACGAAGTCGCAAGAAATAGAAATAGAAAAAGGAAGGACACAACTATTGCCTCGGTACGAGCTGTAATTTGACGTGTCTACGCCAGATTACTGTCGTTTAAATTAATTAAATTAAAAAAGAACTGCAACATATATGCAAGTAGCATTAATTTAAGGGTGGGTAATACGTCCATATTGTTCCTTTACCAGGAATTGCGGCCTTAATCTATCGACATATAGGGATATTGATTTAATATTTAAAAATAAACTGAGCGCTACCGGAAGTGAGCCGGGCGCAACGAGAAACTGCCGCGCCAGGAAACAGACCCAACATCCAAAACCGGGGCAAACTATACATATCAAAAGCCACATCCATTACGCCCTCGAATAGTTAGTTCGTTATCACGGCAGGGAAGCCGGCCTCTCGTGCGAGGAGTACACTAGCAATGGCGAAAGAGTAATCCAATTTACTTGCCTTTTTCGGCTCACACTATAGCAACTGGTTTGTTTGCTGACACAGGCATGGGTGGTTTAAAGCTGATTACCGGTTCACCCCGCAAGAACATTTTATTTTTTTATGCGCTCAGGTTACACTGCCCTCTCAGCCTGACTTCGACCGCTAATAGAAACAAAGGCTCAGTGCTCTCAATGCGGCACAATTACTGCCGGCGGCAGCTAACAATTCCGCCGACCACGCGAAAGCGCATCTAGCCGCGAGTCCTGTTCCACGTAGTGGATTGTGACAAAAAAATGACACCTCCTCTTGAGGCCGCGCTTCGTCAGCAGGTCTGCAGTGTGCATTATCGTATCCGTCGCCGCCGAGTGAATACGGACGGATTGGGCGAACAGTCGGTTAGATTGTCGGCTGTCGAAAGTGCTAGATATAGAGCAGCACCGGCTGTGAGCGACTTCTTCGTAGCCCCGGCTCGCTTCCTCGGCGATTTCTTGTCGACGAACGTGTTCTCGTGGCTGATACGACCGGGAAAGGAAGGTAGGTGACGTTCCGGGCTCTCTCGGGAGAACTTAGAGCAGCACGCTTCCTTTGACGCCATTTTTTTATCGGGCGACGTTGAAGAGAGGAAATGCCGCTCTCTGCCGAAACTCGCCCTTATCCCGTCGCTTTCTCGTTACCGGCATTCTCTTTCCCTCGGCGCATTCGCTTGCCTTGGATCTCCTGGCCCCGAGGAGCAGCTGCACCAGCGGCCAGTCTAATCCGGTGCAGGGCGCGCGGAGAAGAAACACCGTGTGCCAGCAAATTCTCTTGTCGATGGTGGAAAAACGATCCCCAGGAAAACAAGCGGACGAGCTGAGCGAGACACGAACGCCGGCGATAGGAGGTCGCTTGCATTGCACATTGCGGAAGCGAAACCGACGCCGCTACCATGGAGAGCGAACAGCGCGTGCTGGCGAATATTTTGCGAAAGAAATTGATTGGGGGCTCGCACTGGGCTCGTCACATGGGAAGGCGGAGGAAAGAAGAGAGAACGCGAATAGCCGGAGGCGGCGCTGTCGACCCCTTCCAGAAAGACAACAATAACAACAAACACCACGATTAGGCTCTTCAAGTTCTGAAGCAGCTGAAGGAAGGCTTTTCAGATCGCTAGATTGTGTTGCCTACTCGAATATGATGGAGGAGTTTCTCTTTAAACTTGAATGAAATAAAAAAATAATAAAGCGAGGAAAGTGTAAAGGTAGTTTCACTGCGCCTCCATGTTTTGCATATTGCACCGCTGCTTCGTGGGCTGCGTGTGAAACGCGACGCTAAATGGCGATGCAACGGAGTTCGCTCTAGGTCATTGGTTAGTTGAGATTTCCACGATGTGCATGCTGGTACATCTCACCTGCCCACTTTCAGTTTATAATAAACAAACATTAGGGCATCAAGGATACAGATTCTGCGCGAAGTGGGACTAACCACAGCAAGGGAAGAGGACTTTTCTAAATGGCTCACCGACAACGCTAAGAGCGGGAGCATGCTCCGGTTCCTCACGGAAAACCATTTACGTGAGTTTCTATAATATGCCTTATGGCAAGCGTGCGTACAAAAGAAAAAAGAAAAAAAAAACATTATAAGTTTGTAGTTGACTGACCGCATAGACAAAATGCTGCCAAACAGCTTGAAACATTAATTCGCTGCACCCGAAACGTTAAAGAAAAATAAAAGGGTCGCAAGAAAGGTATTGCAGCAACGTGCCACAGATGAAGAGAAACCTGTTTACAGTTCTTCATATTTAAAGGCTCGCTGTTGCGTAAGCAGTAAGAAGAAGTATCATAGTTCAGCGAAAGAACATCAAAAGGATCAAAAGGTGGTCATGACGTGCATTTTCCATACTTTGCCACTCGCTCATTGCGCGTAGTGGTTATAATGAGCATAGCCAATTATAACACTGTAGTTTGCGCCTAGCAAAGGTTATCCCACTACAGTCGCCAACGGTGGAAACCGTTAACAAAGGGTAGAAACAAGAGCGAAAAATAACACACTACATTTCAGAGAGAAAAAAAAAAAAGCATGTAACATCGCTAAAGCAACACATTGTCCAAAAAGTTCGCCAAGAACTAGAGTTTCCGTGCATCAATCACGCTAGTGGAAGTTAGGGCGGATCAGGTTTCGAGCGCTCAGAGCTCGACACGTCGAGGAAATGAATAAGACTAATTTTCCTCGACCGACAAAAGGGTGTCAGGTATCCTGGGATGCGGCTGAAACTTTATTCGCAGTCATTCCCAGCGTTACCGAACACTCTTGCCCACCTGTTCTCTCTCTCTTTCTCCACGTCTTTAGAGGGCATTGTCGCCGCCAGCGGTCGCGCGTGCAATTGACGTGTTGTTTGCACTTCTATGTTTCTCGGATTACTGCAACTTTACCCACGGGACAGACCTTGTGTAGTTGTGCCCAAAAAAATAAAAGGGCAATGGGAGCCAGGGTTTTGTGACAGCACTTTTGCTGGTCACAAAACTTCATCTGAAGTTTCACCGCCTTGTCAGCCGATCTGCGTCAGAACTTTGTCATGTCGAGAAAGCTTGATTTGGAAGTATACTGCGAATAAAAAAGAGCAGATTTAGGTTGAAATACCTGGAATAAAATTATAGAGCTAATGTTAACTTCTTGGTAAAAAAAAAAAATAAAGCTAGTTAATGCACAGATATTCCACACTTTATTACAGCGTTCGTGCTTTTTTTATGGGACGACAGAGGAGGCTCCGTGATCGATCCGAAAGGACGGTGATATAAATCCCAGAAACCACTATTTACCAGATGTAAGTTCCCTCTATCTGTCGTTTTGTGGACAATTAACCGTACGTCACACTCTACGTACAGTCAATTAGGCGATACGTGGCAGGAAATATATGCTCTCGGAATAAGTTGCCAAGTGAAGAGTGTAGCGGTGTCCTTTTAGTGACGCCACGTGGCCACGCATGTGCTCTGCACCATTGCACATAACCCGGTTGCGAATCAATGCTGAGCGACGCACAATTACGAGGACCTTGAAGTATTGCTTCGTGTTGTTCACTATTTCGCTGGAAATTGCTACTGGCATGGGCGCAGTGATGCTGTGCACATGCGCAGCCACGCGGAGCCGTGTTCCCACTAAGTGTGATTGACACTGTACTTCCTACGCCAGCGTCGCGGTGCCGAGAAGTCTACGTATGTAGCATGCCCTGCCTGCGTCATAGGCGGCTGCCAGCATTTATCCCTGCTGAGGCACGGTACACCGAAGCATCGGGAGGCTCGATGTCTGGAAATAGCAAACTTTTGTTCTCTGCTACTGAATGTCGCTAGTATAGGCAACGGATGCCTCGAGTGAGAACATTAACATCACGTGCCTTCGATCATACGTGGCACTCAATTGGTCTAATATTTATTGGTCTTGCACGCGTCGTCAAGCATACTGAAATGTGTTGTACAGAAGTGTAGACGGTTGAACGGAAACCGGAGATCTGGAGCACACTGAGCTCTACACTTTCAAATATCGCAATGCTCTATTGCTTTTTCACGTAATTAATTTATTAGCTTTAAGTTTTGAAGATAAACTTGCGCAGCTAGAAAGGCGAACTGCTGCCGCCATCTGCGGAGTGCCAGTGTTACCGACGCTTCCTTTTGAGCTATGCGAGCTATAGATTGTATGTCACATTTTCTTCGCCTACATTTGCTTGTTTCCAATAATGAGCCAGCCGCGATTTTGACCTCAACGACTTCGTGAAATTCCCAGAGAAACCATGCAGGGGGACCAAAGATTTCCGCTCTGCCTTCGCATCAGGCACGAACACACACAAGCACTCGAAACACGCGATTTTCGGCGGACACCTTGTAGTGTGACGAGCGCGTTCATAACTCACCGGCCAGTGAGCGTATCGTGGTACGTGGAAAGGGCATTTATTCGACCAGTGGCCGCTGAGCGCGTTACGATGCAGTCTGTATTCTCGGCGGCGTCCGGCCAGAGCCCGAGAGACGGTGAAGCGTACAGCCCTGATCGAGCGAAGAGGCGCGCTCACAGCTACTGAAGCGTGTCCCGATCATATTCATGCCTTGGGAGAGCACCATTGCAGAATGTCCACGGCTACTGTTGCGTGCATCCCTGCTCGCCGTCGCCTTGTTGTGCATATTGGTCGCTCCCTTATTATACGGTCGCAGGCGGCACGCGCCGCCGTGCCAGCCTGCGGGCCTCTGGCCAAGGTGACACGAGCCACGGACAGTTGTGGGTGACACAGGATGCATTTTGCAATGGTCTCTTTTTCTCGCGCACGCACCTCCGGGGACACTTATTTCGTCGTCGCCGCAGTCAGCTGGCATAGCTCGGCGATCATGCGTGCGGCGAGACGAGCCTATAGTGTATCTGGGCCTCCTGCCGGCGTTGGCGCGGCTCCACTGAGGCGTGCCCGAATCGCGGGAGCTGGCTTTCCGACATGCCTGCTTTCTTTTCTTTTTTTTTTTCTTTTTTTTTGTCGCTTCTGCGACTGCGTTCGGTTCTCGGCGAATAGCATCCAACGCCATCTGTTGCCTTGCTAGCTGGCGCATGCCACGTAACGTGCATTGATGTTTAAATGAACCGAATGAGTGATGGCTGAGTTTTTCTCGCTGATAAGGTTTAATGGCTAGTCTATGTATCACTTATTTTTCACGAGAGCTGATGGGATCAGTTATATTAGACTAACGGTTGATATTGTTTAAATGCCACAGTTCTGGAAGGAACATTTTGTACGAGAGCTCCAGGGGAATGCTAAACATAGGCATCATGCACATCCACACAAGACAGGGCTTGACCGCATAGCGACTGCTGCACACGTGGACAGGACTGGCACCAACAGCGCGGCGTTGCAGTCAAGCTCTCGTATACTGCGGAATGCTTGTGTTTTCTCCGACTTTAGTTTATAGGGTGATCACTCCTTCCGTATAGACTGACGTAATGAGCGTTCCACTGTTCTTTCTGATCAGTTGTGCGAAGCATTTAACTGAGCCCATCATCTAGCACTGATGAGGTATGGACGATTTTAAACACAGGTAGTGGTTCACGCTAGTATTTAAACTCACTCTCTCCCTCACGTTGGTACCGCGAGGCGCATGTTTGCCTTGCGAATGAGCTCTCGTCGTGCAGGGCACGTGTGCAGGGGCTTACCACACCTTGACCTGCGTCGGTAATCGGGGCTGTAATACAGCGGAATCTAAAAACTGCTGGCCGGTTTCCTAACGTCTCCGCCGGCAGTCGCTCTTCTGTGTGGTGCTCGCCAGCATGCAGTCTTTCCTCGATTTCTCGGTTCCTGTTCGTATAACTGCCTGGACTGTGGGCACTAAAAAGGAGGTAGAGACAGGAAGAAAAAAAAAAAAAACTGAAATATTTTCCGATTATCGAAAGGATTATCGGGTCAGTCGCCACGGGAGACGTGCCGTGGACACTGACGTTTATGCCTCGTTACAGATCTTGCTCTTTCGCCAGTATTTTAATTCGCCGTGTCTATTTCAAAGATTGAAAGCAGGAATGATCCGGTGCGTGAAACGCGGCAATGATGTCAGGCGAGTGCGAGCCCGTTGACGATGGAGGAAATGAAACTTGTCTTGTTTTGCTGTCGTCTCGCCTTCTCTGAGAGCGGACGCTTCTGCTCCTTTCCCCTTTCCATTCTCCCCTCGTTGCGTCGCGCTGCAGCGATAGTCCGGCGGCCGCCGGCTGGTCTGTCTTCGTCCATGTCCGAGTTCGCGGCACATTCCTTTAGACGTGCTCGGGAAACGCACGCGTCCGTGTCGTCGCCTGCGCCCATTTTTTTTTTTTTTTTTTGTACTTTTTTCTCCCAGTTTCCTTCGCTTCTACAAAGTGGGGTGCCTTCCGTGCCGCCATATGATTCTACGCACGAACAAGTTTTGGTTCCGCGTTGGATGTTTGTGTACCCGACGTGTTTGCCAGTTGTTTCTATACCGAGCACTGAAGGCGTCTGAGACGTTTGCATTGCATGAGCGGACCGGACCGATGGCGAAGGTGTCTTCTCTTCGACTTCGATGCTGACCGCCTCCTCTCGACGTATGTAGTTGGCGTGCTTGAAGGCATGCATGACGATCGCGGTACGACTGCGACCATCCAGCTTCTCTCCATTTATTGATTTTATTTTTCCTTTTTCGGGGGCGCTTTAACTTTCTGTCCATTCCTCACAGCGAGACGCAGCATGCGCTAGCCTGCCTCGTCCGCACCTACGGACGATTGCGAGGCAAAGTGAACGCAGCAGGGCAGCGACGGAAGTGCATGACCCCTCCTTTCGGCAAGGCTTTCACTCGCTGCGAGCATGACGACTTATCCGGTCGCACGGCTACAAAGCAAACAACGTAAAAAGTTACAGTCGGAGCGCCGCACTCACTTTGCAGCAAAGGAATGGACGGCTTTTTAACGACCGGGAGCCTCCGACTTTCCCTTGTTTGAAGTGGCTGAAGCAAGTATGCGTTGGCATCACCAGCTAAGATCTCCGTAAAAGCTGCAGCGCAGCTACCCCCCTCGTAGTAGGCGATGTCGCGCCATTTACGATGTCGACGACCCATTTCAGTCGTCATCGGCAATTGCAGCCATCAGAGTGACGCACGTTCAAGGATTGCATCTCATTACACTTGATACTTTATTGGAGGTAAGGGATGAGGCGCAATGTGCTTAGTGAAACCACAGGGAGGATTTGGAAGTGAAAAGACAAGCTATGTATACTTTGCTCGTCGCTTGAAACCGTTTGCTTAACGCGCAGTAGGATTGTTAGGCTCAAAAGTTTGAGTATTCCAAGTCAGAAAGGCGGACGACGTGGGGACTCTCTCTTTCCGTTATATGTCACCTTTTTTTTTTAGCTATTTTTATTTGCACTGATTTTTCTATGGACGCCGCTTTTACGTGCAGGTGCAACTGTTTGGCTTGGTGAGGTATACGTTTTTGTACACTTCTCCAGGAAACACGATCGAAAGCTTACATTTTTTTTTTTTTTACATGCATTTATCTCTGCTTACACTCGCACGCAATGAGGGGTAATTACGTCCTGAAGAAGGTGCACTACAGTTGAGTCTGGGGGAATTGTCGTTAGCAAAGCGCGAGAATCCTTTACGAGACGCAGTTACACCTCGACGAGGAAGGGCAAAATGCAGAAGCTGTTGATGAAATGTTGTTACAAAAGACGAGATAAACAGAAGGAAACAAGACGAGGATCCTGCGCAGGCGATTAAACCTGCATGCACACACCGCGTCGCATAACCACCAGAAGAAGGTAGCCGCAAAATATAAAGTGCCTCCACCGCGCTCGCCTTTTAAGAGAACATATGAAGTATTGGGCTGTATTGGTTCCACCGGTAACATCCCAATATCATTTGTCAAAGTTTTAAAGTTCAGACAGCGTTTTATATATGAGGCCTGTAGTCGAACGCGTGATTTCTACTGTCAGCGTAAAGAAAACACCAGTCACCCATTGGTTCCAGATCACTGTCAGCACTCTGTAAATAATAGAGACAACTGCTCAATTTCTGTGTAAGTACTTTAATCAGATCACTGCGTACGAGATAATTATGTTGGAAAATAAATTAAGAACAATTATGGTATTCCAGGGTACACTGTATAAATTACACGCAGGCGGGCTATTGTATAGGCGAGCCGACGCAGTTTTGGTTGGTTTTGCTTTAGTCACATCAGCATTAATTTCAGGGAATGAATTGCAAGCAAACGTTTAACACCACCAACGAACTGCGCGTAGGTCTCAAAGGCAAGACGCATAGGGTGTGATGGCCCGTCCTCTTTCGCGTGAAGCAGCCGCACGAAATCCCTGGACGTCCGGCAGTCGTCGTGTTCCATTAGCCAGCAGTGCATGTGCAGAGTTGGGCCGCCTGTTCGGCGCTCTGTGGTCGGCCTGAGTGGCTTGACTGTAGTGCCGCATCAACGACATTGACACTCGGCCACCCGCATGTCGGTGAAGGTCTTGAGCACCACGTTGCCGTGTTTGTCCACGTAAAGCATGCTTTGCGGCGCGTATCTGACGGGCACACAGCACGCCTCCGTCACTTCTTGCAGCGGCATGTCCCGGAGTAAGCTGAGCACCGTCGCATGGTTGGTGCCGTTGAGCCGCCGTATCACGGTGTACGTGCACTGGCCGGCGCATTGGTTCGCCATGTAAGTGGAGGGTGCCAGCACCCACTGGTCCCAGCCGATCCTATGGAAATCCACCGTGAGCGGCACCACGCGACAGTTGTTGGAGCGGTCGTCTGCGCGCCAGCGCCACCACTCCATGGGGTCACTGCATGGGGCACAATTTTAGTTCAGAATTTTGGCGGCTGTCGTGAGACTATATGCCGACTCGCTGCTTCGGTCAGGACCGATATTGACCGAGCGAGCGCCGCTACAGACCGGACTTTAAATAGAGCATGCATTTAATCTATATCGTATCCTACAGCGCTCCATACGCACTGAAAATAAGCGGACGATATCTGCCATTAGTCATCAGGAATGCACGAGGCTGCCCAGAATGATGCAAAGCCTAGATTTTCATCAAAATTACCGACTCTTCTATGCGTACAAGTCTACTGTTTCTGCATCATTAAGAGAAATCAGAAGAAAGTTTTTTTTCTGCCGTTTGTACATGTATACACTGCTGATTCCACTCACAAAATAAATAATGTCTTTCAGCACAGATAGGAAAGACGCGAGAAGATAACACGATTTTACTTATTTGGTTAAATTATTCAGTAAAAGATGTGTCAGCACTCACGGGCGAAGTGAACCGGGACCGGTCTTGTAATAGTGGTTGCGTTTCAAGCGCCGCGCGGATTTTTTCCGACATATGGGGTAATTAAGGATCAAGCTTGCAGAAGCCTGGCTCGGTGGACACGGGAAGCCATGGGTCTCGTTTGTCTGAAAATAATAGTTTTTCATGAGGTTGATAAGCATACGTGATTGAAAACGTTATCTATTACAGGCCGCGCAATGCAGTAGCCACTATCCTTACACAAGGTGTAGGAAAAAACGTTCCCAAGAGAAAACGGTCCCTGGGAATGTGGCATCTAGTAAAAATGACCCCAAGTGAAAAAGTACCCAAAGAGTTGTGTTGTGTTGGGTTTTATGGCGCATAAGCAACTAAGGCTATCATGGGCCAAGAGCAAGGTTAAAATGAGTAATGCTCGGAAAAGTGAAAACAAGTGTGTTGAAGTCTACAGTTTGTTTAGATAGTCTGCTTGGATTCCTCAGGAACGCATTAGACAAAGTGTGCACTCTATTGGACTCTCATGACTTTGCGAATGGATGTAAGCGTGAAGAGTGCCTGTAAGCGTGAAGAAGCGTGAAGAAGCGTGAAGAGCAGTGCCAGATTACATGTAAGTCATGAAGTGCACGTCATAATCCCATAAAAGGCGACACGAAAAAAAAAATCCGTCGGTAACTTTGTTGAAGCGCAGAACGTTATAGCCAAACACTTGCACTGCAGATGCAGCCGCTTGCACTGTCGTTTTTTTTTTGTTTTTTTTTTTCTTTTTGTGTTTTCTTTTTTTTTTTTTTTTAATGAGCGTTCCGCATGTATTCTTTGTTCAGTCACTTCCATGCCGGCAGGAGGAATTACCGTAGCATACTATGCTCCAGCTCTCTACGGGAAAACGCGTTCTACACCTTCCTAGCACAGTGAAGAGTTAAAGATTCTTTCGATCGGATTCGACACGTTCATACGACTGTGGTCAACCATGTTTCCCAGCCTTCTGTTCAAGGCTTCCGCGTGATTATTGGCTCTGCATCCTCCACCAAGGGAGGACGCTGCACATCGCAGGGAGATAACTGAGAGGCGTTCTACGCGAAGTTACCGTAATGTTAGCTCCGTTTACACATCTGTAGGCGCCGGAAACGTAAGTTGCATCACAACAGCCCAGCAATTCTCGGAAACTTCCATACATGAAACCGTTCAAAACATTCATTACATCTTCTATGTCATGAAGCGGCAGGAAAGTGAAAGCGTCCAGCCCTCCCATGGAAGTCCCCAATTCTTGACCCTTGGCTCCTCTTTCACTCTTTCCGCTTCCACTCCCACCTTCCTCCCTTCTCTTACGGCGCGGTGCAGGTGTCCACAGAAACAAGTGTGACAGACACTGCGCTTTTTCCTTCCTGTGAACCAATTATTATTATATTTGCATGTCCACTAAACCTAGCCGTTGAATCTTCGCCAAGTGGTTGGCATAAAATGAGGAATGAATTATGGCAACGTCCAGTAACTCTCTTGACAGCATTCATGGCCGCCTTTTCAAAGTCGCACATATAACGACAGTGATTAATCACGTAATAGTAAACGAAGACCAAGAACGCCTTCCGATAAGAAACGTTTTTAAAAATGCAGCTGATAGATAATGAACATTAAGCCATGCAAATTATTATCTTGCATTAGACCATACGCTCTATTGTGCTTTGGTTACGGGACGCTTGATGGCACCCACTTGGGGAGACGTCTCTTTAATTCCCAATCGGGGACGTTATTTGTGGGAACTTTTTTTCCGGGACGATTTTTTTTTCTCGGGTACGTTTTCTTCGAAGCCCCTTTCGACACCATGTGTCAACTTTCCTTAACAATAGTGATAGCGAAAGCCCGAGCAATGATTCTCAATCAAAATGTTTAAAAAAAAAACTACGACTCCATCATTTACATTTTCAAAGGAAAAATGAAAATGGTAATCTTGCGCCGGAAATAGTCGCTCACCCACAGCGTCACACGAAATACGTGACCTTGAAGTAGCGCGGACGAAGCCCTGATATGTGCCAGGTAGGTGGAGGACTGGAGCCGAAAGACCATCTGCCGGCTACCGGTCCATCCTGAGGCCGTGGCCGTCAAAGCCACCGGCTCCGCAGGAGGATTACGGCCGGCCGCTCGCAGGATACAGGCGTGCGGGAAGTCCAGCGCCAGCCTCGTGCGGCGCACCTGCTGGACGTCCGCGTCTCGAATCATGGAGAAAGCGAAGCTTGTCGTGTCCTCAGCCGCCGATGAGTCTGTGGAGTCATATATCAGAGTGGTCCAAGTAAAACAACCGCTCCGTTTCATTCGCTCTCTATAACCCCCTGCGCTCTCTCTTCCGCTTGACTTCACTGTGCTCATTTTGAAATCGCGATGCAACAGAGTGAAGGTTTAACGCTGGGTGAGGCTCATTAGAGGATGTTCCTCGGCTACAGCTCAGGTGCACTGGTATGTTGCCGGGCGCATCTGTTGGGCGAGCACCGGTAAGGGACGAAAGGAGGCTATGTTTACGTGCACTCTATTGCCCTTGCCGATTACCACAACAGTAACAGAACGGTAAGGTTTATCCGCAATTATGAGCTTTGCGCCTCCACTTTGTTGCCCGTTTCGCATTCGATAAATCACTCTTATTTCGCCTGCAATCTTGAGTGAAAACAACTGAGAATAAAACAGCCGAAAACAAAGCGCGTGGGGTCGTAGCTAGGTTTATTCCCGGTTCCTAACCACTTTACTAGAAAATCAACAGCTACTCCTACAACTTTGTTCTTTCTTCAACGTTAACGGAGAGCAAAATGAAGCACACCTGTTTTCTGTTACATAAGTTGCAAGATGCTTCCTGCTATTAAAAAAAAAAAATCATTCAACGGAATGAACAGCTGTCATAAGTTAACACTTTCTGTGTTTCTCATTTTCTTCTTTTCTTTTTTTCTTCGCGCCATATCATTGCGAATACTGCCAGCTCTTCTCGGCAAACTGGGGCGTCAGAAGGCGTTTCCAATTCTTGATCTGCGCTCGTGTGAAATAGTCGAAATTGGAAAAAAAAAAATTCATAGCTTCCCAAGAGGAAACAAAGAATCCGAAGAGCATGAATAACTAATTATGGTTAGGAATAATGTGGTGCAGCAGTATTCCGAACTTCGGTTTAGCACATGAAAAAAAAAAATGCATGAAGTTAACTCCCATTCGCCTTCAATAATTAAGCAAATGCGCGCGCATACGCATACCGAAAAGTCCAGTTAACACGCTTTCGACCTCGCATTTCTCTAGTGCGGTTTCATATTGAGGCGTGTCGCTGATAAATTTATGCGAATGATTTACTGCTCGCACAGAGCAAATTTTAGTCTCCCCTTTCCACGCGAGTGACTGGCGAAATTAACGACTGTTGTGTCTTCAGCTTTCCGTTATCTGATCACCACGCCAGAACTAACTTAAAAAGAAAAGTAAGAAGCGCAGATGAACACGTCGAGTGCTGTGTGCACCTTCCCCTTCGCCTCTCGACCTGCCTACTAAAGAATAAAAAAAACGGTAATAAGTATTCCTGAGGTCAGGTTCGTGTCGGCTACTGCAAACGCACCTTCGGGAGCCTTGAATAAAGTAGAGCGTGCATGGTTCCAGTCCAAGCACGTTCGTTTTCGATGCTTGGACGCTAGCCATCGGCGCGACCTAAATTACAAGTGGGAGTATATGCGCGTTCATTCTACACATTTCCTTGTGTCTTACGTGTAGAGATAGGCGCAGCCCGATATAGGTTCCAGGCTCGGTCATTGGTACGCAGATGTTCACTTCGAGAATGTATAATTGCGCAGAACGTAAGCGAAAATGACGAAGAAACCCTCGCTTTAACCGGATCTATAACTCTGTTGAACTCGGCAGAAAGAAACAGGCGGCGAACTAAAGCGCACATCCGACCGAGGGACCAGAATACTAAAAATAATAAAAAATAATAATAATAATCCAATGGAGGCATCTATCTTTCTTGAGCAAGCAGTCATCTTTCTTGCACAGCCTGAGCGAGCGGCGTTTTTCTGAGAAGCGCAGCTGGCGCAATTTGGTATTCAACTCCATCACCGTTTCTTTCCACTTCTCCCCGTGCGCGATAAATGCTGGGCGGTGCAGGACAAACGGCATGTATGCTTGCTTCGGACGAGTTACGGCTGCGGCCGCTCCTCTTATATGGCTCCTCGTGGATTTCCTAAGAGCCGTCTGCTATGCGAGAGAATATAGACGCTTTGTTTTTAACATAACGCCGCGGACCTTAGGAAGCTGGAAGAACAGAGAGTTATGGAGTGGTTTATGAGCAGGAGCACGCAATATGCTCCCGGCAGAACTTTCAAGGTCGCTGCTTGAGATGGAAAAGAAATTTGGCGTTGAAACCGCACGCATCCGTGCAAAATAAGCATGCTAACCTGCAGGCACACCCATAATGGCGCGTGTTCCGCTCTCTCCCCCAGCTCGGCGTTTTCCCACATGAATCCTTTCTTTAGACGACACCGTAAGAACGTTGTTTATTACAAATTCATCCACCCCTGAGTGTTTCGCGTTACACACTAGTGCGAGTCTTCAGTATCGCGCACACTACATAAAGCGACAGCTGCGCGTATTTCGTCTTGCATTTTAGAACACTGCAAGGCGCAGGCATTGTACCAAACGCGGAGATGTCGGTAGGTCAAGCGAATAGTTGAAAGCATTTGCAGTGCATCTTCTGGATAAAATACTATGGCAACGCCAAGCGCGGCGTAAACCCGCTGTAGCTGAGAGATAAAACTCGGAAAAACGAGATAAAACGAGTCCAACAAGCATTTTCTTCGCTCCCGTAAGAATGGCGGTGAGCAGAATTTATACACGTTACCTCCACACCGATAAATATAGAGCTCCATATACGTGGAAATGGCTAAAGGTTCACAGAAGAGGGCAAATACGGGCTGGTTGGTACAAGCTTAAGAATCGAGTAAAACAGCGCTAGAGGAGACGAAACACGTGAACGACAGACACATGCGCTGACTAGCAAACAAATGATTTATTGTTACCTGTGAGGCAGCAATATAAAGGAAAAATAACAAGAGAGAAACACAAAACAACACAAAAAGGAATGCGCGCAACCACATTACATCATGAAAAAAAACCAAGTCACTGATTCAGATAGTCATATTCCTTAGGGTATATATATATATATATATATATATATATATATATATATATATATATATATATATATATATATATATATATATATATATATATATATATATATAACGTTATCGACGGGCTGCTGATGCAGGTGCCTACTAACTCTTCTGTATTGGAAGCCTCGGAGATAAACCTGGAAGTTTCATCTGGCGATGATGGTTGTTTCCTTGAGATGCGCTTCGCAGTCATTACATTCTGTGCAATGGACGGCAAGATGGTTTCTGGGTGACTTGTTCTCTATATCTTTAGCATGTTCTTTTAGTCTATCATTGATGCAGCGTCCTGTCTCGCCAATGTAGAAATTGCCGCATGACGTCGGGATCTTGTACACCACACCGACGCAACAGTCAACAAACTTCTTCTTGTGCTTTTTTTTTTTGGCAGCCTCTTTTCGTGTTTCCATCGTCATTCACTCTTTTGCACAATCCGCTCAATCTGTTCTTGGCCGAAAAAACCAACCTAATACCAGCTTTGCTGACAATGTTCTTGAGATTGTGCGAAACTTTGTGCACGTACGGGATACACGCCGTTTTCGTCAGACCAGCATCGGTGCGCTTCTTCCTTTTCTGTCTGCATTCGGCCAGCAAGGACTCGGCTATACTTGATATAAACTTCTTTGGGTATCCAGCTGCAGAGAGCCTGTTCACCTGAGCGGAGAGGCTGATTTTTGTTTGATGCACGCAAGATCTTCGTAGTGCGACAGCGCATGTGTCTGTCGTTCACGTGTTTCGTCTCCCCTAGCGCTGTTTTGCTCGATTCTTAAAGCTCAACTCCGGTGGTTTTTTCATCATTTTGTGTTTTTGGTTGAATTACATTCCTCGGCACGTCCTGACTCCAACACAAAAAAGCCGTTTTTCGAAATTCCAATTAGAAGTATTTTTAAAAAGGAAAAACAAAATCGAAACCGAAACTGCTTTCACGGCCAGAAACGACGTCCCACTTGACGAAATGGTGACGTCACACTCAGTATTAGAAAAACGCTCGTATACGTGCGTTAGATGGTGAAAATAACGTATGGAAATCATGAAGCATTGCATAAAATGTCTGAGGTAGTTCAATATAAGCCTCACAATTTCATAATCATGCGGGAAGTGGACAGTAACGCCGGTATACTGTTTGTGACGTCAGAAACTCAGTGTTGCCGGCAGAAATAGTCTCAATTTAAGCCATGAAAACAGCATATTTTAAAGTCGTGTTGCGCGTGAACGGATTATTGTACGGCGCCCAAATTTTGTAGAATGCGTCAGGACGGAGAGGAGAATCTACAGTAAAATTTTTATTTGAATATTCGAACGTCAAAAAACCTCGGGAGTTGCCCTTTAAAGGTTCACCCATGTTTCATAGCTGCTGCCTTCGTAGCACCGTTAGAGAGGAATTAAACGACGTGGGGCAACTATAGACCTGCTTATTTATGAGGAACGTATACCAGTGGATTTTGTCACGCTCGTCATCCGTCAAGGTCAAGTGGACGGTTTTACATTTACGTTCCTCGAACCCGCTATGGCTTATTTCAAAACTACCACCCACTCAGTGCTTCAAGCCACTCTTTACGTCTTTAAGGATAATAACTCGCCCTTCATATCTACGCTGAAGAGCGGGGCTGCATGTTCGGTATAGGCACAGCCGGCCGGGGCGCAGATCTCTGAAAGATTATGCTGGTCAGCTACGTGCTCGATGCCGTTGTTCCTATACCACGAGAGCTTCTCCGGCAAATACGTGCATGGATTCAGCAAGGAAGGCAACTATGACCACTTAGCCTATGTTAACCATACATTTTAGTATCGACTGTTGTCGAAAATAGATTTTGAGAACTGCTTCGAGAAATGTCCAAACTATCTGCATCAGCAACTTTCTCCCTGTAGCAACTTAAAAATAAAAACGCTTCATTTTTATTTGAAGAAGGCCTATCCACTAAAAAAATAGCATTTGATCTTCCAAAATGATAAACTTAATGAAAAAAAAAAACTGCTACAACCTCACTTTTATTTATAACGTGGCAGTTTTTCAGATTACACAGCGTTTGTTTAAAATTATGCGTTTTGTGGAATTTCATAAATTTTATCGGCCTTGCCAACAAGGAATGTTACAAACACGCCGAGCAGTTAGGCAAAGATAAACCAATAGCGAGGCCTTCAACAACATTTTTTTTTTTAAAGCGCTGTTGTACGAATCTTTCATTTTCTTCTAACCGGTGGCTTGAAGGCATTGAACAGAAGTTTAGTGTGATTGAACTGTAGAACTGTTAACTATCGAAGTTTTTGTGAAGAAGAGTTGAATGGGCGCTCAAATTGGCACCCTGTGTGCTTACCACTTCCAATGGACGCATTCGCTGGAATGCTAACCACGGGGACGCCAAGATCACAGTCATCGACATTGTTCTTCCTGAAAGCAAGAACAAGCAAAGGGGAATAGTTAGCCTTTTATTGCATGTCAGATGCTGAATTCCTACCAACGACTCGCTTAGAGGAAATGACTGCATTAGATGCCATAATTTCTCGCGACCTCGTTTACTGAATGCGTTAATTTTTTTCATATAAGCTGTCGGTGTCTTTCTAAGCTGCTTTTTGAACCTTTTAGAGGTGCCTGTGTACGCTACGTGTGTGACATGTTGCGAGAAGGCTAGCGAACCTTTCAGAAAAAATCCTAATTGCAAAATCAGAAGAGGGGACGTGGAGAACAACGCCTATAGGAGAGTAAAGGTCTCCATACCCGTCTTCCCTTCTGACCCTCATCTCTGACCAACATACAACGGCGTTCACCAAGACACGCTGCCGGCATATTGCCACCGTTTTTCCTCCTACAACCGTTAGCTCACCGATCTACCGGGAACTAGTGTTTGTTACGAATATATTGCGTTTTCTGTTAACATTTATACCTTCCTCGCTTCATTATGATTATTCCGTATACTGCCCCTTCGGTGTGGAGCAGTGGTTAGGGCGCTCAACTGTACTGTGCTCAAGGATACGGGACCAAATACTGGCCTCGGCAGCCGCTCTTCGATGCAGGTGAAAAGCTAGGCGCCGTGTGCTGTGCGATGTCAGTGCACGTTAAAGAACCCCAGGTGGTAGGAATTTCCGGAGCCCTCCCCTACGGCGTCTCTCATAGCCTGAGCCGCTTTGAGATGTTAAACTTCATAAACCAAACCAAACCTATTCTGGGTACCCTTTGTCACAAGTTTGGAACCCAAGGCACTTGCTTCTGCTCCACACCGTGTAAATCGTAATACATCCCCATCGTCGTAAATATCCTTCAGGTAGGAAGATATTTGGCCCTGCCGCCTCAAATATGTACCCCTTCAACAAATGCTGCAAAAGCTATCTTGCATAACTCAGAAACAAACTTCAAAGGTCCACGTGCCATAAGGCTAACGGACACCAAGCTTCATCCTTTCGCTGGGTGTTATCAGAATGCAGCCGGAATGTTGTAAGTTATTTGTTTTCGCCCACGAAATTAGAAAGGAGATCTTAGCGGCAGTTGAACACACCTCCAAACGTTCAAGAGGCAGAGGACACTGCAACCTTGATAATATGCGCTTTGAGCAGTTTTGAACGATGGTCTATACCGATCACCAAAACGCCAAATGCGAAATCGTCATAAAGGTATAACAGGCTTTAACGTACCAAAAACTTATTATTTGCATACGCCAGATGTTCGTGGCGTTCAGGCAAGAGACACAGCAGCCACATTGCAATATCAAGTAACATAAGGAAAAAAAATAATGATGCGAGGCAGAGAAGCCACTGGCTAGGAACTTGCTCAAAACAGGCGCTTTGCTTCTTATACATTGTTTTTTTTTTTTTCTTTTTTTTGCCTAAGAATTAAATCACGCCAAGACATTACTGGCAAAAGTTGACATATACTTACTCAGCTTCTTACGAGGTACAGCGGTGACCTGCTGTCAGCTACGAAAAAGGACATTTGTGCAAAGCTCTTTTCGAACCAGAAGTGAGACTCTTATTAACGTGTCACTTGTGCCTCAAGAAAGTAACAAAGCGGGGACAAATGCAGCACTGAGCGAGGCTCGAACTTTAATATAGGCTCTGACAGACGTATGTCGGAACCTGTATTTGAAGTTCGAACCCCCCACTTTTTCTCCAATTCGTTAAAATACGCACAGTTGATTATGCTGGGCACTCCAACGGTAACGAAAATGCATGAAACAAGCGTCACAATTTCTTTCTTCGGCATTAATATTTCTGCGCATAAAATGTGCGGTGTCGGAGGTGTACCCATTGTACTCCATGCAAGGGCAATGTTGCCAACTGTGGCAGACATGCATGAAACGTGCATTCAAGTAATCGACGTGCAGTCAACTTACCTGTAAAGTTGCATCATTATAGAGGGCACTTCGTTGCGAATCTTCGCTTTGCACATAGAAGGGTCAAGATACAGTAGAAGTATCGACGTTGCCAGAATGAAGTTCACCGGCCGAAACACTAAAAAGTGCCCTGCGGGGCACGAGAGAAGCATGACAGCGGGGCTCGTGAAAGAGTGTGGGGCCTTTCGGGAGAACGGCGCGTTCACTGCTTGGAGCAAAGGTTGGCAAGAGCCCACTGCCCGTGCGTCCTTAATATACACGGCGCCAAGCTGCGGAAACGAAGCTTCTTCTGTCTGGACATGTGTGGTAGTATCATTTCCCCGGCGGAAATTGTGCAGCTTGACGCACGAGGCAACAGACTAGAACAAACGGAAATTGTTTAACTGGATTGCTTTACTTCTTTTTACAGTATTGTACCATAACTCTAGGCACTGCACATAACGTATCATCTAACCTTGTGTCTGGCGCATCATAGTCATAGTTGCTTTCCGCACTACAAAACCCAATATAAGTAGCTAGCTAACCAACTAACCAACTTTTTACAATATTCAAAGTTTTCTGGTCATTCACATCTCTCAGTCGCTGTTTCCTCATTCACGATAACGCACTGTACCAATCTCCGATCTCGTGAAGCCAGAGGGCAGAACCCTGTCAAGATTGCAAATGTCGCTTTCGATGTGGGTCTTGGGTGGTTCTGGAGGGAAGGGAGGGGGGGGGGGGGCGCATTGTAGTAGTACGTATGTATACCTTACAGTGTAGCAGCGCATAATAGCTCATGACTGCTGCATCTTACGCACTGGTCATTGTTGAAGGGATGTCCAGTGCTTGTTTCACCTCCTAGCGCATGACTTACTCAAGGGTTGCTTTCTTGAGGCTCAGGTGAGAATGGCAACTGCCGCCGCAGCTTTTCGTAGGACAGTCTCTTGGGTAACATCCCACAAGTCTTGTGTAGCTTGTATAGCTTGTGTAGCTGTGCTCTCCGGGTGGCTTGGATAGAAGATGAGCTCGTGCATCCGATATTTTCTCAATCGTGAACGCTCCACTGATGGTCTTGGCAGCGGCCTTCGGTGAATTGTAGACACGGCCGGCAAGACGGTGGCCGCTTCGCAACTCGTATCAAAATTTCTACCTGCTTTGCTTCAAACGCATGTCAGGGCCAGAGGCGTTCCACTTAAGAGACGTACGCAAACACCGTTTCATTCAGATGCAGGATTAGAGATTAAAGAAGAAGCTGTGTTCTTTTCATCCCGACGACGTTAATCAATGGCCGAAGCAGCTCTCATTTACTATAATCCCACACGACTAAGCTTCGTAATTTTCCTACCGTTTCCCATGCTGCGCCTTCAAGGCTCTTGCCGGCTATTTGTTTGATGGAAAAAGAACCTGATAAACGGACAGCTGATTCAACATTGCTGCTGCTTCTTAAATCTTTCAGACACTATTCCTTGTTTCCCTCTCAAAGAAATGTCTTCCTGCCTCAACTACATGTACCAGTCTTTAAAAAGACAAATGTTTAGTTTAGACAGAATACCAGCGGTTACCATCATACCTTAGTTTCGTCGAGTCGTTGACCACGGCCGCACATTCACACTGGTCGAGTCAATCTTCTATATCCTCGTCCGGTGAGCCGTCGAAGCTGTGGCGCTCGATAACCAAAGATGAAGCTGGAGGCAGGGTCATATGCGACACAGGCGCTTCAGTCTTTCGCAAGGCCTTTTTTTGGCAGAGGCCCAAACATGAGGCTCCATGTCTTGTTATCGCCGGATTGCGCAATGAATGGGGTCAGATTCTCCAAATGATAAGTCTGGAGTGACAGCTAGACGAATGCGTCCGAAATATGGATGGGAATCCAGAACATGCACAAGATTTATGCCGTGGGTGACGGCACTCAGGTAGGCACGAAGACAGTAAAATACTATCGAAAGAAATTCTGTATGGCTGAGCTGCATCCACAAAGGATTAATGAACAACTCGGCGGCAGCGTAGCAACAAGCTCAGCGGCCGTCGTAAAGCAGACTCCCTGCCTCTCTATGCGCACACAATTTAAAGCTGACTAAGGAACCTTCGATATAAGGTGACCACAGCAATCTTAAATGATGTAGGGGCAGTTGCGTGTGGTGAGGCAATCCTTCGATCGGATAAAGCTTGTCTCATCTCTCATAAAAAAAAAAAAAAGTGACAAATCCGCACGCCGGTGTCTTTGAGCGTAGATAAACACCCTGTGTGGAAATACGGAGGGCGCCCGGTGAGTAGTGTCGATTTCCGGCAGTCAAGAGTTCCACCTCCTTTGTGTATGCGCTCTTCAAAAGCCGGCCGACCCCAGTTTAATTATTTATTCCTTTCATCGAAGCTCTTAATAAATGCATTTAAATAGTTGCAAAATGCGGCAGTGGCACTACGAAAAGGACGGAATACTGAAGTAAAGTGTTTATTGCAATTCCAATCGTGTTCACTCGCTCGCTCGCTCGCTCACTCACTCACTCACTCACTCACTCACTCACTCACTCACTCACTCACTCACTCACTCACTCACTTTCGTTCAGATGGAGCATGGCATCCGCACGCATACAAATGCGGCACGTTGGTGTTCTTTTGTTAGTTGTAACCAATGGTGCGTATAGTGAGTGATATGTGGTATTTTATAGCGCAGGATAGGCGAGCGATTTGCCGATGTGTATGCGTGCGTTCGCATATAGCTGAAGAGGACACAAATGCCGACTGAAACCTTCTTTCCTGTCAGACGGCGACCAGTCATTCCATTTAGGACAACAAAAGAGCAGCGTTCGGCGAACCTCGATAGCGCCACTTCCAGTGTGGCGCGTGAGAGCGCTGTCAAAGAGCTCAGCCGATGGCGTGTGGCGCGTGTAGGACACGCCCTCGATCAGAGGCGGCGAAGAGATGGAAATGCGCAGGACCTTGGATTGCGGGCGTGCTATCCGCTCAACGACCCCACGCAAGACGAAGACCCGGCGAGAAACAACGAGCTGCCGGCACGCGCAGCAGACCGCGACGATTGACACAATCGCATCAGGGATCGGCAACCGAACGCGGCCGGTGGACGCCGCCCGTCATGGAGAATCCGCGCCCGCCTCAGTCGGAGCAAAACTTCAGCGGCAACCTGGTTAAGCGCGTCGGTTTTGCATTTACGTTTGAGAAAATGACGCAGAAATATTTAAACCATTACACGCTTCCTTTTTTTTTTCTCCCTTTCTGTTTTCAGTTCGCGTGTGTCTCCTAAACTAGGGGCCGAACACTGAACATCACAATCCCAGAAAGACTGAAACGCGGTGTGTTCCATCGGCTGTCGAGTTAGAGGACGTGGGCTAGAGTCGTGGCGACGACAGCCGCATTCTTACGGAGGCTAAATGCAGAAGCATCATTGTGCAGCCCGACATGAGCGGAGATGAAAGAACACTTGGTGCTCGAAATTAACCAGGAATACTTCACTAATACGGCGACCTTTTTTTTTTTTTCTATCCACCCTTTCACCTCCTTCAGCACTTCATCTCTCACAAGGCTGTTTATTGTTTCCATGAGAGTGCGACGGTCGCCGCGCCTTTTCGTTCTTCATTTGCATTTAAAGCCAACGATGTTCTCTTATCCGCGAACCCGGTCCATGTAACAAGGACCACGAACGCGGTTGCTCATTTCCTGCGCTAGAGCGGAATTGCACAGGGGCGCAGATCGTGAAAAGAAAGTTGCCTTCCGCGGTAACCTTCAGCTACGACCATCCGTCTCCGGCACTAATCATTAATCTCCGAAGGTTGCCGGCAACAGGTGCTCGCGGCCTGTGCATATATCCGTTGAAATTGACAGGCTGCTACTATATCGCAAGCTCCGGCACGAGTGTACGCGCTGCAATGTTCCGACTAAGGCGCGCAGCCTCAAGCATTGCAGGAGGCGTAATAGGCGCATAGTAGTGTATCCACAAACTGCGGCCAATTAAAAAAGAGTTTCAAATGCGAGATGGGTGGCTACATGTACCTAAGAAAGGGATGAGCTGCTAATTAATACCCCATTTGCCAGTGTAACGCCTGATTAATAATTGAAAGATACGCATGCATTCCCCGACAGTATGTAACTCCAGCACGAATTCGTGAAATAGATTTCTGTAAATTAGGTCTCGGTCGCTCTGTG
Source organism: Amblyomma maculatum (assembly GCF_055883805.1). Lineage (NCBI taxonomy): Eukaryota > Metazoa > Arthropoda > Arachnida > Ixodida > Ixodidae > Amblyomma > Amblyomma maculatum. The sequence goes on from NC_139344.1 coordinate 140,284,493, forward strand.
GTGACACTCCTTTTTGTCACTATTCCAAGCCTCTTTTCCAAGTCGTTGTCTATGACATTTTCTCGCTGGCCTACTGCTTGAGCTGATCGTCAAAAGTTGGCTACTCTTTACTACGGGGGCGCAATCTTTACGATTTCTCTCGCTTTCAGTTTTCGAATCAAACAGTCATTGCTATTTATTGCGAACTTCACACCTCTGACTTCGCGTAGTGTCCAGAATGCATATTACCAAGTTATCGTATATGATAAATACGCATGAAACATAGCCAGGAGCCGTATTTCATAAGCTAACATTTGTCATTGCATTTGGTAGGATGCCAGCATGACAGCAGTATCAGACGAAAGTAATGAGCCATAGAAATCACAAGTTACCGGCTGTGTGATGCAGTCAAGTCTTGTATGCCAATGAGAAAATCGTCCGGTCGCTTCCCACGAGCCCTTGAAAGCCGCGGTCGGCTTCGTCACCCAACCACTGCCCGAAGGCCAAATGGATCGGAAATGAAAAATGGAAGCTTATTGAATACGACCGCAGTACCAGACTCGAATGACATCTGCTGCATAATCCTTAATACTCCTTTATAATCCGCTGGCCAAAGCTGCCAGAGTGGAGTAGTGCCGAAAGCAGCTCTTGATACAACCCGGTGGGGCAGTCCGCGCGACGCGTGGCAAGCGCATGCCCGCCACGCGTCGCGCAACCTTGCGGAGAAACCGGACGCTCCGAAACGCGGCGCTGTCCGCAGCTGGGCGACCTCTGAAAGCTGTTTCCGTCGTTCTTGGGAGCCTTCTACTTGCGGCGCGCGTCTATTGTAGCCACTTTCTTTCCCTTCTTCTCTCCTTCGCGCCGCGGTGCTCGCACCTCCTTTTGTCGCGTTTATGCTCTGATTGCGGTCTTGACATTGCTTCGACTCTCGACTAAACCTCTCGCAGCACGCTAGAAGGACGGAATTTCTGGCACAGCGGCCGGTTAGGGTGGGGCTCTGTCTCCCTGATCGCTTGCTTTCCTCTTTCTTCTTTCTTAATTTAACTCGTGTTCTTTTTTTTTTTTTTCTCAGACAGCCCAATCGCAGCTGCTGTCACCTGCACGGCTGAGAAAAATGGCCGGTGAATGAAGCTTGCTTTTATGCTAAAATTAACACTGCAATACACGATTACTCCTCCAGTACATGTACGTGCAATCATTTGAATACCAGGCAACGTACTTTCAAAACATCGAAGATAGAATATGTACTCCTGGAGTGGCGTCAGGTTGGTTACCAGAGATTTTGAGTACTTCGGTTTTGTGCAATCTAGAGTGGATGACTAGGCACGAGCGAATACTGGTTTTATTCATCAACGAGAATAATTGTTTCTTTCTTCTTCAGCAGTGACGGCATTGGACAGAATGAATATTTTGCCATCGCGGGCAGGCGACAGCGGAAACTGATATGCAGAACTTCACCGAGCTGTACCGAGTAAGCTTTTGGCAAGCGACAGTCCTCATACAGATGGAGAAATATTTTCATTGATCCTGGTCTGGGTTCCCAAATAAAGCCTCAAGCGACCCCCTGCTCAAGAAAGTAGCAGGTGGGACAGCGGCCGATGTAGCTCAGTTGGAAGAGCACCGGACACGATATTCGGAGGTCGTGGGTTCGGTTCCCACCATCGGCACGTTGTTTTTTCTTCTACTTTGTGTTTAATTATTTTTCCCCTAAAACAGATTACATTACTAATTTATGTGATTACCGAAGTAAATAAAAAAAAGAGACAAAGTACAATCCCCAATGCTTTCCTTGGCCTCGCCGACTGTTGGCTTCTTTCCTTATATATACAGATTATGTTTTTGTTATCTTTGACGTGGATTTCTGCTTACTTTCCTTCGGAAATCTTGTCTTTTTCAGTGCTCTCGTGCTTCTGGATGCTTCAATAATATTCGAAGCTGCCGAACAGTTCAGTCCTCTTAGATGCCAAAAAATAATACGCATACGCACGCAACTCTAATAACACAGGATGCCAAGCAGCCATCGAGGAAGCACCTCGGCTAAACTGATAATACTTCATTGTTGGTTCACGTCCACGCAAAGTGGAACAAGTTTCCTGCACTCACCATATCCGCATCGCGACATGCTTGGGTTTAATTAAAGCTGCGCCACATCGCAGCCTATATTCAGTAATCAGCGCTCCGCCGTTATTACGCCTGTCACTGAGCGCAGGCGATTTGCAAGGCCCAGCGCAGCCAGGAAAACGAAGATCTATTTGATGTTTACAGTTTTAAAGCCCCTTCTATAAATAGGTTCTGCGCGTCGTATACGTGATGATTGATGATAAGAATAGAATGACATTGAAGCGGAAGAATCGTTATTTCATATCGGCTTTGTTAGCGCTTGTATGTGAAAATCATAGCAGGGAAGACGCGATGTTTAAGGTCTAAATTAGAAGTGTCAACGAAGTCGCCCTTTCTACGGCTTTTTCCCTATTACGATTTTCATTTTGATTGATTATTTTATAGTACGCTTGCCAATGGTTCTGTAAGTCAAGAACAGTGCTCACAAATGAACATGAAGTAAAGCGTTAATACTGCGGCCACGAAAAAAAAAAATATTGAGGAATGTGTGCTACATCATAAAGTAAGGCCGCACCGGAGAGAACGTTTTTATGAATTCTTAAGAATGATGCTATTTTGTGTGCGGACGGTGTAGAAAAATGCGATGAACTCGTGGACTTCTCACTCTCCCTCGAACAGACGCGTAACGGTGATAAGTGTACCGCTCTTCACTCAGTGAGTGTCTATTCTCAGGCCTACCTGATCGTAATCATGAGGACATGCCACGCGGCCAACGGCGCTTACCACGGAGGGACTCGCTCTTTCGGCTACAGTTGAAAATAAAAAGAGAGGGAGTGCGTGTGTGTGTGGGCGGGGGGGGGGGGGGGGGGAGGGGGGTTAATGATGCGCAGCCAGTTACAATGCACCACAAAGCAACTCCCAAGTCTATTGCTTGGTGAGGACAGAAGACAAACGTGCCTTCAAAACGAAAATACCAGTATTTCGTCCTTGTTTTCTTTTTACTTTCGACGATGCAAGCTGGACTCTGAAAAACAGCTCTACAACGCAATCCGTCCTGTCCTTCTCGCTTTGTGTTTGGCCACAGAGCGCGTACTACTGAACTGCTGGACTTCGATGCTATATAAAGGCGAGCTATAATAACGGATGCTGCATAACAGCGCTTGTTGTCCCCCTGGCTCCGTCTGACGATCGCATTTCGTCTTTTACCTAGACTGTCCTTTCTCTCCGGCCCTATCTCCGCGAGACTTCCCTGTCGGACAGCTCTGATCGGCTTCGTTACCGTCCGAGCGCAGTCACACGCCGGGCCCTTCAGTTGGCTGTTCAGGCCCTTTTAGGTGCGTTTTCTCCTGCAGACCGTTTTCGAGAGTAGGGCAGGCGTACTATGGGGTAGCCTAGATATTTTGCGCGACCCAACCCTTCCGCGTGTTACGTCTCTGCGAAGCCACCATGACACGCCGCGTCTCGCACTGCCGCACCCTTTGGACTTGGTCGGGAAGAAGACACGAAGCCAGCAATGAGCGGCGGGGGAGGAGAGACCCGGATGTTTCATCTCCGTTGAGCCGCGTCGCAGCGCGCTGTCGCGTGGCATCTTTCGGGATGCGAGACGACGGGCGGCGAGCGCGGCCGGATTGGGGGCGGCTGGAGCTCATTGCGCGCCCGCTGCCGCTCGCGATCGCAGCGGGAGCTGTCGGGGGACCCCATTGTTGGATTAGGTGCCGCCTGTCTGCCGAGAAGCACTGCAGCTCCCACCGCTGCCTCCTCTCGAGTTTGAGCACGCACGCGAAAACCCCGTTCGCTACAGTTGATTTATTCGCCGCCGGCGTAGGATTCCGTAACAAAAAGATATCATGCTCTCCCCAGCTGGCCGGTGGAAGCGTCGTGTAAGCGAGCCGAAAATTTGGCATCCTAGAAGACATGTCCTGCAGGCTGTGTGATCTCGTTTATCCCTTGAACCCGAGCGGTCTACTGTGCAAGCGACCTTCAAAGATAGCGAGGCGTAGGAAGGGAGGCAATATTATCACTCATTTTTTTTCGCTCATGTGTTCGTTTCGCTCAGGTGGCACCAATGGTCTTGCAGATTTATTTCATCTGTCTTGACTCTCAGTTGCAAAGCTCCTGAAAGAAAAAGGGAAAGGCAGCAAGGGGGGCGGGGACATGGGCGGAGGGATGAGGCAACTGCTCAGCGAACACTTACATACTGCACGCTTACACACTACTCGCCAAACTATTATATTGCACAGCATTGTTTTCCGTTTCCTCAAAGAACACGAGGGAGTCGAAAATTATCCAGAGCTTTCCACTATACGGCGTCGCTCATAGCCCGAGCTCTATACTTTCAGCTCATGGGTGGAGGTTAACGTGAGCCTGGAAAGGTCGGCTATTTCTCAGAGTTGACTATCCTTTCCGTGGTAAGCCATAGAAACCACGTTAATTAAGGCTACGATTGAAGAAGTTGGTCTTGATTCATAGCCTAATGCAGCGCTGACAGACAGGTCAAAAAGCACTCATTACCAGCGCTCACTGTTTTTTTTTTCTTTTTTAACTTCCTTCAAGGTGATCTGTTTCTCTCGTGGAAAGCGCAGCTTTGAGGCCAATAATGTCACTCAATGGAGCAGCAGCAGCCCATACTCCACATCATTAGATGACTTCAAATGTGCACTCTCCAACCTTTTCAGCAAAGAGCAACTTGCCATGATTTTGTGTGACAAGTCTGGTGTGGCGTGTGCCTTACAACACCGCATTGGTGATGGCCATCGAAGACATCAGAAATCTTCCAAAAAGACTGACATCAGAAACGTGTTCAGCGATGCTGCCGAAACTAGCAGCAACTTGTAGAGCGCGAACAACCTTAACTGAATTGTATAAATGTGCGCATTTGTCAGCCGCGGTCATTTACTGCGTCACCGAGTGGAAGGAAGCAGAAAGCTGGGACGGCCGTGTCCCTTTCGTGCATTGCGCAACGTGTGATCCGGCTGTGCACGGTGGCTAGCCGCGATCCAATATTCACTCGGGGGAAATCCCACTTGGCCAGACGGCACTGCGTGTTCTCTCTGAAAAGTAGCGTCCCCGCGCCGGTCGGGGGACTCGCTGGCTGGTCGAGTTTTTTGTTCTCTGCCAGCAGCGGCCGTCCAGGGACGCAGGAAGCCGAAACTGGAACGCACGCCTCATCCGGCCGGCGTGCCGCTCGACCTGGGAGTGACTGAGTGATCCGCTTTGCATTGCCCAACTGGCTTCGTGCACCGTCTTCCGCCTGGTGACGCGCTGCCCCACGCCGCCCCGCGCCGCAGCCGCAACTGCGGCTGCTGCTGCGCGGATGCAGCATTGGACAAGGCCCAGGGTGCCCCGAACCAACTTCAGTCAGCTTGCGTGTGCACGCCATGTACGACGGCTGAGCTTCTGTTAATTCTATGAAGAATATACAGCTAATTGGGCTACTCCCACTTAAGTTTCTGAGTATTTAGTCACAATCTTGAATTACATAAGCATACCGCGAGCGAATCGCGAGTGTCAAGCGAAAGAGAACGGCGACAGGCGCGAACAGCCACTGCGTACCGTGTATGACGTCTTGGTCTCCCCTTGGATATGGCCAAAATCAAAACGTACGTTGCGTTACTAGAGTGCGTGCGTGCGTGCGTGCGTGCGTGTGTGTGTGTGTGTGTGTGTGTGTGTGTGTGTGTGTGTGTGTGTGTGTGTGTGTGTGTGTGTGTGTGTGTGTGTGTGTGTGTGTGTGTGTGTGTGTGTGTGTGTGTGTGTGTGTGTGTGTGCGTGCGTGCGTGCGTGCGTGCGTGCGTGCGCGTGTGTGTGTGTGTGATATTTTTACAAACGGTTTCGTGCTTTGAACGTTACTTTTTGCATAAAAAACATTTCGTACGGCAGTGCCAGTGACGTGGAGAAAGGGGCCCATAACAACGAGCTCACGCATATACGATAACACTTATTAACAGGGGAAGGCGGGACATGGTCGAAAAATGCAGGAGACGGACGTTACCTGGCGTAGCGAAATGTTTATTCCAAGTAACTTTCTTAAGGAAACAGTTGCGCATACAGAGCCGCTTCCGCACAAAAACTCGATTCTCCCGTTTCTCTCCGTTTTTTTTTTTTTTCTATAGTAATGCACTAAGTTTCCATGGACTTAACTTTGCATTGCCGACTTGTCCACGTTTTTTTCACGTTCTGTCTCACAGCAGTACATAAACTGGATTCGCCCAGATGTCTGGCGCGTACTGTCAGACAGCTAGATTCAAACGCGCAATTGATCCCTTGCATTCAGTGTTTCTCTACGAATCGTTTGTAAGTTTCCATTCTTCCACAGGGCTCGGAGAAGTTATATAGTATCCCAGCGCTGTAATTAATATGCGGATCCCTGGTTCTTTGGCACGTATAGGATTACAGAGGATCTTGTTACAGAGGCGTTTAAAATCGCATTCTTACAAAGTGCTAGTTCAGGAGGCGCCATCATTCACTGTTGTAGCTGGATTATTCCACGCGTTGTTTCTTGTCTGTCACCGCGAGCAAATATTACATCCCAAGCGAAGCTGTTCTTTGCTCTCGAGCAATACGACCAAATAACGTATCGACATCGCCGAAGATGCACGCTCATCAGCGTCAGCTCCTCCGCAACGCATCGCATGCATTCCGGTAGAAAAACTAAACAAGAACAGAGCGGCGTTTATTGTGGACCGGCGAGCGTAAATGCTCTGCCCGAGTTCTTTGAAGTGGCTCCTCCCGGAATTCTTCATATCCTGTTTAACACCGAGTGACGCGTTTGCTCAGGCTCGCCCTTGAAGAACATGGTCGTTTCCGCCCGCATAGCACTGCTCGGCCGGCCGCTCTTTGCAGATATCCCCTTTTCGCTGCCTTGCGTACCACGGCTGTTGACCTCTTTGAGCCAGCTTTCGTTCCAAACAAACACATTTTGGGCGTGTGCTGAGGGCTCGCCACGCAGCGAATGGCATCATTCATGCCTCGGTATTGCCGATAAAAAAAACAAGCATCATGTTGGCAAGGTGATGTCGTTGTCCTGTACACCTCAATGATATATTCTCGTAATGACAAACCATTAGCCGCTCCGGGCGGCCGCTCCCCATGCCAGGCTCTTTCGTAAGCATGGTAATTCATTCGAGACGGAATCCAATGCCCAGGGGCCCTCAGCTACCGAGCCGAGAGATTATTTTACAGTACATTGGCTTGAAATTCTAAGATGCACAAGGTGGAGTTTAGTTTCTGTCCTGCCCTTTTTGAGCTTCGTATTCATAATTTTTTTTTTCTAATGACTTCAGCCCTACTAGAAACGATCGGCATAGTCATACATACTGCTCGACACACAAAGAGTGCCCCTAGGCCAACGTACATAAGGAAAACCTTCAAAGTAGAGTAGATTTCAATTAGGGAGTAAGTACTCATAAGCATCAACCTGAGCGCTGTTATGCGGCTACCACGCGAAGACCACACGTGCACTGTAACATCGGTTCACCCCGAGTAACGCCAGGCAATAACAATCACTTCAGGGCAGCACTCCATTACTGCGCTCTTCGTTTAATGCACTGTAAGAGCAATGCGCGATCAGGGATTTCTTTTTTCATACCTTCGGTTGCATCGTTCAGAATCGAGCGTAGTCTCCCTAATCGCAAAGGCAGAAATGCCCAGCGTCCCCGCCACCCCAAATGCACCACATTCATGAGGCACAGTAGCTACACTGCAGTGAGACTGCAACCGCCGACTCGAAATACAGCCTCCCCCCCCCCCCCCCCCCCCTTTCCAACCCTGGATGACAGGGGCAGGTGACGGCCAACAATGGCCCAGATCAAGGACACCTGTCCGCCGGCTCTTGCCCTCATGGTGTCTGCCGCTCGCGTGCGCCGAAACCGCCCGTCTACCGCTCCACGGGGTCACTGCTTGGACCGGGGAAGTCCCTTCTCTGTGGAGGCGTACACGGACGCCGACCTCCTGCTTCCGTTTCAACTCTTTCGGAATCGGTCGCTTGCGCGCTGCCGAGGAACTCTGGCTTTACCGGGCTCGCCATGCAAAGTATCCGCCAAAGCATCGTATCTTGCCGTAAGAAAACAACATCGCGAATTACAAGCGGCGGTGCGTCGCAGGTGCGGCTACTGAAGGCGTCCATGCCATAAGGGTCATCGAGCGGTGCACTGTGGAGGCCACTGCGCAGCCGCGGGCCCTCGGACTGAGGAGGGCCGAGGGGGAGAGGGGCCCCAAAGGGAGCGTCGCACGGCCGGTGCACGACGGGTCGGGGAATTCCCTTCCGGAGGGGAATGCGTTCCAGGATTACATCACGGCAATTACTAGGCGCATGCGCGGACACCGAGAAAAGCAAAAGGAACCCTTCCAGAACAAGCACAAGGAGTGAGGAGAGCGTATCATTTTGTGGTGGAAAGGAAACCGGCACGCGCGTTTGCGCGAAATGGCCAGCGCTGTTGTCTTTGCCGTTAAGGGGCGGCTTGTGTTTCGGCTCGTTTTCTCGCTCCTCGAGAACGGCCAACAGCGACCGTCTCGCGCCTCCTTCTGCGGAGCCGCGAGGAGAAAGCCGCAGGGGTGAAGGGAGTTCCGGAGGACAGGGCGACGTTATTACGGCCAGGACGAGTTAATCTCTTCGGCCTCGTTTTGTCGCTGTTTCTCGACTGCAGTGATTACTGGCGGCTTAAAATGATCGCGTGCCGCAGGCAGCTTCTGACAAGAAGGGAAAGAAAAAAAAAAAAAAAAAAAAAAACCTGCCGCGAGTATGTTCACCCATTGCTCTCGCGTTCTGGCACAGCACGACTTGACACGTTGGCCGCGTTGACGTGCGCCGGTGAGATATGCGCTTTGCGACAGCGCACTCACCGCTCGGTTTTGCTCGTGTGCCAAGGGTCAATTTAACGCCTCTTTCGCCCGCTTGCGGTGTTCGGGCTCTTTCTTCTATTTCTCTTCGTTGTTTTCATATCTTTTATTTGCAGGCTGGCTATCCAATTCTTCGCTCTCTCTTTCTCTCTCTTTGAGCATGAAGCGACTGAAGCGATGTAGCTCTAAACGCAGCCTGATCGGACTCACTTTTGCGGTACTGCTCCAAAAGGTTCGATGCAAACAAAACGCCGCACCGTAATGGCTGAGCAGTTAGTGCGCTCGAGCAGTGGGCCCGAGGACGCGGGTTCGATCCCGGCCGCGGTGGCCACGTTTCGATGGAGGCGAGGTGCAAGGCGCACGTGTACTTTTCGATGCCAGTGCACGTTAAAGAACCCAAGGCAGTCGAAATTAATCCGGGGCCCTCCACTGTGGCATAGCTCATGTCGCCTTGAGACGTTAAAGCTTCGTATATCATGTCATGCTAAGCAAAAACGGCCCTACAACCTATTATACGCTAATGTTACGCCGTGCACAGCGCATCGGTGGTCTACAGCATGATGCGCATGCGTGATAGCGGAGCCGCGCTGGGTCGTCATGGGAAAAATAGGCACCACCTTCTAAAAGCTCAGTACAATAAATTCCCCCCCCCCCCCCCCCTCCCCAATTCACCCGGGCTGTTCTTTATTTTCACATGGAATAGACCCAGCTTTTCTCGAATCAAGTTCGATCTGGTAACCGCAGTCGTTATGCTGTTACTGCGAGCGAATAGTTGGAGCGGCATAAGATGAATAAGCGTTAATGCTTGTGTTCAGCTAGAGCATCCACTGGTTGAGGAAGAATAAAAACACGTAAAAAGTCGCAACAATCACCTAGCACAATTCAAATCTCGCAGCAGCACCACCCCTGAATGGACCCAAATAGAACGCAAGGCCACCGAGGTTCAAAGAACGAAAAACGAGGGAAGCCTGAAAATCGAAAGTTTCCGGCTCCAAACATCTGCATCCGGAAAAGGCTTCACAGAATCGGAACGATCCTTTTATCGAGGGCCGCTTTGTTACCGACGTCGTCATTTCCTGATATTTGTTGCCGGTTGCCAACCTATGTTCTTTTTTTTTTTTCTTCTATGGGCAGCAATAACGAATATATTTGTCAGTGCCACAGCCAAATACCGATTGGCGTGCATTTTCTGTTTTTTGGCGTCATTAAAACGCGGCACATTCGTCCGTCTGGGAGCGAATTGATTCAGAGCATGCTGTTTTCCGGTACACTTTTGTTGTCAGTAATATTAAAATCATTTGCGATTCGTGCCGCATTTCGGCCGCTTTGTATAGTACTAAGCGACCTTGGTCGGTTTCACTTTAATAGCATGCCGCGCATGTCACGATAGTCGCCATTGTTAGGTGTAGAAAGTATTGCTATTCCATCACCCCCCCCCCCCCCCCCCCTTCCTGTTCGCACGTGATGGCACCGAATAAATCTATTTTGTTTTCTTTTCATACGCCCCATTTGAAAATAAATACGTACTTTTGGCACCAAAGTTTACGTAATGGGTGGTCTCAAGCAAAATGACAATCTGCAGTACGACCTCCGTGTTGTCTGAATGCTGGAAAGCTTACGGACTCGTTCTGCGGAAAACTGGGCTTTGTTGACGGCGCTGCTGTGTCGGAAAATTCCTGATTGGTCGAAAGTGTCATGACGTCACACGGCCTTGTAAGGGATACACATCAGATAATTTGCGATTATAATGTCGCAGCAGGACTCAAACATCATTCCGACATGTGAAAAGGTAAAACAAAATTGGCTAAGCTGAAAATCACAAATAGACTAATTAGACGGGACTCGAACCTGCGACCCTTCGGTCACTAGGCGGACATCCTGCCCCTAACATACGCTCGACTCGCTTATAGGGAGGCCTTGAGTGTCTTTTGGCAAATAAAATATTTATATAAAGTAAGAGAAGCAGTGTCTGCGAAGTGATATCAAAAGGCAGCAAAAGCTAACGGGATGCGAATGTACGTAAATCAGATCTGTTTCAGCGCTGCAACGGCATAGTCAACGGTCTCAAGAGCTACGAAAAACGCCTGTGCTCTATTTGTATTTGTGAAAAACAACATTTCGGGGGACAGATAAGCTCCGGCCTATAGGCTCTGGCCTATGATCACTTCAACGGCCAAGGGTCCTCGAGGACCCTTGGCCGTTAGCTTTTGCTGCTTTGGCGAAAAGACGTCACCGGCGGCCGCTAAGTGGCTGGGTTTGGCGCTATCGTCTCAACACGCTTTCACGGAGGACAAGCAGCGCCGTATGTACGCAGAACACTCGCGCAATTAGTTTTTTGTTCTTTTGCGTTTGTGAGTGATACTCAAAAAGGATTCTCATCTTAAGAGACGAACTCAGCGAGTGTATTTGTGAGCTCGTCTATATGATAATGAAGGTTGGCTTTTCTCCTCTGTGCAATCTACATTAAGGTGACGGTATGTGACAATGCTTTTTCGGACAGGAGATATAAGTAGATGCGTGAAAATAAATATGAAAACATATTCTCCGCCAAAGTACGCGAAGTAACGTTCGTAGTTTGTAGATAGAACAGGAGTGCAAGCATATTCCATTATTGTCGAATTCGGGTTATGTGAAAAAGAAAAAAAAAGAAGGGAGCATTCGTCAAAGATTGAGTTATATGAAAAGCGCCATTTCTCTCTGCAGCTTCAAATACCCCTCTTCAATAGGCGGAAACATTTTTGCGTCGTAGTTACCTTTTTACTGGAACTAATTTGAGTGCCCGAGTCAGGCTGAAGAAAGCATGGGATCGAAGTCTTCATCGCTGACCTTTGTTTTCAATAACCATACGTAAAATAAAGACGCCCGTGTAGCAGTGTACATATTGTCACGCAAGTTTAAGGTGATCCTAACCAATCCCCTTACCCCTTACGCCTTTAGGAGACTATGGGATGCTTTTGTTTTATTTACCGACCACTTTATACACACCCAAGACCATTAAATGCAGCGCGAAGCGTGAAGCCCCCCTAAATAGAACGGAATGACCGCTAGAATGGTGCGACTCAACTTCAGCACCCATGCAGTTGCGCCAGAAGGGAGTGTGCAGAATTACGTCCACGGGATGGTGGAGAAAAAAAAAAAAATCAGAGAACAAAAGCAGAGTTCTCTCTGTTCGTCTTCTACGTCATTCGTATAGTGCTCCCTCGAGGAAGGCGTTGTAACAATGGCAGTATACAAGCGAGGTATTTAAGGCAATTAAGGTGTTTATCTCTTTTGCCCTATACTAGACGTCGGCAAAGCGGGGCTGCTTAGCAGCCACGGGCAATAACTGGACAGCTGCGTATAAGGTGCTCATGGACGACCTCTTGTATCCCGCTGAGGTGCGATTGCAGACACGAAGAAGAAAACCGAAATAACACGAAGTGGAGCGCTAAGAAGACTGAATGATCGCCTACTCGCACGCAGCGAGCGCTGCTAACAGATCTGAACTGGTTCGCCCAAGCACCTCTGACACGCTCTGTTGTGGAGCTGCGTCTTCGTTGTTTCACCGCAGGGGCTATTCGGGACGCGGCAGCGCTGAGAAGCAGGTCCCGTCTTGAACCGACCGTGCCCTGGTCAAGTCTGCTCACACGCGAGCAAGGTACTACAACGGCGGTAAGCAAACACCGTCCGACGCGACCACCAGAGGGCAGCAGCTATGAAAACGCTAGGTGCCGCATCCGGTGCCCTCCGGTTGTAGTCTACGCAACAGCGTCGCGGTAACTACACCCGAGAAGCTGGAAGGTCGTTTACTTTAACACTGTTGTATGCTCTGCGGGCCCGGCTCAACTATACTGGCTATACAGCAGTGCGCAGTTATCCCGTGCCCTTCACGGTAACTGCGTAGTTCTCACATTTACCCATAGCAAGTCGGAGCAGGTGCGTTCGCTTGTCCTGTAGTTATGGTCGGCCTGAAAGTGACGCCAGGAGAGCGTCGATTATGTTTGTACGCCTACATTCTAGCTTTACCGAGCATAGCTTTAACTGAATGACTCATGGCGAATTTGTTGTCTCCCTCATTATGACGATGTCTCGACGCCCCCATCCCATTAAGCTGAACTAAGTCCATTTAGACAGCCATACGTTCAAAAGAGTCGTAAGAACAAAGCACTGATCAGCAACATAAAAAAAGAAAAAAGAAAACGCCGCAAAACGTTTCGTGGAAACATGAACCTGTTCGATAGACCCATGCACTCATCGCGCTGTCCTGTGCATAAGACCTCTCCCCTCCCTCCACCTCCCATTGCCCGCTTCTGGCGATGCATGAATTGATGTGATGCAGACATTTTAGCATGGTACTTTCTCTTTCCTCTTTTTCGCGTGTTACCCAATTTGGGACGGAGACAGACGCACTCCCCTGTTGACCGCAGCAACCGCCTAACCTCCGAACCGCCCACCAACTGACCGCATCGATTAGTTGCTCTTCGGTTCGAGGCTGCCCGCAACAAAGTGCGAGGAGTGACTTTGCGCTCGAAGTGGACGATTCCTCCCAAGCGATAATCCGCGATCGCTTTGCACGTCCGCGAGGAAACGCACGTCACGAGAGCGCCAGCCACTTCCGATCCACGCGCTCGATCGCTGGAAGAAAGCACTCTTCGAGCTGCTCCGACAGCGTCGAGTGCTCCCTTTCGTCGCCCAACGCGAGCCTTTCGTGCGTGCAACCCGGAAAAGGTATTCAGGGTCTGCGGGCACGCGTGGCTGCGGAGCACCGCGAAGCGGCTTCAGGTTGCGCCTCGCCGGCGGCTGAGAGCCCGAACGCACACCGCAGCCCTCGTGGCCTTGTGGCGGCCACATCTCTCAGTTGCGCGTGCGCGATAGCTCAGCGACTCCAACAAACCCTGAGAGCGCGCCATCACTTTCACTCACGGTTACTGCTTTCGCCGGCCGGTCGGTTGCTTCACTTCGTTCTTTCTTTCTTTTTTTTTTTCTGTGTTAACCTTCCAGGGGTGAAAGTACCCCCGTCGGCAACTGAAATGCAGCCATTTTTGACCAAACAGGAATTAATACTGATTCGTCTGAGAGCAACTCAACGAAATTCCCTTCTGTGCATAGTATTGACCCTTTTTTTTTTCTTTTTTTTTTTTACCTGCGTTTCGCGATGAGCAAAAACAATGTCTTACTTCTTTCTCCCCTCTCTTGGTAAATAAGGTGGCATGGAGGGTTTGTCGTAAAAAAATTCTTTACACATTGCGAACGAAAGTAGATGATGACATGGCCGAGAACCCTGAAAGCGAACAGAGCTTGCCAGTGTCAAATTTCGATAGGAGTTCCTCTTCCTGTCCAGCATGCCGGATCGGCTTCTGCGGTTCGGTGACTGCAAGTTTGCAGTTTCGATCTCAGTCTGGCGAGCGCATTTGACAGAGGCGAAACGCTAAAAACGCTCGTGTACTGTGCGCGATGTCGACGCAGGAGTGTTAGAGGCCTCCAGGTGGCCTAAATTAACTCGAAGCTCTCCGAAATGTAATTGACAGACCAGTGTGTAACTATGGCCGGTGCAAATCCATTAGCCCTAATCCGGCTGCAGCCACATTGCTTTGTCGCGGAGTCGTCTTGGTGGAAGCACCCGGAAGCGCAATCCGGCGCCAGGTCTTCAGCAGCGCGTGCCGGATGCCGGCCCCAGCTTGACGATCGCAGTTGTTTTCTCTCTTCAGGCACCACTGCCTGGGAATACCGGGAGCAAGCGGCGGCGGCCGCACGCAGCCCGGGTTTCCCCCGCTTCGATTGCTGCTCTCCCTACACGGTGCATTGAATGCGTGCGCCCGCTTTTCAGACAAGAACGCGGGCGACGTGCTTCTACGAGGCGCAGGCACTTTCACTCTTCGCACAGCGAGATAATAAAAATAAAATATGAGTCGCTTCCTTCGGCGCTTTTTCTTTCTTCTTTCCATTGGAGTAAGAATGCGCAGAGACATCGCGAAACACTCCATAACCCTTCAACGATCTTTGCGGTCGCCCGCATGCCATACCGGTTGCCTGTTTGATCTCTTTCATCCTGTTTTGTTTTTTATCGTGGAAAGTTTGAACTCTGCGCATGCTTTCCTTGATACGTCTGTTCAGAGCTGTCTGCATGTGAGTGGCGCAGAGCGTTTTTGAATGGTACACGCATGGGTGAATGATTTCGCTTGTTTCTCACGGACGCTGATGAGTTCAGGCATTCAGCGACGTAATGTTTCGTGGCTATTTCGAGACGTATACCTGAGCATTGAGCGTGAGGCGGCCCTGTGCACTGAAAGTCAGAATTAAAAACGAAGAGTCTACTTCTTGAACGGAGTTTTTCTCAAATGACGCATTGGGCTCTGCTCACCTTTGCATTCAGATTCTCGGCTTGCACTTTTATTGTGCGCTCTTCATTCCACTTCGTAGTACACCCTTGTCCCCTTCGAAGACGTCACATGAACTTCTTGGAAAGTTCGCCTGTTCAGGTCTGACAAAGTTCTTGTACCAAGTTTATGATACTGAAAAGTTCACGCTTCTCCTTGAGCGTAATGTGAATGGGGGAAACAGGCTGGGGAGAGCCACGTAAGAGCGGAGCACACGGTCAAGCTTTTCCGCGTAGTCGGTCGAGTGGCCGCCGTTGAGGAAGAGAAAAGTAACAACAGCAAACGGGGCGACACTCTCCTCGGAGCGTCGCTTTCTGCAATCAGATGAAGCTCATGGAAGTGCGCACAAAGCTGCCCTCGAATTGAGGCCAGGATGGACCCATGTCGCCGCCGCGCTCCGCAGTGCTCCTATAAACGAGGTTAACACGGCAGCGAGTTCACTGCACCGCGGAGTGAATAAATGACAAAAGGGGAACGAGCAGTCATTAGCGACTGCATTCGCAAACAGACGCCTCCTCCTCTTGCGCGGGGGGTGCCCTCAGGTGGGAGGTGCCGAAGCACAAGCAGAACAAAGGAGGGCGATCAAGGCGCCACAAAGACGGCTGCCGCGCGAGGAGTCGAACGCCGGGGCACGCTGTCGGCCGCCCGCGGGAAGAGGTCAGGCCCGCACGGCGGACGCCGGGGCGCGCGCTGGGGTCCGCTCCGAAGATACTTTCGATGTTCACGACGCGGACGGCAGTCGGTTCGTTGACGCGGAAGAGCCGCACTTTGTTCGGAGAGCGATTGCAGGTCGTTTTCGGGCGGCGATCGGCCAGGGGACGGCGATATCTGGCCGCTCGTGCGATAGCCGTCGCATCTGGGGCGTCGGGCCTCGATGCCTCCTCATGCGCCTTTTGTTGCGGCAGGTTCGAAATGGAAACAACTCCCCCCCTCCGCATTTGGAGGCCCAGCACTGAGGACGGAGCTAGGAACATTCGAGAACCGCTGTCGAGCAGGGTGGCCCACATCTTTAACAAAAGCTGCGATGCCCAGAACGGTCAAGAGCTGACGTGAAAGGGGTGTTTGACAAAAGGCGGCCGCCCTATCCCGGGACCATCTGAACAAACAAGGGGATGCTGCAGGACTCGGCGCCGATATGGATCGTATTGGAGACCGACAGTCGCATTCAGCCCATGAGCGCGTGGACCATTCGTGTCGAGCTCCTTGTGCGCGAGGCCGTTCAACCTTAATTGTGGAGACGTCTCGCTGCCCTGGCGAGAGCTCTTCTTGATCGTGAGTACGCGGATGGGTCGCAAATTGAGCTCCTTTCTCCAGCCAATCATCTCGACTCAGTACTGATGAGTCTAGCGCGACGTTCGAAATAATGTCTGTGGAAGACGTGTTTACTTTACCTGTCCGAGTTCTTCTCAATGCTCATTGTACGGAACACTAATTAGTCATCACTGCCGCAGCAGCAGCAGCCTTTGAAGTAGCCGCCTGACGCCCCGGAGTAACGCTTGTGTTGTGCTAGCTGAATATGTTTCAGTCGTAGCATTAACGGCCGCTCCGTTCAGAAATGCGTCCTATTAATTGGTGCATCCATGTAGCCACTGCAACAGCAGACACCTATCAAAGAGGGCTAAACATGGTCTGCCATGTTTCGAGGCTGAGGTGTGCTTTTGCCGCAAGATGCGTCACTCCCAGATGCAGCTGGTTCTCCCTTGAAGGCGCACGATAAAATGTGCGAGCAATGGATGACTGGTCTGACACGATGGCAGTAGGAGCCCTGGTTCACCGTACTGGTTGGTGTGGTTTTATCGGTTTGAGGGCAACGCCGTCCGTGAGAGTATGAATATTTTTTGAGCAAGCCAATTCTTCGACGAAGCGCTTTGCGATTCGTCTCTCCATTCTGTGCACGAAAGGAGGAACACTTCGCTACTGCTTTCCTACGCAAACGCTTCCAAGGGTATGACTTGTCGGTCCTGTCCCTGCAATGTTCTGTTTGTTTCCTTTCTCTTAAAAAAGAAAGGTAAAGAACTAAGGAAACGGCAGGCTGTACAAATGGCAGTGCTTCGGCAAGAGGAAAACAGTTGAAATGGGCCCGCCGCGGTCCGGTACACGAGTCAGTGTTCCTCGGCGCTCTTTACTTAACCTTGCTGCCTAATCTGAGACTGCAGTGACACACGCGTTTCACGAGAACTGATGAAGTTCCTGTACCCAGGAGCTGTGGTGTACGCTCAGCGCGCACGAAAAAACAAAAAAATTCAAAATGCGTTGAGTTTATACGCCTACCTTCGTTCATCCACGAATTTCTGCGCAGTCATGCAGTTCGCTGAAAAAGCCATTGACGCAGTGAGCGCAGAGGTGGAAGAGCCGAGGCTGTGCTCGTTGCGCGTATAGGGCAGGTCAGATATAAATTAAACCGCAACCTTATGGGGACGCCTTTACAGATGTCACTACTCTGTCATCCGGTGGCAGGGTGGCCCAGACCTGCGGAGCTGCTGTGACTTAAACGAGTTTGCCCCTGAAGGTAATACGACTGCAAGCAATAGTAAAGCAAAGACAAGTAAGAACAGCTGCTGGACAAACTGCCAAGAAGCCGGTGGGGCGCTTTTACGCCTTGCTGTCATTTTTTTTTTTTTTTTTTTTACAGACATTTAAACCAGGCTTGCAAATTTACTCGGTTAATGCGGCCACGTCGGCGCGAGTTATGCAAAGTGTACATAACATCAGGATATAATTATACATACGCTACTCACTGCCAAAATGGCCGATACCAGTAATAAATGTCGCCGCAGATGACGCAGCACAGATAAAACACCTAGGGGCTCCTAAACGCCGCTTATATTTTTTAATCTCACGTTCAATCTCTGCACAGGTTAGCGATGGTTACCACTTTAATTCTCCAGTGATTCCATTTTCTTCCTCCGCCCCTCCTGTCGTTTCTCCCGCCCCTGGTTGACATGCGAATAGGTGGGGTAAGAAACAAAGACCCTTAGGAAGAATAACAACAGAACCCAAGGTTACGAAGGTTCGTTGGGAACGCTAGTCATGAATTAACTGTCTTGGCTGAGTTAGCGTTGACGCGTCAAACGTGCACGGTATCGCGAATGACTGACGGCTGCTGCACCGCAAGCCGCCGCTGTTTAGGCTAGGATAGAAAAGAGGTACGGGAGGGGCGCTTTTACGCGCGTTCCATCTGGCTTTGCCTCGCGACCGCAGAGAAGCTTGCTTGGCCAGATGCTAAACGTAATTTCGTGCGCAGAGCTTATATAACGCGTCGACCTACATGTTTTAGGACTGATGCACAGAGAAATAGGGCTTGCCGAGTTGAAATTGCCTGTCTTCGAGCGCCCGCAATGCTTCTTCGCTCCTCTCGGCGCCGTGTAACTCACGTCGGTGCACAGCACTGACGTCAAATAATGAGCGTCTTCTCAGTGCGGCTAATGCGAATGTTTAGATATTTCAAGCTATAGGCTTGAGAAACGCGGCGGTTCGGTAGCGATCCGCGCTTAACCTAAGGGAGGAAGAAGCATCGGCTGTTCGGAATTTATATATAAATATGCTGGCGTGATTTCGTACGCACCTGTCATACGTGCGGTTCTGGCTAATCTTGTTACACGGTCCCTGAAACGAAATGGCGCCCTTGAAGTTGTTGATTTAGTAATCTTCCGTGACTGAGGTCAATAACTGTGTTATTTGGGCGCAGCGTAGTAATACCACCAATTGTAAGCGAATTAGGTTCATTAAAGCCTATCATGCTTTATTTTGCTCATTGTGAAAGCAGTACTCGAAAACTCAGACCCTGAGAGTGTCGTCTAATTCCTGCCAAAGCTTATGCTAGAAATACGGCCTCAGTATTTGTTTGTTTTTGTTTTCTTTCATATGAGTGAACTGGAAAAAAAGAAGAAAGAGAACTGTGATGAGGCCATGGAGACGGTATGGATAAGTTGCATATTCGATTTTATAGGCAACTGGTACGCATTTGGTACCGCAAGCTTAACGTCTTTGGCTCCGTGCGTATATTAAATCAAGTGGAAGGGCAAGGACGCGTCTCTCTCTCTATACCACCTGGTATGGTTGGCCAAAGTTAGTCGCGAAATTGCTCCAGTTCTGGACACTTCTTGACCACGGGACCATCACCGCCAACACGCAGTCAGCATGCTGCGCGCGGCTTGCATTTTGAACCCAGTAAATTGCTGCATACTGAGTATCTCTCATGGAGTCACTTCCTAGTGCCATGAAAGCGAGACTGGCAGAGAGCGTAAAGCACCCTATCGATCAGCGGGAGCCAAGGTGAAAACATGTAAAACTAAACACAACCAAAAAGGAAACAGTCGGCCAGACTTAAATGCACGCGCGCAAGAAAAGTGCCTCACCTTCTCTCCCGGTTTTGTAGTGCAACAGCACCGTTTATGTACGCAAACCTTGAGAAGCGGTCGTTGTCACATTGTCGATCTCTACTCGACGTCTGCAGGCTGCAGCAATACAGAGCCGACTCTTGCTTTGCGACTGGTCTTTCGTGATTAGGTCGAGCGTTGAGAGGCAGGTGAAAATATCAGAGTGAAACGCTCGTCGGCTGAGCCGAAAGGGTCGCGAATTGGGCGGCCTCCGAAATTCCTTGGGCCACAATATGCGTACAGCCTTGCTTCGCAGTGAACGATCATCCATTTAGTTCACTGTCCTTATTGCGATCGTTCTTTTTTTTAAGCCCCCCCCCCCCCCCCCCCCCCCGTTACTTTCTTTTTTGCGCAGGCAGTCCCGAAGAAGCCAACTGTAGACCTATAGGCCACACTTTACCTCGTTATGAGCACAGTTCTTTCCTGAAAATATATTCGAAGACGAGAAAACGTTGCTCTTACTGATATGTCAAATTGGGCGGCACAAATAAGAAAGAACGCCACGAAACCGGCTGTGAGTGCAACGAGGGAAAGATGAAAAAAAAAATCGAAAAAGTGGCAGCAGTTCGTCACTCCGCTCTGCGCTTTCCCGAGCCAAGCTGCTCTGCGCCCGGCCCGCAATCCGACCGCACTCGAGTGGCTTCGATAGCTGCGCTCCGGAAAACCTACGTTGTGCACTGCGCGAGCTCAGGAGGAGGTCCTCGCGGCTTCAATCACCCAAGCGGCCTTTGACGTGCCGTCCTTTGCGTTCCACATTGCTGGCGTGCTTTCCGTTCCCTCGCTGCGGCATTGGCAAGGGAGAGCCAATAAGAGTGCCCATTAGTTGAAGCGTTCAAGGCACGCGGGCGAGGACACGGGAAAAAAGAATGATAATGAAGGAAGAAAGGGCAGGGAACGGTCTTTTGCATTTTTTTCGCGACCTCCGTGGGCTGCGCGCGTCAGGCTAAATCTGCGCGAGAAACAGTAGCAGTAGCGATGAAAAATACATAAAGGCACGAGGGCCCAAAGAGTGCGGAATGTTTCGTCACTTGCTATGGGCTAACGTGACCTCTGAGACTTCGGGCGAAACGCGTATGCGCCATGGTGTGCGTGGGCTACGAAAACGAGGACAGCGAAGTTAGTATGCGAGGAAATGTTAACGAGAAGTGAAGTCACTTCAATCTACATGAGGTCGTCTCTTCTTGATTCTTGCTTCCGCCTCGCGGACTCATGCGCCCTTGCTCTTAAAAGAAAAAAAAATAAAAAAAAATAAAAATAAACAGCTTAAGTCCCAGAAATTTACTCTCTGAGGTTTACGCTTCCTATAACCATGCCACGGTTATGCATCTCATTATTTCTTTGCGTCGGAAGCCTCTGAGTGCCAGAAAATGTGTGGTCGTTTCGTCTCGCTGCAACAACTTCGTTCATACCCGATCTTACCTATGCTAACATAATTAGCGGTCCCTCAATATGCAAGAAACAAAATGCGAAAACAAACAAACGAAGAAAACCAAAGGATTGCGCTGGTCTGCCGCGTGTTCAGTAGCACTCCATAGTCACTCCTCAGGTTTATATTTCCGCTTTCCCACAAAGGAATGAACAAAGCAGCCGCTGCCTTATTCAACCTGCTTAACATTGTACAGCTTCGCGGCGGGCAGAATAAGTGAGTTTGTGTGAAGAGTTCGGCGTAAACTACCTATAGTACCATAAAAAAAAATAATAAAACAGCAGTTGCTAGTTATGGGCTATGGTACGCGGCGTGTGTGTCACTCCGCTGAAGATTAAACGAAATCAGTTTTTGATATTTGAGTATACCAAGCGACCCAAAGGCATTGAAATTCCTGAACTTGACCTAACGCTTAGTTTTCTATTTCGGCAAATACAAATGTCTTATCGCGGACTTATTTCTGCCGCGGAGGAACTGCGTGTGGCGGTTACTGCAGACTTAAGCTGTATGTGGCTGTAGGCATTCTCATCTGTGCCCACTGTAGGAAAGCTGTCTCCTGCGAAAGCCAAGTTCAGTAGCCACGTAGAACAAACAACTGGCAGTGAAGAAAGAACGAGGGGCAAGGGTCGATGTCACTAATAGAAAGTAAGAGATTGCATGATACGACGCGCTCGTGTGTATATCGGCTACGGAAGTCGTATAGCTATTGCTAAACACAAATGCAAACAAATATTAACGCTCGGTTTCCCATTTTCCAAATTTTGCACCTTCCACGGCCTTTCCTGCTTTACACAACAAACCTGGCCCTCTTTAACGCACACGATCCTCTGCCCCTATAGTTCCTCGCCTACCGTCGCCGCCGCTCGAGGGGAGTTTCACCTGCAAAGGAAACGGCGCAGGAGATGCGACAAGGCGCGGCCGCAGCGAACTTGAGGCCGGCCGATAGCGATCGCGGCAGGGAGGAGGAGTGGCGCCGGGTGGCTTCGCGCTCGGAAACCGGCGAGCACGCGCCAGACGTCGGCTGGAGAAGAAAGGCCAGTTGCGGAGAAAGTCGCTGAAATGCCGACGGGAATGTAGGTCAGCGCTCCGATAGCGGACTCAATAAGCGTCGCGCGAGAGCGGCGACAGAGCACAATAAAACTGCTGGCAACCCGACGCCGGTGTGTGCGACAAGCGACTCGTTTGAATCCTCCTCCTCCCCAAAGCGCGAGCACCGGGGAGGCTGACCTTCGGCTGTTCAGGAAGCGACAGGCTCTTCCATAACCCGACGCACGCGCAGTGACAACAACAAAAAAAAAAAAAAAAAAAAAAAAAAAAGATGTCACTGCGCTCCGTCGACGCCTTCTCGCCCGGAGGAGGAGAAATCACCGACCTGTCAATTAGGTTGCCGTCCGTCGCCGCGAGCACATCTCTCTGAGTCGTGCGCCGAGCCGTGGCCGCGTGGCACACGCAGCGGTTAATGGTTTCGCAGCCATCGTCGCCGGACGAAACGCACCTCCGCTGGAACGATCACTGCAGGCAGTGGTCGCTCGTGTGCGGCAGCGCATGGCGGAAGCCTGCTGGTGCCGTCGTCTTGCGCTTTCTTCGCGGGCTTGTTTCTCCTCTCACTTATCCAATCAATGTACATTTTTGTTTGTTTATGTGTGAATATTTCATTTTTTTCAGAGGCATAATTGTTCCTTTCTTTCGACCTTTTTTTTTTTGCCAATATATTCTCTTTACAACCACATCTGTGTGTTAGCATCCAGAAAGGGCTGAGCCTAAGCGACGTTTCCTGCATACAATAATGTAAAAAAGAAAAATTTGTTCTCACAATTTCCCTGTTGGAATACTGCGCTGCATCTATGCGTAGGTGTACGCAGCCTCACTGCGGGCAAATTCGTTCTTTTTCTTAGGCAACAGTGGAACCATATTGAGCTGATGTCTATGCACTGCGTTCAGTAGTTTTCCCTATTGCTTCCCGAGCTAACAAAGCCACGTAGATGCAAAACTACGCAGACTTCGAAATTCAGAGTTAAAAACTTATTTTTCACTCCTGCAGCTCGTATGCATTATACATTAGATTGAGAGACAACCATGAGAAAACCGTGGCACACTGAAATATGACGAACAGCTCTTCGAAGAACATAATTTCGTTTCCTGTATACTACTTGTTCGATTGTTGACCCAGAACTCTATTTCCCGCCGCAGTAAGTGGCTTGCAGTCAGAGCATATCTCGCTCGCCTGCAGTGATTTGACTTATACTCCGTGTCACAAGCAGTTTGCAGAGTACTACGAAAGGTAAGCACAATCTCATCCGATCAGGGTGACGCGCGCACTACACCATTGTGCTCATATACTCTCATCTGCCGCCATCGGCGACGGGAGCCCAAAAGCGCATTCGTGTAGTGTAAGCCGCCCTGATTGGTCCAGACTGCCCGCACCTTTCGAAGTGCTGCAAAACTGCTCGTGAAACTTAGTAGATGTGCAAAGTATCAGTTAATTAATAAAACAATCTCGTGCGCGTTTAGTCTGTAGGTGGATGTCAGGTTCTCTCCGGTTCTGGGACACGTGTTTTGCTTTATTTCCTTCGGTCGCTTCTCCCCGGGCCTCCCCTTTTTGTTCCTGTCCGGGCCCGCCAGCGACGCTCGCATCCTGGGCAGCTCCAGTTCCCACCGAAACACGTTCGGCCGCCAGTGCTCTTCGGGCGCTCTCCGAGCACTGCAGACACGCGCCCCAACTGACCGGTTTGGCAGAGCGCGAACCGGTCACCACTCGGCGGCGGCGCACCGCTCCTCTGTTTCAGAAAGCGCACGCTTCCGTTATTATACATAACGGCAGTGTCGCCGAGCTGGCTACGCAGCCTGTCTGACCCGTAGCGAGATATGAGGGGTGGCCTTTGAGGTGCCGACGCAGCGACAGGGCCGCGCGCGCCGCTGTGGGAACTGACCACTCACTCGGTCTGCCCCGTTGTTGTTGTTGACGTTGATGACGTCCCGGCGTGAGCGCGAGTGGCGGAGCCACCGACATTCCTTCCTGGGTTAAGGGAAGCTCAGTTCCGGCATCCCGGAAGTGGACCTTGTTAACCTCAGGAAGCGATGAGGTGCCCCGATAGAGCCCTCCCCCCTTCCCCTTGCGCAAAGTTGTCGCTGTCGTCTGTGGCCGCGCTGCCCGCCTGCGTTGAGTCCCGCCGGACGGACGGACAACCAGGCGTGACTCGAGTAATACAGACCGAGGAGGCGCCGCATTAAAAATAGACCGTTACAATGGGAGCGATCGCGTGAGCTAGCCCTGTGTGGGAGCCACGACTCTTCCTTCTCCACACTATACCTTTATTTTTCTCCTCCACGTCCTGCCCGCGCCATTTTTTTTTTCTTTCCTTCTTTGTCATCCGATGGGCGACTTTTCGGTGCACTCTATTGATAATCGTCCATAAAGTGTCTGGTGCAAGGTGCTTTGACGAACTTCCAGTTCTTAAGGGGGCCGCTCAAAGACTTACCAAGCGTGGCGGTGCCAAACCGTGGTTTCCAAGACGCACGGCTCCGAGCGTCCC
Source organism: Amblyomma maculatum (assembly GCF_055883805.1). Taxonomy (NCBI): domain Eukaryota; kingdom Metazoa; phylum Arthropoda; class Arachnida; order Ixodida; family Ixodidae; genus Amblyomma; species Amblyomma maculatum. Next base: position 140,309,061 of record NC_139344.1, read on the forward strand.
TGGAAGGGCGCTGCTGTGCGCAGCCATAAACCTGTCGCGACCGCAGCCACCACGGAGTCTTTGAATGCAAGTGAAGTGGGCCGACCGCAACTCAAGTGGAAGTCTGCTTCGCAGCGTCGTCCTCCGCTGAAGAGAAAAGTCCTTATCCCCGGAGAGGCGCTATTTTTGCTCTCAACTAAATGACGCGTCGTGTTTTCGATCGTATCTCTCCCTGCCCCTCTTATTCATTTAACGAGCATTGGAGAAAAAAATAAATAAATGCGGGTCGAGCTTTCAGAAAAGAAACTGTCTCGGCGCTAAGTTTCTTTTTATTGAAATACCGCGCGCGTGAAGCCTGCAATACTAGGTTGCGATAGTTATTCCTACAACACGCCCGCGACGAAGGAGAAACCGCTCGTACCAGGCAACTTTAATGCGGCTCTCAGGAACCATTGGTGATAACGTTCTCTTTGTGGCCACCATCCTTGTCTAAGTGCACTTCCTTACTTCCTTGAGTGGAGCGATTCAAGCCCTTCACGACAGTCAGCGTATTGTATATCGTCGTTGCTGTAGGGAAGTGCAGGTGTAGGCGCTGTTCTTTCTCTCTCCGGAGCCCTTCGGCTATGTTGCTTGGAATTTGGTTGTACACGGACACACGTGTTGCCTGCGCCTAAACAGGCGGCTAAAGCGGGCACTTCAGAACATTGAAGACCCATCGGACGACCGCTTTCTGTTTCCTTTGCGCCGCGTGGGTCAAAAGGGCGTGGGTGGAGAACATAAGTGTGCAGCCCCTCAAGAAATGTTCCGCTAAGGAGGGGAGGGCGGGAAATGATCGTCGATGCGGGCCCCGCTCTTGCCGATGCACATTGTCGATAAAAAGGCCGCGCTCTCACGGGCCATTGTTTTCGCCAGATCCCTCGCGGCTTCATATATCAAGTGGCATTTGATCCGAATGAATGACAACGATCCATTTGTCGACCCCGCGCATCCTTCCTTCCTCGTGGAAACAATGCGGGGTCGAAACCTCCCCGTAACGGGTCCCACTCGGCGTCCTAGCGCATGTCGGCGACGTGGCCGGGATCTAGCAAAGTTGCACGCATCTTCCGGCCGTTGCTTGAAGTTTGGTCCTCCAGCACGTTCGCTGGCAAACAAGACGAATCAAACTGATCTCGCATGCCCACCGTCAGTGACGTGCATGTAGAGACCAGCCGACGACTGTCCGCTTGACAGGAGCTGCATCTTTATCTTACACACAGTGGTCGACAGATAGAGCGAACGAAACGAAGGGAATGAGAAGATTAACCAGGTATAAGGGAGGCTTGTTGTGCGCTGCATATACACTGTGCTCAGTAATGTCGTGAGCACAGATACACTTCCTGTAGAGGGCGTGTGTGGTTATGCGTCACTTTTATATCACACATGTCTCCTGTGTCTGTGTCACTTGCGCGCTTCCTGACAGCTCTCTTTGACAGCGGCCGCGTGCACTGGCAGAAAAGTTATCCTGCATCGGCTGTTCCACTCAGGCAAGTTTAGGTGTGGTTTATATAATTGCTCCGCTCACAGCAGCTGTAGTAAGGAGCAGTCCTCCGACAGAAGCTGACCAAAAGAGCGAAGCCGTCTCGTGTCATGGAGACACGATAGAGCCCCTCCTGAAGGCAAAATCAATAAGCATCTGCTTCCAACGAAGCCAAAAGATACCGTCCCTTTATTGATCTCGGTCGTCTCTACGGATCACGATTAGCCGATATCTGACATTCACTGATGCAATTTTCCTCTGACGCGAACCGACACGGAATCACGTCACGTCGGCCAGCAGTTCGCGTAATTGTCGCGGCCACCGCGAACGTCGCTCCTGCAGAGGGAAATGTCTCCATCGGCGCAAGCTATATACGCTTCGGGCCGCGTTTTGCATCACCTCGCCCGTTCGGCTGTTCGCGTGGGTCACGTTTCTAAACCGGTATCCGCAACCGTGGGATACACGCGTCGTCGCTATACCTCGTAGCGTGCGGGCTATTATTTTGGCACGCAGGAGAGCCGAATCATTTTCCGCGGCACTAATTTTATCTCCCCTCTTTCCCCGCCTCCTCATGTGATGCAAAGCCGAATGTGTTATATATATATATATATATATATATATATATATATATATATATATATATATATATATATATATATATATATATATATATATATATATATATATATATATATATATATATATATATAGCGAACGCTTATCGGGGTAGATGCCAAACTACAACGGCGCGAGCTTAGCACCGCTCGAGTCTGTCATCCTCCTTCATTTCGTGTATAAACGTAAGACACAGAGAGCGACGCGCGAGACGTATAAGGAAGGAAACTTATGCGCTCTTATGGAAGTAAGCGCAGCCGTAAGTGACAGCAGCATCGACGCCTTTTGCCACGTCCTGCCACGACTGTCTCCAACACGGTTACTTCAGCGCTCGCGCGCACTGCACGAACGATAAATGACATACCCACTTCATTTCCGCTTAGCCTGCACCTTGAGGCGCTTATGTTCACCTAAATGGTTATTTAATGCACCCAAAGCAGGGTGTCTAATCGGATTTTTTTCGGGTTCGGTTCGGGTTCGGGTTCAGTTTCGGTTCCAGTTCGAACCGTTTAGGGCAGGGTCGAACCGGTTCAAAACGGTTCAAACGGGTTCAGAAACAAATAAAAAAAACTTTAGGTCTATTATAATTATTTTTTTTTTTTCAATCCACATTTTTATTACTGAGTTTTCTTTTTGTTCTATTATACAACAAAAGCAAGAATATACACGTAGTAGTCCGTATATTGTCTTTGTCGTCAGATGTGATGGGCTCTAGTTGGTTGTACAGACCTCAGAAAACTGTTTATAATGAGTGATCGACGATTAGAGTAGAATTGGGGGAAATAATTATTATTTTCTTTGGCGCATAATCAACTAAAGCTATTGTGCGCCGAAAGTTAAAAGAAGATGCTTCGTGCTGCGCTTTTCAGGTACAGAAATTTCATATGATTTTTGTTTAGAACAAAACTTCGCATAGTGCATGTACAACAACATTTCGTCCGGCTCCGACTAAAAGAATTTAGAATCAGATCCAGGTCGAACGAAGCACACGGCCAAGATTAGCAATGAATATGGCATATGTGTGACTATATTTATATCGCCGAACACGCGGAAGCGTTTCCATTTTGCGTTTAGGTGAAATGCAAAGGCACCAAGTGCGTTGTGGCCCGAAAGGCGCTGACAAAGTCCCCGCGGACACGTATTCTGTCTGCTTGGAGTCGTTATGATTGGAGTCATTACGGTATTTGCCGGAGAACACGACCACCGTTTCACGCCATAGTTGCCTGTATGGGCGCGCTATATAATTGCTCCTATATAACCACTTTGAAGTAGACTGTTATGTTTAGTCACATAATTTACAAGCATGGCATGACATCATGGCTGCTCTCAAATATTTTATTATGTGCTCAGTAAATTCTGGCAACTTTTTTTGTTTGGCAGCATAGAAAAACCGAAGGAAGAGGGCATTACGAGGGTTGTTGAAGTCATCCGAGTTCGATGACAGAAAGGATGTAGTTTAGTCCAGAAAATACTCTCTCGTCGTGGACTTATATAGATAGCGCTATACTGTAGCTAGAGAATACAGGTCTGAACGACGCAACTTCACCTCGTCCCAAAAATTGAAAACAGTCGAATCCTTGCTTATTATGGGAACCTTTTGAAATGCGTAGATCTGGCTCTGTACATATAGGCCTGAGAGAATTGCCGCTGTCTCCGATTCCTTGAAGGCAGTCTTCTCTCTTACCATAAGAAACGCTTCAAGCTCATCTTCAGGTTGTAAGCTTAACATAGGGGGAAATTCTGCTGCAGCCTGTAGCGGTACTTGATCGCCGCAGGCGATCCTACGAAGCCGCTTCCATGTAGTGACCAAATGCCGTTTTGATCGGCGCCTTTCCTTGCTTGTCAAAACATTCTGTTTTTTTTTTTTTTTTCTTAGGACCTAGTCTCGGGCCCCTTCGGTCTGCTTGACCTCGCCTTCTCTCTGCTTTTTCAAGGTGTCTGTCCTGACCTCATTCATCACCAAGCTACCTGTAGACGAGGGTATTATTTAGTTACGTTTTCTCTCATTAGTGAACTTCTATCCTTCAGAGAAACTTTTCTAGGCTGCCTTAGGTGTTTGCATCAGTGATGGTTGATAAGTTGATGGTGGATAAATCGAGTTCTGCGGGCCGAAACGGTAGTACACTAAGCAGAGCTTGTGAATTAATAATCCTACCAGTAATTGCACTCAGTTCCTTGCTCCACCCAGTCAATATTCAAATTTCAACATCAAATTATCACTCCTGGCGTACTTTAACTTGCCACGGGAAATAACACCAGCAGGCATTGCTAGGGGCGAAAGGAAGACAAGACAAAAGGCGAAATAGGCTGATGGAATCACATTTGTACTAAAGTTCAGATACGACTCAAGAACAGGGAGGTAGATTGCTGCCCAAGGCGGCGTTCCCTCCGTCAGCGTCGACTTATCATTCAGAACTCTTGGTCAACCAAACTGCATCTGCTGGCGTCGCATCGGATAAGACTGCTCTGCACGTGCCATGTGACTCATTGCGATGTCGTCGAACGATAGGTAAATCAAATGATTTGCGTGACATTTTTTTAACAGATTTGTCATTTCGATTTTAAGTTGTACATGGTTATCTATTTATTTATTTATTTAAATAGGTAACTATACTTACGAATTATATGCTATTATTTCACCGGCTAGGAAGCTATAGGCTCTCGAATGGAGCAACTTCCTTCATTAGCGGCGCCACCGCTCAGTGCAGCAGCACCCGTTTGGGATAAAACAATAGCCCCGCCATTAAAGTTGGTGAAATGCATTTGACAGTACGTATTCCTTTTTTTTTTTCATCTTTTTTTCAAGGGATGAAATTTTAGTATGTTTGTGATGTTTGAGGTGTGCAGTGGCGTTTTGGAAATAAGCGAGAACAGCGCTTTACAAGCAATGATAGAAGAAAACGCAACGAAGGTAAGTTGCCAGAAAAAGTGGGTCGGAACTGCACCGCGAACCGGTTCGGAACGGTTCCTCCCATTTGTTCCGGTTCAGTTCCAAGATGGCGGAAAAAATTGGGGTTCGGTTCGGTTCCGATTCCGGGCGAAAATTCGGGTTCGGTTCCGGTTTTCGGTTCAGTTCTGGTTCCGGTTCGACAGCCTGACCCAAAGTGTTGACATTTGCAGCTTTCTGCTAAAACGCGCAATTGAAACCGGCCTGGTCATGAAACTTCATAGGTCGACTGCGACGAAGGAAGCGCTGCTGTTCACTTCATGTGTGGATCAAAATCCAAATGACAGTCACGATATACTCCAACCCGTTGGCAGCCTCAGTGCTTTGCGCATTCGACTTCTGAACAGGAGGTCGCGGGATCGAATCTCTGGGTGCGGCAGCCGCAAATGGTGCGGAAAAAAAAATCTGTGTTGCGCGAAGTCAGTGCACGTTAAGCAACCTTAGTGGCAGAAATCTATCCGGGGCACTCCCCTCCCTATGCGATACCTCTTTTCTCCGTTCTTCCCCGCTCTCACCACTTCTTTCTCACGGCTTGGTTCTGGCCGGAGTAAAACGGTTACTGCGCTTTTCCTTTCCTCATAACCAACCTACCAATCTGCACCACAAGGGCGCAGATCCACTTAACAATGTCACGCTAGATTAGGGAGGAACACCCTCGAAGAGGAAAAGCCTCGGGCTCTGTATAGCAGTCCTTCCGTGTTTTGCCGCCGCTTTTCCGCCCAAACGAGCTGCTTTGATTCCAGCTGGAGCCGTCCACAACTAGTGCTATTGCCGCCGATCGCGCACGTACAACGGCTGTACCTGTCATCAGTCCGCGTGCCCAGGTGTTCCTGAGGATGTGAGCCACGGCACGGTGAGATATATTCACGTTTGGCTCCGCGAGTCGCCCGGCGACGATTTCTTCTTGCTTTTCTCCCTCCCCTTAGACGCGTTTCGTGTAGGAAGCTTTGTTGTCATTGTGCAAACTTTGGCTGCGTCCCCCTTTTTGCTGACTTCCTCCGCACGGACTTCGCGCGCCGTCTCGAGTCAGTCACGAAGCGGCGGCCGCGGCGCTCTTCTAAACTCGCCGCCGAGACGGAAAACGGAATGACGAGCATCCGTACCGGCGCGGGGGAATCAGGCGGGAATGAGGGGGAAAGGCGGTGCGCGGGGGGCTCAGTGCTGTTTGCTTGGCCTAGATACGCGCTTAACATTTGTTGGTGGTGTGTGCGCGCAAAGAGCAGTGATTGTTCTAACTCAATTGGCTCCATTTCGCTGCTATGGAGCACGCCAGTGCCCATGCCTGTGTGCGACTGTTCTATCTTCGAACAAAGCGTCTCATTGCTCATGGTATTCCGTAGAGGAACCTCTTGTCTTCGATGCCGCCGGAGACCTCTCGCTCACCTCACCGAGGCGCATAATGGGCGACGTTATTCTTACAATAGACATCCTGATATGAGAAGCCTAAATGGTGCAATGGTATGCCGCAGCCAGGGGTATAAGGATGTATGTACGTGTGTATTTAAGGGGGGGGGGGGCTGGTGCGCATGTAGGTACGCCCCTCAGCCTTCCCATCTTTTGACAGTCCCTCCACGCATCCGCCTGCCACGCCACTGGAATGTATATGCCCTCTTTCATTTTAACGGCTCCAAATTAAAAAAAGAACGAAGCCCGATCAATGGTATTCGTGCGGCAGTAATGCATTATTATTATTATTATTATTATTATTATTATTATTATTATTATTATTATTATTATTATTATTATTATTATTATTATTATTATTATTATTATTATTATTATTATTATTATTATTATTATTATTATTATTATTATTATTATTATTATTATTTAAGGCGTTGTTGGCGACATTAAGGATAAAAAAATAATATTATTAAAAGGAAAATTCGAACATTTGATCGAAACATTCTCTCTTCTAGATGCCAACAGCTATGCTTAGTTTGTAAGTGCACTTTATCTGCATTCTGTTTTCTGAAAACGCTGGCTCTGTTTGGGCTACTAAATGTAATTGCATAGAAGGATATGGTTCTGTCCGAATCAAATTCTATTAGAATTCAACACGTGCTTCAGAATACGGAAATTATTATAGACATTATGAAATATATACAGAATCGAATAGGGACAGAATAGGTCAATCGCCAGTGAAGGTAAATGAAAATGTTTGGACTTAGCTTCACATACGTTTCGCTGGAAGACCCATGATTTGCAGTTACATATAATAAGTGGGTTATAATATATGGGCCCCTTCCCCAGCCGTCAGAGGTGACGCTCCGGGCTGTAACCCCCTTATCCCCCCCCCCCTTCTCCTCCATCCGGCAGCGCTGTGCTCAGCTCAGCCCCATATATTCGACAAGCAAAAGTCTAAAGGGCTAATGAATCCGCCCTGGGCTCTAGTCTGTGTTGCCCGCTTCAAGAATGCAGTCCCAGAAACATTAAAATCTCGAGGGCTACGCACTGCGGGTAGACCTCATGAGAGCGTTTTTATTTGAACTATGCGTGTTTTCTCGTATATTCCTCATTTTGCTGGAGCAATGATGAATTTTTGGCGTCCTCATCTAGGCCAGACAAAAAGCTCTGTCTAGTTATTCACTGACAATGTGTAATAACGGCAGCCTCAGTTCCTGTGTCCCATGCTTTTACGCATATACGTCAGATAACCGCTACAGGTGCAGCTGTGAAGTCTTTACAAAGGAAGAATTATGCGATGGACATGAGCGAAAAAGCAAAAAGCACCGAGGGCCGCGTACCATTCATTACAGATAAACACGGGAGTTGGCGATGAAAAGACGAGAAGTGGATATATGGTGAACTGCGTCAGACACTGCCCATGAACCTTCTTTTCCCTGGTCGTTGCTTGTTAGCCAGGAGTAAAAGAAGACGATAGGCTTGTTTACTACATTTCAGGGCAAAAATATTGTTTCCAACGTAGTAAGCATGTACTCGCCGGACAACGCGTACAAATAAATGGCCACACCTGGGGCTGTATTAAACTACCTGCCCTGAAGCGACCCAAGTGCGCGAGAAAGCTGCGGCGTAAGAGGGGAATCACATCGGAGCGCTAATTACCCGCTATTACACTCGCGGGGAATACCGCGGTTAATCTTCATACGTGTGTTTGCCGAGAGCACTGGCACACTATATATTTGTGACGCTAGCTGGATAATATCTTGCTGGATGTCGTCGAGGGCGATCCTTTACTACGCCTATACATCTCAAGGTTCTATTCTCAACGTTACTACGCACCCAATTAGAACAGAATAAACTGTTTTATAGAACCCCTTGCGCAGCATGGAGCTGTGAAGTGGGAATTCCTATGTTATTGTGAGAACCCTCAGCGTTCGGGTGTTGGTATAGGTACATGATAAATGTAGGGGCGGTGTGCACAGTCGAAAAAAAAAAAGAAAAAGAAAAAGGCTGTGAGAATTGTAGTTTGTGCGTGCGCGTGCGCGCGTTGACTAGGCGAACGCCGCATGCAGGGCTGGGTTCAGCAAGCGCATCGTCGGGCATCTTGCTTATTTTCTGCCGAAAGAACGGTTCACCTGCGCACTCGAGCAATTCGCTGCTTTAATATGCACGTAACCAGCTGGGCAGACGCGAGCGACGAGACGGCTGTGTATGCGAGTTGTTACGCAAGACAAATGGTGGCGTTCAGAGTGAAAAGGCACACAAAGCTTCCATTGTGGACGACGTTTGTTTTCGAGTGTGAGGCGTGCCATTCGTTTGCGACGAGCACGCATAAATCACCAAGCCGGACGCGCACGCGACGCTGACGCATACTTGACGTACTGTGCCGCGAGCACCCAACTTTTGGTATATTGAAGGCGAGTCGTTCTAGACTATACTTTTTGCGTCACCATCTTGGAAACAGTCGTGAGAACCGGCTTGAATTTGCACCCATCCGTATTGAAACTATGCTTACGATTCTCACAAGAATGCTGCTCTTCCTCGTGGTTTCCGCACAATGCTTTTTTTTTTTTTTTGTCTGCAAAACAGACGCATGTACACATCAACTGCATTGCTGTTTTAATGCGCGGAAGTGGCTCATTTCGACCCCTCAAAAGCAGCTAACGCTCCCAGTGGACTCTGGAGGAGAGCAATCCGCCTTGGCCAGGAACGCACCACTCGGAAGCTCACTTGCGTTTTTCTCGAAAAGTAATGCGCGTAAGCATTGCCGCTCGTTGAGAGGGCGTTTTCACTTCAGCATGACGTGCCTGCAGCGACTACGGCGATGTCTTTTTCTCCTAGATGCCAGGCGGTCACGTCGCACTGAGAGTTCGCCGCAAACGGAGGCATAACGAGTGCCCGCCACCGCATCTGCCGCGCGCTCGCCTCCTGTAAGCGCGCAGCGCTGACGAGGCGAGGCTACGCGACACAATTAGAAAAAGGGCTTTCGGGACGCAGGCAGAAAATAGACTGCGAGAGCAAAGGCACGTACTAAACAATCAAACTATGTCCCAGGCATAGGTAAAGCAGCCCGGGGCACCAGGCAGTGGCGCTCTGCATTCTGGCGTGTTGGTCCTGGTCGCAGTGCCGACCGCGACGAACGTTAATTGACTCTCCACTGCAGTCGTGCTCGTTCGAGAAGGTTGGATGGCGGTTGCGGTAACCGGTCGCATTGGCCTCCCTGGCCCAGTGTGCGTAACCGATCGGCCGATGTGCGCCTTCTCCGTGTGGTGGGAGAGGGCTTCGCGGGTCATCGGTTCCGTGTGCATGCGCGAATGGCTACGCAGTCCATTTGGAGAGAGGTCACGTCCATGTATATCCATACAATACTCGCAGGCACGGTGCCGCTTCGTCTCGCGCTTGTTTGCGCAGGGCAGCAAGGGACACCGACGACCAGTGCTTTCACCTGAAAGTTTTTTTTTTTTTTTTCTCGTTACCGTTTAAACGCGACTCGCTTCGCTCCCATGTTTTGGCGCTGGGTTTGTCCTGGTTCGGTCCCGCCGCGTGACACGGTTTCCGCGCCGAAAGCGTGCGATCCCTGAGAAGCCAGCGATCGAGCTTGCTTGCGCGGCGAGGCATGCGCCGTGCCCGGATGGAGATGTTGGTGTGGAAGGGAGGGAAGCGCCCGCCGCGTGTCCTCTCTAGGCGCGCGGAAGCGCTCAGCGTGTTATTTGGCGTCATTTATAGTTAACCTCGTACATCTCTTTGTCTTTTCATTCATGGCTGACGATTTGTTTGCTTCATTTTTTTCCAAAGGAAAACGAAGTATCTGGAAATGCCGATTCGAGAATCCAGACTCAGCTTAAATGGCGCAGATCTTTAAAATGCGACTCGGAAAAAAAAGAAAGAAGAAAGAACAGAGTTACGAAATAGTAAGAACTCACATATTCGTAATAGCTGGCGGTTTTCAACGCCCCTTCGAAAAACATAAAAAAAAAAAAGAAATGCCGCTCACAAATGGAATTCATTCATCTATGGTTATAAAACCATTGCCACTGACGCTTGGGGCGGTCGTGTGAGTGCAGGTCATTTCATGCTCTCTGTCTCTTCATCGGCGGGCATGGCTATATGCCTTCCTATCTCTGCATTGCCTATTGAGAGAAAAAAAAAAAAAATGCGATGTTTGCGTTTAACTATGTCGTAGGGACGAGATACCGGACCTTCCGAAGTTGGGCATATTTCGTCTTAAAGCCTCCATCTCGGAGTCAAAAATTATATTGGACCCTTGGCTACGTGCCTGAGTCGCATCAGCTCTTATTCTCCTGGAACGTTTTGTTAAGTTTAATTGTTTTGATCAAGAGTTCCCTATATTCCCGCTGTCGTCTAGTGGGCAGTCATTGAGGGGCTCTATGTACTGTTATTAAATATTACTAGTTAATAACGTTCTACCTATGAAATATGGACGGAACTTTGGTTGTTTTGTTATTATTATTATTACTGATTATTTTCTTTATATTTTCTGCATTATGATAGTCAACGACTGTTATTTATTCTTTTTCTCTGTTTATTGTTCTTGTGGTGTGTTCTTCAAGCCATGATCCTCGTTGATTTCATTGTCCCCCGAGACTACTTTCAGTCTAAATTCTACTTTCTGTGTTATTCCGTTCTTCATTTGTCTTCTATCCCTGTATGCGAAGTTTTTCGCATTTTTTATGCTTTGTGTGCTGCAGTACCATGACCACATGGTTGTTCCTGCGCGCGTTGAAATAAAGATTGATTACTATTATTATTATCATCATTATTACTTTTTTTTCTGGTTCCCTGTTTTCTTTAGATCTGTTTCGGCTTTATTGATTATATGTGGCTTTGATTGGGACCACTTGCACTGCTTAAAATTCAAGACAACTCGTTAGAAAGCTTTTTTTTTTCTTTTTCTTTTTTCATGGTATTACGTGCGCAAACTGTCCGTTTTGGACCACGGACGCGCCGCAGCTTGCCACAGGCCCTGATTTACAAGTCTCTTGCTTTGGCGGCCTTTCCTTCGAGAAGACCGCTGTTATTCACGAAACCACTTCGAAGAAGCCACTTCGTGGCGAAACCACTTCGTGGCGAAAGCAGGGAGCTGTGTTACACAAATGCATCATGACTGCTCTCTGTCAGCGTTGTCACTGATGACGACGTCTCAACGACTCGAGACTGGAGCGCTGCTCTGCCTTAATTACTGCTATTCGCTGGTATGTGTACGTGTTCCTGTTATAACCCCTTCATACATTGGCTAACTGCCGTAATGGCGGCCATGATCAGTCGCCTCCGTACCTCCTGCGCGGTCCTTTTCACAGTCAGTCGAGGGAAAATGCACCTCGTGGGAAAATGAAAGAGTATGCGATGTAGAGATGCACCGGTCACGGGACCAGAGTGTTCGCGCTGTCTATCTTTCCTCGAAACCGCGATCGCGCTTTGCAAGAGGTGGCCGGGTGAGCACAGGCCTTGCCAGAGCCCTTGGAGACTTCTTTGCATGCACGTTGTACGCAGAAACAATTACTCGGCCTGCCGTGAATATAATTGGCGGCATTGGTACTCGCACGCTCTCAGCGGATAGTGGGCCGAGACTCGTCCACGCACCAGCCGTTCATGCTAGTTCACGCTACGTCGTCGCACCTCCGCCGTCTACGAAGGCAGCAGCTGCGAGCAGAGGGGAGCCCGCACGAATGAATCATGCCCTTCCGCGCCGACTGTCGCGAGCCTCGAGACTGCAGGGGAAGAGATGAGGGGGGGGGGGGGGGGGGTGCTGGGGAAGCGATTTTGACCTCATTAGGCTGCGTTTATCTTTCGGTCTCCCCTAGTCAGCTGAAGCGAGAGTTAAACCGCGAGGACCCAATTCCTGACCTTGAATCCGAGAAACCGGGTCGGTAGAGGCGCTTGGTTTCGTCCTCACCGGGGCGATTGGTGGCGCCATCTGAGGAAGCCCCGAGCAACAGGTGTCGGAGCAACGCGTGGGGCATGCACGAAAGGCTTCTTCACTGGGCGGCGCGGATGTTTTCCGCAAAGCCTCGCTTGCTTTCCTGTCGCGATGCTGAGATACAGGGAAATCTGTTCTCAAGGATGTATGGCTGTCTTGGAAAGAACCTCATTTGTATTCTCTACAGCACTCATATGTTCCCCTTTGTAAGGTAAATTGTTAAGACGCGCCCGCAATACACCTTTAGATTGCTATCGGCAAAATCTTTTTTTTCTTTTTTTTTTCCCCTGGAACAAAATATGTTAGTGTTCGGTGCAAGGATTCCGGCATCTTGTGTCCAATTATTTTTTGCTTCTCTTTCAGATTCGCAACTCCGAAGTTATTTTTCTGCTCAAATAACGTTATCATTTGAGAACCCCACCCTGCCGGCTTTGAAAAGGCGATACACGTTTTCAGAGCAAGTGGAATTAATACCGCAAGAAGGTCGATGTAGGACCGCAGTAGCAGCTTCAAGTTAGCAGCGAATGTTTATGGGATGCGGTTTCATAGGGGGGGGGGGGGGGGTATTTTTAATAGGTCAGGCAAAACAGGTCGGTGAAAAGCGCAGAAACTTGAGGGGACACGCATTCATCATCCGCAGAAATGAATGGTCGAGAGAAAAGAATGTCAGTAGAGGTGAATGAGTAATTAGCCATACAGCACATAACTGAAATACCAGTCTAATTATACTGAACTTCAAAGCTGCGATCATGCTTCGAGTACTAGTTGTTCTCAACAGATTGAAACGAGTCTTGGAGGAAATGAGTCAGTAATAAACAAGGCGCGCGCGTCGTCAAATTTTTTAGTTTTGTCGAAAACAAATCCCTAAACCCTGCACTCCTGGTGTCTTTGAGGTATTGGAAATAAAATGTCCTTAACTCGAGTGTTCTCCGTGAAAAAAAGATATATTCTGGTTTTTGTATCGAATCTAATTCCGAATGTTTCATGCCCCTTAAATTAGGGAACGAATTAATGAGACAAAGACAGCATGCACTAATTTGTTTCGGGCTGAACAGCGTAGCAGTTCTCGCGTATGTGTTGAAGTAAATAGCTCGCTCAACTGCGGAGCAAAACGCGAGCAACGAATGCAGACTCAAATCCATTACTGTCATCATGCTCGCGATAGTACTCCAGCATAAACTGCTGCGTGCGCTGAAAGAGTTAACGTGATTAGATGCTAATGAAAGAAAAAAAAAAGTGAAATTGACTATCGATGGTACTCGAAAAGGTAGCCGTGTTGAATGCTCTAACAATTACAAAATTTAGCTTAAAAAAAATATTAATATAGTGAGCTCTGCTATACAGGAGTTATTTATTGCCCGGTTGAACGAGAGAATGTACACCTGGCCGTGAGTATTGACTCGAAGGATGCGAATATGACGTTCCAAGGATAGCAAAAATGCGTTTCAGTTGTCTGTGAAATCTCTAGTTGTCTCTGTGCAGGAGTATAGAGCCAATTTAAAGTCGTGTCGTAACGTGCACAAAACATTGTACGAACTTCAATGAAAACTGAAAACAAATATAAAAACAAAACATCACTCAAGTGGAAATTTTTTTGTTTTTATACAAACTTGAGGAGAAGGAACAAGTTGAAGTATTCAGACTCATCGTTCCAGTTCAAGTGAAGTTGGGGTCGAGCAAGTTGCAAGTGAGCGAGCAGGCCAAGTCCTTTTATAAACAAATCGCGTACTAGTGCAAAAAGAAACAAAGTGGTCGTATCGTTTCTTCGGCGGGTGGAAAATGAACTCATGCTGATAGATATTTCTGGTGTGTACGTACTGGGCTGTGCGATCCTGTTTGTCCCAATTCAGACACTGCCAACTATTTTTTTTTTTCATATAATTTTCATTAACCTGCTCGGTACCAGTCCTCTGGTCAACCTTTCCAGATTAAGCCGTCACGATCCACGCAAATCTTTCATTCGTGCGGTCGCGCGGTGACCAAATTTTCTTACATCGCTCCAGAACTTGTTGACAAGCGAATGGAAGCCCACGCCACAGAACTGCAAATCGTCACTTCACGCTATCAGCACCCGCATATTCACTGTGCTGCGAACGAGTTTTGAGACGACGAAAGCGCTACCTGCGTACGCGTGTGTAGCGCGTTGCAAACACTTGTGCGAGCAGTGAAATACAAACGAAGGGCGCAAATGCGCGTCCGAGGCGTGTCCCGCGTGTTTGGAATGCGCGTTGGAAGACACTCAGTTGGAAGGGGCGGTTGCCATTCCTTAAGTCGTTCCTTATTAACCGTAGGCGTGCACGCCGTCGGCACCGCTGTGAATTCAAGGCTGCTGGCTAAATGTAGCTTTCCGAGAACTAGCCGACTGCCGATCATCCAGGCGCACTTTACGGTATACGGCCGCCAGCCTGGCTGGCTGCTCGACGATGCTCACGCACGCGTGTTTATTGCGAACGCGAAGGTTTTACCTCTACGGGTGCTTGACTGCCGAGCGGAGTGCAGCCAAATGGGAGCGAGTGTGTATATATATATATATATATATACATACGCAGTCGCCCCACTCGAAATCTCTGCTCTGCTGTGACACAGTAAATGCTACGTAAAACATACGACGCAGTACAATGAATGGCGGCAGGAAAAGCGGCGGGAACAGTGGAAGAAAGGAGAAACCGACGAATAATAAATATCAGCTCCTAGTGGCATCTGGTCGCCTACCTTTGCAGGAAAGTGCTGCATAACATCCTTAGTGCGCACAATTCACGGATGTTTATTTCCTTGCTGTTTTTCTATCTCAGGTAGCGAAAATTTAAGTATTGCAGAGCGGGCTGAGGCGAAAACAGCTAAAGACGCTTACTCTTGTAGCGAAAGATAAAGAGGTAGTGGATCATTTAATGCAAAGTGTATAGACACACGCTGCCGATTCTAGCGCAAAAGGAGGACACAGTAATGGCAGCTCGCGATGCTATAGTATCTCCGACAGTCTGCGCCGCGTTCAATTTCGACGGTTATCATTTTGCGCGCTGACGCGCGGGGCGTGCATCGTGAATTCACTCGCCAGGTACGGAGACACAGTGGAAGTTCTTGTGTGCTGATGGCAGTTCTTTTCTTGCTTCTCATCGCTTTCTCCTAAGCAAAATGCGACGGGCTACCAAATTTCGCTTCATCGTTTACAACAGTATTCGCAGTGCTGTGTAGCTAGCCTTTGAGAAGACTCGCTATCGGGCAACTACCCCAGACATCCACTATAGCGACAAAGTGGGCGTCGCCTTAATTTTTCGTTTTCCTTTTCTGTTTGCAGCAATGCTCCCGCCGTCTAGACCTCTTGAAGAAAAAGAGGGAGATATAAGGCGGAGCTGCCACTGTGCCGATGCTGTTTAGATCTCGCGAAGGGTCGTTGAGGAAGGCGCGAGCACGCGGAATATGCTACGTTCGCAAAGGTCCCGGAGCGAGGCGGGCCCGGCCGTACACCTTGGGTGCTCCGCGCGCCGGCCGGCCTTGTGTCGAAGCCGTGCTGTCTGCAGCGATCGTCAGCAGCTGGCTCGGTTGGCTCGGATAAAGCCTGCCCTCCCAATCGCCTTCGCTCGAGCTGTATCCGGCAATACTCGTAGGCCTTGAGTTGGCTCGGTTTGGCTTAGTCTCCAGCAGGCTCCAGATCCGCTTGGCCTTGGCAGGTTAAGTGTTGCTAATGAGCACGGCCAACAGCTGGGGTTGGTGGCGGTGAACCGCGTACTAGCAAAAAAGAAAAGTACTAATAAACGGACAAAATAATTGTCTATAACGAAGTTTTCGCTACTGACAGCTATGTTTTGTGAACTTTTTGGCGTTATTCCGCATTACACACCGCGAAAAAAAAAAAAAAGAGCGAAATGTAAGCCAAACAAGCCAAGGCGGCAAACGACATGACGGTCAGATCGAATGAAATCCCTGTTATCCAGATCCTGACGCTCTAGTCAGTACATTTTCGGTGTTGCTGTAATATACGCTTGAATCTCACTTGATTTAGGTTGACCTCATTTTTAAAGTTAGGGCGAATATCTCTGCTGGCCATGGAGCAGTGCACATTTTCTTTAACGCTTGAAGCACGTCAGTTTTCGATTTTTTTTTTTTTCCGCCCGGAGCTGTGTGCCGTGTAAATATGGTGAAAGCGATACCGCGGACACGCGGAAAGTGTGTTATCACAAAAAAATAGCTGCAAAGTTCACTGTGTACAGGCAAGTGCAGTATACTCGCATCATCCGCACGAGTTCTTCGCATCAAGAATCTTCCCACCAGGTGCTCAGAAGCAACTTCCGGAAGTACTTTGTTTATGTGTTGATGGAATATGCGTTCAGCTTATAGTAAAGCGCGAGGTCGTCCTTTGACAATTATTTTTGGACGCTTGCCCGCTTTTTAGGGCGATAACATCGCGTTTATCACTGGGCAATTATTTCCCATTTGTGCCCGGTGGCTAGGAGGCCTTCGCGGGTCGCCCCTCACTTTTTGTTTTTTTCTTTTGATGGCCTCTTTAGGCCAAAGATAACCGGCCCGGAGAAGCCTGCCTTTGCCCGAGTTCTGTAATTGCTCCCAATTAGGCACAATGTTTACTCTTTTCTTTCTGCACGCATGTGTGGCGTTCCTGAATGCAACGAAAATCAGCTGACCTTTGAAGACAACGGAGCTATTGGCCTATTTTCCCAGAAACACGTCAGGAAACAACGCATTCCCTGTACCGCCTTAGAATCTAGCGCTGTTTAGGGCTATTGTTGGCCGTGATGGCGCCGCCACTTCCAATTGTTCAGCGCCTCGCTCAGAAGAAGCCTCTTGAAGCGTTTGTTGCTATTCGT
Source organism: Amblyomma maculatum (assembly GCF_055883805.1). Taxonomy (NCBI): domain Eukaryota; kingdom Metazoa; phylum Arthropoda; class Arachnida; order Ixodida; family Ixodidae; genus Amblyomma; species Amblyomma maculatum. Next base: position 140,326,280 of record NC_139344.1, read on the forward strand.
TTATTGATTACGGTACGCAAATGCAAAAATTAGGGTATGGGGCCTATACAAGAACACGCGCACGCTACTTTTTTTTCAACGTCGGTTTCGTGTATTTTAACTATTGCAAATATAGTATATGGCTGCTAATTATAACTGCTTGTTTGCGTGCCAAGTCAAGAGACCGAATACACAAAACCAGACCCTCGCAAGCCCAGCGCGGGTCTATCCAAGTGACTGACTGTGGTATTCAGATCTACACACTTAGAGCAAGTATTCTGGTTTGTTTTGTCATAATCGAAATAGCATTCACTTTCCGTTGAATTCTGAGAACGACTCATAAAGCGTTTCCTGCTTAAAAGATACTGTCAGCATCTGGACGGCTCAGTACGCCCGTTGCACGTGTTAGGTTCCAACCGTAAGACGTAACACTCATTGTTTGGCTGCGGTACGCATATGCAACTCACAGAGAAGTACCGGAAACATTTTTTTGCGCAGGGTCATTAGAAATGTGTACCGCGATGAGGTTAAGCGAGCTGCAGAGCACTACATGAGCTCATCGTTATCGCGTCTTTCGTTAACACACACACAAACAAAAAAGAGGAATCCAAAGCAGTAACGCTAGGTATAAGACTGCGAGAACGTAGGCTAATGTCCTTCAGAGTAATGGACGCGCCGAACCTTGCTCGTCCGCACTTTTCGTTTGCACGGGAGGCGGAAGTCACTTTTCGTGACGTTGTACGCCTTGAAGATTTGAGCGGTAAGGATCATTTTTAGGCGCTTCGCCGGCCCTCGCCTCGCGCCTCTTCGTCGTGTAGTAAAAAAAGAACCGAAAACTGCGTAATTAGCAACGTTTCCGGACGCGCGCAAGGTCCCCCGACAAAAGAAAAAAAAAGAAAAAAAGCCACCAATGTAAACATAAAAACTCGCGGCACTGCTGTCCCACGAGACGAACTTTCTTTGGTGTAGGCTCACAGGGCGTCTCACGCGGCGGCTGCTTCACAGGTTATTTTCGTTCGCACACTGGCTCTGAGCTTTTCCTCCCCAGCGGGAAACGGAACAAAATCGCGACGAGGGACAGAAGTATAGTTCACTATAGACAGAAGGGACACGCGTCGTATGCGTCTCCTTTCTGCCTTCATGTTTCTGTGCCATGCCCCCACTTTGCCTCGTCGCGTGCTCGCGCTTTTTATTAAATAACGGGAGATAATAAGGTAAATACTAAGGCCACGTATGACGTGCACAGCAGCTCATCAGCTGTCAGCGAAACGTAGTTCTCCAAGGAAACCCAATTCACACGAAATATTCTTTCCCACTATAGGGCACAGATTCCACTCACACAAACGCTGCCCCGATGAGACAACGCAGAGTGCCGCACTAACCGCAGTCTGGAGCTAGTGCGAACTGACCAAGAGTCAGCCGTCGCAACGCCTGAGTTCCGAGAATTCAATACGGGCTTGGAAAACTTTCCTAACGATATATTTTCCGATCGACACCGAGTACGACATGACTTTCACCGTCCTCGGAGCATTTAAGGTAACTTTCGAGCCGGATGTGCAGTTTACACGGGGGTAAGGGGAATGCGCTGGGGCATGTTTAGCAAGGTATGTATGCTGCAGATGCCTTCGTCATTCAACGAGCGCTCCCACCGCAGAAAGGCGGTTTCCTCGTAAACAGCCTAGTGGCTGCTGAAGGAGGGACAAGGGCACTCACCCCGGGCCTAATTGGGTTAACAGCACAACGACTATACACGCCTCGCGTAGCGGTGTTAACGGGACGAGCTACCGGCCGTGCCATTCTTCTCGAGTGCCGTCAACAAACGACTTGAGGCTCTCCAGCGTGAGCTCATGCGTCCGTGAGCGCGTTAACGGAAAGCTGATTTCTCGCCTTTGCCAAAGGTACGGCGCATTGTCGCGGCTGAACTCTGTTTTCTGGGTGACTGGCTATGTCCTTCTTCGGTGTTCAAAAAAGAGCGCGGAAAGCCATCGTCATGGGTCATCGAAAGAGCTCCAGTGCTCCCCATATATCTCGACGTTTGGATAAGCGGGAACTCTTGAAGGTCTTTAGCGCTTGTCCAGTGTGAAGTCTCAATATCACCGAGGCCGTTTTAGTGATGTGCGAAATTTGTCATTGCATCTAGCAGGAAACCAACTAGAGGTCAAAAAAAAAAAAAAAAGAAAAGTAGCAGGGTGTAATGACTATGAGGAAAGAAGGAACCTCCGAGACGAGAAGGCAGCTTGCCCATGCACTCACGAGCGCCAAAAGGGGGCAAGGGCCGGAAAGAGAGGTTCCATATGCTCTTTAGCGGAATAGGATATCGCCAGCAAAGAAAACGCCCATGGTCGACGACGGGGACGGAATGACATATGTATGCAACTATACTGCTCTAACCTTTTATGTTAAAACACGCCAGCCGTGTTATAGCTTAATGCGATTAAGCGGGACATGAAACAACTGCGAAAAGAGAGAATATCTTTGAACAAACAAACAAAGAAACCCCCAAGCATGTTTGAATTAGCTCGTCAAAACACACGCGAAACATAACGGGCGAGGAATCTGGGGCTTTTACCCAGGAAAAGAAATCAATCCCGGCGCCCGAGATTCGCATCCTGGTGCCCCCGTGAAGGCGCACGAGGATGAGATGACACGGCGCCTTGCAAGCAGGTGCCTATCAGCGCATCCTTGTGAAGGACGCCCACTTGTGTGTGCCGTGGTGTATGTACACACACACGCACACATTGGTGCGCAGGGAAGCGACGCGTTTGCACTAGAGGTTAGCCGCGCCCCGCGTCGCGTGAAACCCCGCAGGAAAAACGTGCGGAGTCGGAATGCCGCAGCCGAGTGCGACACACGCAAACCGTCAGCGGTGCGCAAGAAAAAAAAAACGACGCTGCTTCGCCGTCGTCGTTCCGACGGTGCGCCGAGCTAACGCCGGGCATTGAGGGCCTTGAGTGGCGGCGAAACGAGATGGGCGCGCCGCCGTAAGCGAGTGCTCCCGCGTGTTCTCTGCCTGCTAATGGTTTGCTAACGACCGCAAGAAACACCCTGCACGTGGCTGCGGTGATGGTACGGCGAAAATGTTCGCTCTCTGTGCATAGGGTGTCGTCTCCCGTACACGTCCATTCAGCGCCAGTCGTCCATTGTCGCATTAGTCCCAACGGGAGAACGGACAACAACACTCCATTCTCGCTCGCCGCTGGGCGCGTAGTTGGTGGGAAAGTGGTGCTCGAGGAACAAGCAATCTTTACGTAATCTGATGTCGGCCTGATGGTAGATGGCAATTCGTCCGGCGCTGCGAGGTTTCGGCTATGTGCGCGAATACCGCTTTTCTTCTCTTACACCCCCGCTGTTAGAGAAGATGCAAGAAGGTGCGCGTAACTTTCATTTTGTGCATGAAAGGCAGTCGTCGGAAATGTGCGGCAGAATGTTTCGTCACGAGTGACGATGACGAAGAAAGATATGTCTAATAATTGTCTCGACTGGGATATTTAGCGAAGTTGGCACCTCATCAGATGTATCAGCTAGTTGCGATGGAAATGGTGATATATGCGAGTATGGAAGGACGGACAACCAGTGACAGGGAGCGGCGACCACAAAAGGCATGCCACTCAAATAATAATAATGAAAAAAAAAATGCGCAGCGGGAGCGGTAATACTGGGGAGATGCACAACGAGCAGTCCCGCTTTAAACCGTAAGTTCACGAATAGGCGACGAGAGCTGCTTTTGTTTTACAAGACACGTGCAGTCAATGTTAGACATGTCTGGCCAATGCCATGTCCATTTTCTCGGGCATCAACCTTAGACAGGAAGACGAAATCTGCTTGTTTCTATTTTCCTTTAAAAGAATCAATCTACGCTGGTGCAGACAGTTGCCATAATTATTTAAGTCGTAGGAATCTAATTAGTTAAAAACAAGCAGAAAATCAGCAGTAAAGGAGACAGCAAAATGAATGCGGGGGAATGTACACTTCTTTTACTCTGAATAAGTAAAGATCGTCTTGGTAAATTAGCTGTTTCTTGCATACGTCGGAGTGTTGGCTTCAGGAAACCACGAGCGAAGAAGGGATCAAATGTAATTTAATGCTATCATCGGAGAGCGAAGCCCTCACACTAAGAGGCAATAAAAGGAGCAGATGATTCTTTTGACTTTTTTTAAGTGCGTGCCACTGTTAATTATCAAAGTACCGAAAGGTGAAGGTCAGTCGGAAAGAACTGCCGCGTGACTGCAGACATCTCCCGAAAAAAAAAAAAAAAAAAAAGTAAAAAAAGAGGGGGGGGGGGGGGGGGGGGGGGGAGGCGATGCTTTGGGCATAGAGTGAAATTTCAGACCAGCAAAGCCGGATTCATCTCAATGAGAACATTGATAATGATTCTTTGTTCCAATTGAGCTTTGGAGAAAAATGTCGTGGAATGAACGCCACGACAGCAGCGAGCAACTTATACAAGCGCAGTCGGAATTGTATTCCAATAGAGTTGCTCGCTAATAGTATGTTCGTGAAAACTCTGTCGCTGTTTTAGTATAGCCTATGATTATGAGCAACAGAGAAAGGTCTGGAGTGCTCTACGAATCCACGAAGGAGCAAGATGTCTACAGAGAATCCAGGGACCGGAAGGAGCAAGATGTCTACAGAGAATCCAGGGACCGCGCCATGGCGGTCCAACACTTCCGTTTCGAAAAAAAAAACAAATGCTCCCGATAGCCGAACAGAATTCACATTTCTAACGCTGTTCCTGTCAACGCTTATTTCATTGCGCTTACCCGATGTATAGGTTGGACTCTCATGGAATGCACAAGGAATTTTCAGCCGGTGAGACTCTTCAGACTGGGGACACGAAATTTAGAAAACAAAAGCGTCCGTTCAGTTATCAGTGTGCTTAACAAATTTGGTAACGTCGTGCTCATGCTAGAGGCTGGTCCTTGCTGCGTGAGCCTGTGTGGGCGCTCATCGGAGCGGCGTTTCAAGATGCCCGACGAGCGGTGTAAAGGTAACAGCGCACGAAACGACGCCGCCGTCAATGGTGCTGTTATCGCTCCCGAATACGTCCTCCTGCATTAAAAATATGCGTACAGATGCAACGAACGAGTGTGGTTTGCGAAGCAGAGGTTGTCACTAACACGTCTCCCGTGGCTCTCTACGCATGACAAAGAGAAAACCACAAGAGCGCATCACGCCTCTGCAACCTCGTGAAGTTTAATCACCGCGCTGTCCGAGCATGTAAGCGGTCGCCATGAACCCACCTGTCGGAGCCATCAGGTGGAGCGGGGCCCTCCTACGGCATCATGTGTGCGGAGGGCCGCCCCGCGGCGCACGTGCACCGCGCGCGCACCAACACCGGCTGCCAGATCGATGTGCTTTGCGCGGCGCACAGCAACGCGACACGCGGCGCACGCGCGGCCTTGCAGAGCGGCCTCCGTGATCGCGACCTCTGCACCGTCTGCTGACCAGGCGGTGACGCTCTCGCCACGTGACAGGGGTGGGCGATGGCACAGCTACGTGTTTGGAAAGTGAGCGTAGCCATGGCAACGCAGTGCCGACCTTGCGGCTCCTCTCTCGGGCGCTTCGATCGCCAGTCCTGTGCCAGTGCGTAGCCCTGTGCTTTCAAAAGACCACTGTACCTCTACAACGCCACCCTCCCACTGGAGCCACTTGCGCGCAGCGCCGCAGGAGCCACAGCGGCTAGGGGAGGCGCATGTACTGGTATCGCACTCTCTGCGCCCGAGGAACCGCTGGGGTTCTCAAAAGTAGATTCAGAACGTCGGTAGCACGGATGACAAGAAAGTCTTTTTCGAGGTGCAGCCGATGGTTCCTGAAAGTATGAGGTCACGTGAAAGGCAGTTTTTCCGCACTAAGTGTACACCGATGTGGTAATAGGATCACTACCACCTCCAAAATAAAGGCAACAAAAGCAGACAGACAACTGGGAGGCAAGGACTTAAGGATGACAATGAAAATAAACAAGGAAATATGTTTTGCAAACGCATAAACGCACGTAGCCACCCTTGACACATGAGGAAGAAAAAAAAAAAAAAAATCAGGAGCGAGAGAAAGAAGTGCCCACTACTGGGGCCACTTGACTTTCTTTCTTTCTTTTTCTTTTTCTTTTAGTTCAGAAAAGGGGTTATATCGACGTTGGCGGGTTCTAAACCTCTAAACTGCGGCTAGCGATGTTCCTTCATTACGAGGGACGCACTGTATTTATACATTGAGCCATAACGGGAGAAGGCAAATATTCCCGTTTTGTTGACTCAGCGGTTGCTCTTGTTAAAGGTGAGAAAAACAGATAGTCGTGCAATGACATGCGGTTACCAGTTAAATAATTCATTAGATGGCACCTTTCGCTTCATTTTTGCAACGGCAATTCCTTGCAACTACATCACAGTCCTAGGTGCTAATCGTGCTATTGTCATTGCCGCTGGCGTCATAAATTTTAAACATATACAGCCGAATGTCTCAACCTTGGCGCCCACAATACATTAATCGAGCTAGCTGAAGCCAACCTAATCGGTCAATTTACTATAGACTCTCCCGAGGGCCTACGGGCCAAGATTTGAGGAAATGCCTCAGAATTAACCCAGATAATCCCACTTCTTCAACTTCATAATACCGCCTGGCATCTCTCAATCTTTCTTCATTCCCACACTCGTTGAATATACACACCCAGAGCATGATCATGCTCGCAGGAAAGCAGGAGTACGATGTACATAAATAAACAAACAAACAAACAAATAAATAAATAAATAAATAAATAAATAAATAAATAAATAAATAATTTTTTCACTTTCGTGTCAAGGAAAATAAATCATAACAAATGTTCACCTGAACGTAGTCATATGGCTATAAAATAACGGCACTCATTTTACTTAAACAACTCCAATTCCATTCGATCGAAGCATTCATCTATAAACAGTGGACATTTCGCTGTCGTTCGACCACGCCATTACAATAACGGCGGAATCAGAAACAAAAGGAGGGAGAAGCTAGAGTGGACACCCAGCGATTCTGTGATGCTTGTGTCGAGATCGCAACGATGACCTGATTCGCGCCCGAAACAACTCACCGCGTATTCGAATTCGGCGAGTTAGCCCATCGAATAAGGAGCAGCACTCGTCGGAGGCTGCTGAGGAAGCTTATATTTCCGGTTCTTTTATAATTTTGCTTCAGAAGGGAGGATTACTCGTCCGCACGCCAGATTCGTGTTCAGTAGGACACAGCGCGTTTAGATCCTGCGTCGGCTACTCCGGATAGCGGGGCAGTACCATCTTGAACTCCTTGCCTAGCTTTCATTAAAAAAAAAATAATAATAATAAAATCTCGGAAGCAGCCGAAACTTTTGGCGACGTCACCAGAGCTAGCTTCAATCCTAACTGTTGGCGTTGTAACAGACTGCGCGTCATGTTAGTGATGTTAATTTAACTATGACGGCTTATTAAACAGCCTCGCATGCTGCAAGCTGAGCCAACAGAACGTGTACAACCAATTAAGAGGGTGTCGGTACAACAGGGTGGCTCAGATGACCTCACCGTTCACCATTTACGCTGAAACCACAGGAAATATTCTCATGAGCTGAAAGAGGTTCTGCGGCAAAATGAAAAGAAAATCGTTTAAACGCTCTCTGCAACAGTGACCGACCGTAGGCGGGCAAGATTCCGAACGCCACTTCTGCTAGCAAGTGGACGAAAGCAGCGTGTGGTTACGTGGGCACGCCACTGGTGGCGCTGACTGCGTCTGCCCTGAGGACGACGCACGACCGCCGACGCCCTTGACGCACGGGCGCGCCGCTGCCGTGCACAAAGCGGACAGGCCCCAGACGGGACGACGCTGGCCCCGCAGTCGGGCCTCAGGTGCGCCGCGCGCGCGTAATTCAGTTGGCGGGACGCTGGGGCGCGTTAGGTCCATACGGAGCTGCCTGGCCGCCTGAATAGCTATGGAGGTCGCCGCCTTTCTTTCAGTCCGCCCGGCGCCTCTTTTCTTGTGGTCGCTCTTCGAGGTGTCGCCGACGCTGTCACGGGCAAGGCCCCGCTTCTGCAATGGGCGTGCAGTAGTACCACTGAGACACAAAAAGGGAGAAAAGAGAGCACCGAATCAGTCTCCGCGGAGATTCTCGCGCTGTCCGCCACACGCGGCTCGCCCCCGCGATCATTCTTCGCCAGGCGCGTGGGTTTGGCTCCGCCCACGCACTTTTCATGCGCGCATCACGCGCAGGCGTCTCGCGCTGGGCGCGCTTCCCCGTGACGCGCACTTGGCGCTGGAAGTCTCAATCATCCTCATCGCCAGCAAGCACTGCGCTCTCTCGCATCAGTGAAGCCTATTTGGCATTCATTTGGGAGGATTTTACGGCGTCTTTTTTTTTTGCGTAAGCGCGCTATCTGCTTTTCTTTCGCAACAAGATCACGAAAACGCGCATTTTGTTGTTGTGGTTGTCCGACGTATTCCTTCCCCTGCGCGTCTCCGCATAACGAAATTTCTTTGTGTCATGTCATCGGAGCTATGTGCCTCTCTTTACCTACTTCCACATGTTTTTTGACTTAATTGGCCTTTTGGCCTGACTTGGCCTGCTCTGATCTCGCGCACCTATACGTGAGCGCTCTTTTTTTTTTTTTTTAAATCAATACACTCAACGTAGTGTTGCCAGTACGTTTTCCCCAGCACTTGTTCGGCAATCCAAGATCTCGGTGTCGTGGAAAGAAGCCAGCTATACGTCGAAACATTGCTGGCATAAGCGCAGGAATCAGCCTCGCCATTTACGGAGGTTCTACATTGTCCTGCGCTCGATGCGCACGCCCCTGTCGATTAATCTAGACCGTTTCTCTTTCCCTGCAAGTAAGGTTCCCCACCGGGCTCCTATCTGGGGCGCCCCGCCGCCACGGCGGCGCTACTTCGATTGATCGATCCCCAGAGAGAACCCACTCAAGATCAAGACAAACGGGCGCCGCTCCATCGCTGGCCGCTGCCGTGCGTTAAAGCGGCGTCGAAGAGTCGAGTCGCCAGCCGCATTGCGATGCTCACTTCCCGTAGTATGCAGTCCAGGCATTTGACGACGCGCGCGCCCCTCTCGCGTTTCCAGCTCGACGTCCGACCAAGTGGACAGTTGCCCGCCTGCTGTGGGCTAATAATTGCCACCGCAGCCTCCGCGCAGTGTTTGCTGGGGTCATTAGTGTTCCCTTCGAGTCGGCAGGGATATGGGAAGGGAGAAGACCAAGCGGCCCAGCAGTTGGAGGGGAGATGGTGCAGAGCGCCACTGTGACGCAGTAATTGATGTCACGCGGGAGGCTTTGCAGGTGTCAGCCCCCGAGTAAAATAGCGTGGTAAGCGCGGGAAGATGAATGGTTTGCAACTAAGCTCCCCATTTATTTCTCTTGAGTAGTCGCTTGGGACAATGGTGCAGCTTTTCTCGAAGTTGTTTTTATTCGTGCGTTGCACCTACAGTCCTTGGACTGTGGGTGCGTTGCATCACCACATCGTCTGATTTTCATCTGGTAAGTTAGCTGATGATCAGACTGTCACCTACAGTCATTCGTAAAGGTAATTCAACACGCTTGACACTTATTTTCTTTTTTTTCCCTCGATTAAACAAAATAGGTCGCATAAGATGCAGAGCATATACCTATGTATCTCCGCTCTTTCGCTCTCTGCAGTTCTGCTGTTTACATCGCGAGCAGAATTTTAGCTTAATAGGACAGCTGCAGGTCTCCTTGTCAAACCTGTAGCTTCTATACAGGTGTGAATAATAACAGCCATGCCGCTGCCTCTTTACAAAACAGCTGTGCTGTAAGAAGCTGTGTTTGCGCATTTGTTAATCGCCATGCCGGAAGCATTATCAGCAGGGGTGAGTGCTGCTCACTACGGCTGCATTTCTTCGCCTTTGATTCGCAACCATAGATAGTACCGACAATCATTCGCTTGTAACTTCTGACTAAAGTTCTTGCCTTATGTACAGGGTGTTCATAGCAGCATTTCTTGCGATGGAACTCCAAACTCCTGGCTAATGTCCTTGGAAGTGTAACTTCGCGACAGTTTCAGTCGAAACGTATACTAAGCCGACAATAGTACGAGGCGTTGTCAAATCAGTTGCAAGGCGAATGAGTGCGTTGGGGGGGGGGGGGGGGGGGGGGGGGGTCCTTTCATTTTCAGTCACATTCATGTACACAAGCATTTGAGTACAGGCTCAAGGAGAGAGCTTTTTCTTGGCGACGCGCTTCCGCTCTTTCCGCTCTTCTTTTCAACCACCTTTGGTGACGGGAAAGCTAGGCGCGCTGTTTACGGATGCGTACGATGTCGTGCGCGCACTTCGATCGGCCCCAGGAGGTTCTGCATCAATTTTTTTATTTTGTTCAACTCGCGTGCGGGTTTCTTAGGGCGTTCAGTATGCCGGATAAACGTCAGTAAGATTGGGGCGAACAGCCAAAAGGATCGCGCGCCACGGCGCACTTAGTCGATGACACGGGCGCATCGAGCGCTAGCGAACTGCACCAACATGCTGAGCAGTAGTGCGGGCGAGCCCCCTTTTGCGTCCAACTGTCGCCCCTGTCGGCGAGTTTGCAAGGAAGCACGTAGAGGAAGATAACCCTACCTAAACTGCAGGAGACGGAAAAATAAAAAAAAAAAATACTAAAAGCGCTTCTCTTTTGCAATTAATGAGGGAACAAAGGAGAAGAAGACAAAAGGACAACATCTCAGCGTATCTCTCAAGCGCCCACGAGTTCCATAGCCGGCTCAGCCTTTGGTGAAGCCGACGACGCCTCTCTTGCGCTCGCGAGCGTCTGAAACCTGGCCGCGACTCCCTGAAGACTGAGGGCTGGAACTGAGCACTGTGCCTAGTGCGTCAGAGGTGTTCGCCATGCGATTACATTCTCTTACGTTTTGCGCACTTTCTGATGCTTGTTTTTCTCGCATCAAGGGGTACTGCCTTATTCTAGATGAGCGGAAGACAGCAATCTTTTTTTCTACGATTTTTATATACCACGTGATCTGATTTCTTGGTGTGTATATCTTGCTGCAAAAGTGGAACCGTCCGGACAGTTCAACGCCCACCCTGACGTAGGCGCCAGCGCAGCTAACATTGCAACTTGACTGCGATACAGATATGTGTAACCTAGAGCGAGTTCTTTCAGTAGTGGCGAATTAGTGAAGTCTTCGCGATCGCCACTCAAAGAAAAAGAAAGTCGCTAGCGACGTTCGTAAAGCAGAGTTAATATATATTCCAACAGGAACTTCCTATATGCGATGAATTATTGTTTAGTTTGGCTCGGTTTCGTTTCTTTTGGTTTATGGGGTTCTACGTCTCAAATCGACTCAGGCTTTGAGAGGCGCCGTAGTGGAGGGCTCCCGAAATTTTAACCACCTGCTCTTCTTTAACGTTCACTGATATCGTGCAGCATATGGACGCCTAGCTAGCTTTTCGCCTCCATCGAAAGCTGCCGCCGTGGCCGGGATTCGATCCCGCATCCTTGGGCACAGCAGTTAAAGCACCCTAACCACTGCACCACGGGGACGGAGCCGACACATTCTTGTGTTTGGTAGAACTTGGGTAAAAGTTCGTTACGTGAAAAACCTATTAGCTTCACACAGATGCCTTTTTCACATATAGTGGGATAGAAGTGGCTGCGCATTCGTACAGTTACGTTTTTATTTGCGTACAAGGTTTACGTTTCTATGGAGGGTATATATCACTCGTAGCTCTAAATGCATCTCGCGATAAACCCACCATTGGGGTAGCATGACGATTTTGTCTTGCCTCGGGGCGGTGATGGATAAAATAATTTCACTTAGTTTGTAATGCTCATAATGTAATCGACGAAAACCGATAAACGCTCGTTTCTGCGGTAAGTTTCCCGACTGTGCTGGTAGTGCGTTCAGTGTACGCAGTTGTCTATTGTTAGTATAGTGCTACTTGAGATGACAGTCTCTTTTCTTCGCTCTTATATTTTCTTATATTTCGCTCACCTTGGTGACAAATGAACTTATTCTAGTCAGTTAAGGCGAACTTAAGAATTAAGCCGATTTGAAGCTTTAAAGTCGCATGTTGGACGAATGTTTCCATGATAAACTGTCTTGTTGCAACTTGAGCTTCCTTCAACTCTGCCAACGGACTGGTGAAGCAGTCGCCGCCCTGCGTTTCTTAAGCCGGTAGTGGAACGGAAATTCATCGTATTGTGTTCAAGACAAATGGGTTGCTGGGTAAAAATAAAAGATAAATCTTCTGACATACTTATCAATTTACACTCCTCTGCAAAGGTTTGCACTGGAAAAAAAAGTTCCCTTAAAAAAAAAATATTTATTTCGTTAGCTGCTTGTTGAGCGAGTAAATCAGCGAAAGAACGAATAAATTACTTTTAACGCACAGTCACAGCCTGCACGAATGACGAGTAGTGTCAGTATTAGCAGCAAGCCGAAGTCCTAACAGGAAACAAAGTTTTAATTCGGAGCACACGTGCGCAAAGGATCTGGTCAGTGCTATATACTTTACGTTTCGACATATGATGCGTGGGAGTCCTCAGTGCTACTCTTCTTTGCCATTATTTGTGTTTTTATTTTAGCTCGGTCAAAGACGGCAGCATGGTTTCAAACTAAACCCTCTATGCGTGCGTACCTTTCATGTCCGCAATACGCGCGAGCTTTTAATTATTGCGTCTTCAAAAGCCGGCCTGACCCTTTTTTCGCTAACGTGCAGGGCACACCCAATGCGGCCGTTAACACAGTTGAGCTTACTAAAGGGACCGACGTTAAGCGCAGACGGCCAAGACAAACAGCGCGACCTGAATGCTGGAAGCGCTTTCTTCCTTTCAGAGCCTCTGGCTTTCGTCCGATTCCCGTCTCCACCTCGAGGCTTTTTCAACGCGTTGTTGCATAAAGCGGCTTTCTACGCCGTACGCCGGGCTCCCCATTCAGCGCGTAGGTGCGAAGGGCGTCGGCTTCTGCGCTGTTCGGCGCTTACTCGGCACGGTCCGGACTCACCGTCCGCGCGACACACCTTGGCGCGGACCGCTGGTGCCGCCTCGAAACGTTCTTCCGACGCTCTGACGGCTGCGGTAGCACTTTAGAGACCCGCTCTGCGTGACGTACCTCGACGCCTGCTTACGCATGACCTGAGGCTGCGTTTCCGTAGCTTTTATAGCGATAGTTAGACGGGGACTTTCTCCGGTTCGCAAGGAACGTGTCCGCTCGTCGCTACCGAGAATGGGTCACTTATGGTCGTGTGATCCGTGTTGATCTCTCCTGCCTACCTGGCAAATTTTTTTTTGTAGTAGTAATTAGAATGCTAATTGTGTAATTTATAAGTTTAATCGATAATATTACAAGTTATGTTCCAATATATATTTTTAATAATGTACATTTTCTGTTCTGAAAATAATTTTTTTAGCACCAGCACTTTCATATGTAGTAGGCCAATCTCTGCAGGTTTATCTTGCGCTTTGAGCGGACTTCTTTCTTTGGGATTGGGCTTGGAATGAAACAGAATGATGATGTGCGCGTTTGCGCGTGTTTGCGCGTACTTTTTTTTGCGGTTTTATTAGTTTTATTTTTCCTGGATAAATGCTCCATTTCGAACTGCCTGCATTACAATGCCTGGGTCTCTTTCGACTTTATCGGGCGTTAGTTTGAATAGTGACATCGACACCAGGCGCAGCGGCATGCCCGAATGCCGAGTAGGCGACCCCTGTCGTCACACATTCCTGCAGCCATGCGCCTCCTACTGCACCCTGGTCGGATCAGAAGCACTACGTGACCGGATCTGACTTCCCGCCATTGCGCTGGATGTCAGCGCAAAGTTCGGTGCGCACAGCGACAACTTTCCTCGGCTCCTGCCTCGGATGCTGTGTTTCCTTTCCTGTCGGTAAAAAGCAGAAATAACACCGCAGCGCCCAATTCCTGAAGCGAAGCGTATGCCGCGGCACCCCACTGCCGTCGACAAACAAAAGCCCAGCTATGTTTCCACAAAGACGGTCAAAGAGAGTAAGATTCGCGCCCACGGCAGCAGACGCGTTGGCTTTTTTCTTGCTGGCGGTGACGAACGTCCATTCGGCTATAGCTTACGTTGGGCAATGTCCTCGCCCACTGTGTCTCTCTTTTCCCGGAACCACTCCTCTCTCTGCTTTTGATTTCGTTCTTCTTAATGCTGTCTACCGTCTGAACTGTCCTTCCCACACCCACGAAGTTGTCCCTTGTTGATGCGGGCAGCGCTGCGCTCTTCAAGGGGATCGAGGGTTATTTTCTCGGTGCCGCACAACGTTGATCGTGTCGGCGACGTCGAAAGACGAGCGGTTGACATACACGGCGAGGTCGGAACCTGAAGTGTCTGAGAGAAATGCCAGCCTTTCTTATTCGTGACGGCGGCCAAGTCAAAGTTGTTGCTCGTTGCACACGGCTGCTCTAATACTCGCTGTCAAGCGGCTGATGAAATAATTGACAGCAGTGACCGCGCGCACATCGTATCGCCTCATTTCTTTTTTTTTTTTTTTTAATCATCATCCGAGTGGCATATTTGCCTTCGATTTTTTTTTTTTCTTTAAGTCCGCCCAACTCCGTTAAGAGTGTGGGAAAACCCGACAGATGTCAAGCCGATGGTTATCGGCCACGGGCAAATAAGTCTACGAGACTGGGACGTCATAGTAAAACGCGACGCGCCGAGCACGCTACAATCATCGACAGTGCAACCTGCTCACGGCGCCTGAGATGTTGCCAGAAACAAGGCGAGATCACAAACAGCGTAGTCTGTGGAGACTTAAAGCTTAGATGAAAACGCTTCCTGTTTTTGTCAGCACGTGTCAGTCTGAAGGCGCAGCGCAATAACCGCGGGGTTGGGACAGGCGTAGTTTAAGTTTGAGCCTAGAGAACATTCTGTTCTTCCGGCTTCTGTCGTCTCCGGGTACGTCTGTTTACTTCGTTGCTTACAAGCGCATGTTCGGGTCATATTATAGAGTTTAACCGCAACGACAGTGCGATATAAGTATGTCAAATCAAGTTTTCAACATAAGCGCATGCGACATGAACAACACGTCGTAGGTGCTACGTGGTTATAGTTACGCATGTGTAAGTACAGAGGAAACACCGGTATAGCAGAACGGTCCGTGGCAGTCGGAGGGCAATACCGATAAAATGACTCTAGCCAAATCGATAGGTTCGGCTACGTCATTGACGTGCGCTGAACACTCATTAGCTTCCCAAAGCATTGCTTACCACTGGCATAGCGGTCTTATTTGGCAATGGCATAACGGTCCCGCCAGCTACTCTGATGCGAGAGGGAGAGTGAAAAGGCATTCATTTACTGAGAAATGCAGAGCGAGTTCTCATCCTCTGATCCTGATTTACTCTGCCCTCATTGAAAGGGGAAAGGGCGAAAAAGAAGCAACTTGAGTTCGCAACCAGAGTGAGGCATGATGCGCGCATTTCCACAAAAACATGGAGAGGGGGGGAGCGCCGTGCCACGCGTACACCATTCTCATGCCCAGACACATTGCATGCATCGCTTTCTTATGCGTGAAAGGCGTGCATCATTCCACTGGTGACTCTTTCTGGGGACGAGTATCGATTGCTGTGTCCTCTTCTAAACTCTCTCAGTTGGGCGGCAGTTCTTTAGATCACCTGCATACTGATGCCACGTGGCCCAGGGGTGCTGCGTTTCGTGTTTGTAGCAGCGCTTTCTCTAGACGACGAGATGTGCAGAAAGAAAAACACAGAAGCCACGCGTTGTTAAAGCTCGGGCTCTGGGTTGGCTCAGCGGGAGAAAAATATAAAACCTCTCGGTCATGTCTTCCAACGGCGCTCTAAATGCTCTTTAATGCAAAGCCAGGAAAGAGTGCCGCGCTGTGAGCTTGAGCGATAGGCCACTAATGCGTCCTGGGGAATTACGCGTATTTCGAACTGGAGTAGAAACGAGGATTCTGATGGAGCGTACTTCTTTCGACTTTCCACGCCAAATTATTTGCGAATAAGATTCGTGATTTTCAGTGCAGGGTTACGTGTAATGCACACTCAGCTAGCGATTGCTAATTGATGTTGCATAAAGTGCGTTTCTGTCTCGTTCCGCCTACTTAAGCGCTATGACAGCGCTACGTGATACGCCAGGACAGCAGTGCATCGACAGCATCGATCGAAATGACTATAAGGTGATTGTAGTTCGTGGGGTTTAACGTCCCAAAGCGACTTATGAGAGACGCCGTAGTGGAGGGCTCCCTAAATTTCGACCACCTGGAGTTCTTCAACGTGCACAGCTACCCATTAGTATCTTGTGCCAGACACGACGATATACATGCTATTTTCATTCGATTTCGTTCCCATTCTTATTCTCATTCGCCGCAGCAGCTGGTCGATTTCGACGAAAGGGGGGGTCGCAGCGCGGTGACGAAGGCTAAGAAGTGGAATTAAAGAATTGTGTCATTATTTCAGCCCTAAGTTACTTGCCCCTTTTATTTTATTTCCGGCCTCCTAATCAGGCCGTGATATTTCAGTTGCGTTGCTATTTTTGTTCAGTGTGAAGTCTCCTAACAGTAGTACTCATGATCAGTAAACAGTCGCGGAACACACTGTTTCTTTGTCTTGGGCAGTTGTTATAGTTGCCGCTGTGGCTGACGTGTTGTGGGCAATAATTGATTTTGTTTATACAAAACTCTCGAAAAAGCCGTGTACAAACAGAATCTGAGTTTAGTTCCGCCTGTAGCCGTCCAGGAATCGAACGCACGAGATAGCATAAAGTGCTACACCACGGCGACAAAATGTGGTTGTCGCAGGGATTTCCGGAGCACATACGTATATGCGTCGTTGTATTTTGTGCGCTTGCGACTGCATTGCCATCACGGGCTGCGCGCTCAGACTCTCGCACATTGGTTATGCGATAGGGCAAAAGGAAGCCCCACAGAGACCCAGATAAACCTTCGCGCCACTCGTCTGACTGGTTTACGCGCGTCCTTTCCTGAGAATCACTGCATAAGGCCTGTGGCGCGCAATTTGCTTGATGCTTCCCCGCCCAGTGCGTGAACAAATGACTCGGCGCAGTGTTGAAACCTCTCAACCTTCATTAGGCAGTTTCGCACGCAGACAAACACGGGACTCACTGAGATAATGCGCATTCTCCCTGGGCGTGACAGCGGATGCCTGGCGGCTTTTAACTCTTCCTTTTGCCCCGCGGCATCGCTATAGGGGGTCGGCGCTGGCGTGCTTCGAGTGACGCGCCTCCGCGGAACTATGCGCTTGGCGCCAGCGAAAGTAGCGGGTTAAGACTGTGGCCGGCGCTAGGGTAAAAGCTGGTCTTTGCGTGGCGCGCGTGTATTTGAGTGTCTCCCTCGGGCATTCACGGAAAGCGGCGTGCGGAGGATGGCGCAGGCGGTGCCTCTCGTATGGCAGGTCCAGAATGCCCGCATCTGCGGCTGCCCGTGGTCGTGACGTCTATTCCGGGAGAGGCCCATGGCTGCTAGCTGCGTCGCTTCGAGGCAAAAGATTAGAGCGGCGCGATTTTCTGCCCCGTAGGCTGAATTTAGAGACGCGGACAGACCTTTACCCCGAAAGATTTTTCTTCGCCTTCTTTCCGCTACAGCCGCGCCACCGTAAGACTAACATTTGGCGGCAGCGGGGAAGTTTCCCTTCCTATTCATTTCACGCTCTCCAATAACGCATTTATCACGCCGTCCCTTCTAGGTCAGCGCTTGCCCCAAAAAAAAAGAACCAGGCGCTACGACGGCTGCCAAATTTGTTCTCCCCGTGGCAGCTGCCTTTTATCTCAACTGTGACTCGTGCAGTAATTCAGCGAACGCAGAGCTCGAGGAAGCCGCGGGACCCCGTAGCGTAGCGCCGTTCAGTCGAGTAAGTGAGGAAAACGACTTCATTGAGTACAGCCCACACCAAAGTGGCTACGTATAAAGCCTCGTCGCCCAGTGCACATACGATGTGCTGGACGAGGAGTGACCGTGAAGCGTTCTGTATGGCGACGTGGGTGAACGATCGACTGCTTCGAGGTCATGCAGCAGTCGGAGCCACACGAAGCTCTCCAGACTAATGCTGACGTGTATCTTTATGCAGCGCTGTGTCGCATCAGCGTTATGCCCGCATCTCTTGCGCCGAGGGCATCTGTATTAGCTAGCAATTACTAGTTAGCAGTCCCCCCCCCCTCCCCCTCCTCCCCTATTTTTTGTTGACTGCGCAACGGGAAACGTCAGTTATTAGTGCACACAGGCGCACGCAAACGCGCTCTGAACCTGCCCAAATACGCCCAAAAAGAAGCAGGGCTTTAAGGAAGATGGAAGAACACAGAATTTTCGACTTCGTTCTATTGAACTTCACAAAGAAAGCTAAAACTATATTTGTAGTTCCAACCAAGCTTCAGCGACCCAATGAACACTGGACATTCGGGAAAGCCTATAATAGCAGCAGGCTTTTTATAGCTTTTGTTACACCTCAGTTACACTCAGGCTTTTGTTAGCTCAAGTTCGCAACGAAGTCTCCGCCCAAGACAGATATGGCAGGCCACCGCACAGACGCCATATTGTGCCGCTACGAGAGATGACAACATTACGACTACGTGCGGGTGCGCGTTTGCTTTTGGGATTGGCATCGGGAGTCGCGCACGGACGCCGGCAAAGGGAACGTTGTTGTTCGTTGCGCGCTCACGTCGGGCGGCGCGCTTCCGACGCGTTCTCCCCTCGGTTCCGGCTCACCTCTTCCGGCACGTGACATGGAATAAAGAGAGCACGCGCACATCTCGATCCAACACTCCTATGCAGTAGGGAAGTTTGCAAGGCAGCGACGTTTTTTGTTTTTTTTTTTCTTGCTTTTTTTTCAGTTTTTTTTTTTTTTTTTGCATTTAACGTTTTTGCATGGCCTCATATTGCGAGCAGTGGTTTACTACGCAGACGCTGCCTTTCAACATGCATTTAACATGAGCTGAACTGCGGCGCTTCTCATGCGTTCGGTCCGTGATTGTCTTACTTTCCTTGCCCCCGCTCGCCTTTTTTTCTTTGCGCTCCACAGTAACAGATTTCCATGTATAAATCTGCGAGAAAATCGAAATTGATGCTTTTACTGCGGTTTCTCCAGGTACTCTCAATGACTGGCATCTCGCTGGGCTCAGACGGGGGCAGAATATGGTGCTGTAGTGAAATATGCAGCATAAAAAAAAAAAAAACTCGGTAATTACTGCTCTGACGAAGCTCTACCCCCTTTATTTAAATATTCACTCCAGTAATAATTTCAGTGGGGTTAGAGTTTAAACACTTGTAAGATAAAGACATTGGCAGCAACATCGTGATATCGACGCTCCTGGCTACATACGAACCTGTCAGCCCACTGCCACTGTCGGCGCACGTGATGCACCGCTTCACACTGTACCAGAGGAATTTCCAAGGTCGTGAGCTGCGCCATCAAAACAACTTACGTGACGCATGCCAACGTCAGTGCTCAAGTGAGCACGTAATCTTGCCGTTACAGGCGCTGTTTTTTTTTTCTTTTTTTTTTTTTGTTTTGCTGTTTAGGCTATGCGCGGTAGTTTTTTCTCTTAGTAATAGCAATTCCTTAAACGGCAGGTTATATATATATATATATATATATATATATATATATATATATATATATATATATATATATATATATATATATATATGAATGAAAGAAGCTAACAGTCGGCGAGGCCAAGGAAAGCGTTGGGGATGGTACTTTTATGTCTTTTTTTTTTTAATGTTTACTTGGATAATCACAGATTTTAGTAATGTAATCTGATTAGGGGAAAGATAATTAAACACAAAGTCGAAGAAAAGACAACGTGCCGATGGTGGGAACCGAACCCACGACCTCCGAATATCGCGTCCGGTGCTCTTCCAACTGAGCTACATCGGCCGCTGTCCCCCCTGCTACTTTCTTGGGTATTTATGTTGTCTGTATACGAACCTTGAGAGTGTTCACCAGCGCCACCCTCAACCATAGCGGCGGACGTGGAACGTCCTTTGTTACCGCCAGCGTCACGTAGAACGTGATCAAGAGCGAGGGCGAAAGCTGTGCTGAAACCCTCTTACGCTACCTATGGCTTCAAGACTGCCAGAACCGAGACCCCCGTAAGCTACAAGCAGATCACAGTCGCAGTATATATATATATATATATATATATATATATATATATATATATATATATATATATATATATATATATATATATATATATATATATATTACAAGCCGAGTACGCAAATATTAAATATCAAACAACGAACTCGTATAATTAACTTGGCCGTAACGCTCCATTAAGTTCTAATGTGGTATATTTTACGGTAATGTGCTGTATTTTCCAAGCAGTGCTGTCAGTGACGGTTGCAATAAGTATTTTATAAAGTGAGGTATAAACACTTCCTATTTTCTAATATTACGCGATTGTTTCTGACACGAAGGCGCGCGTCACGTGAATGAGTGTGAGGCGTGTACAGGCCTGAGCCAAGAAGCTTGTCTCTATCGATATGGAGAATTTGTAAATGATGCCGTCGCACTTCCGCGTTTGTTTCGACATTCGTAAAACGGCGGCTCGGCGGCGACCCGGCTCCGAGTTTGAGCTCATTTCACGCCATGCGGGTCAGAGTGATGGCTTCGCGAGCGGGGCGCCAAGTGGCCCTCGAACCGCACCTCTCGGGCTCGACCGCATTTCGTGTTTATAGTCGCCGTGAGGAGGCTTCCGAGGCCGCAGATGCGAGCGCGGGTATATCGCTGTGGGCGCACCGATAACCGGCGCGCCCCCGTATTCTCACCCAACGACGAGCCATCGCAATACAGATCTCGCGGGAAAAGCTATTCTCGTTTTTCAGGAAGGAAGCACGTGACTGAACACATTAATTTTTTTTTTTTTTTGTAAATGTTTCGCATTTTGCACTCAAGCTGACTACTTAAGTTAGGAAGTTATGTCGCTGTCACGTTCCAGCCTTGTGTCCGATTTCATGACATGCAGCATGAAATTAGAAAAAAGAAACTTGAACATCGGTGTGTTACCAACTCCTGGTCTCTAACTTTGTTAATAACTTCAAAATTCCGGTGTCGTTTCAAAATAATTTAGCTGAAGAAGATGTTGAATACCTGCCTCATATGCTGAAAGTATACGTTGCCATCGCAAAAACGTTATTAAATTTTTAAATTGCACTGAATTCACATGAAACTGCAATCAGGACGTAAGCGATTCGATCGACTGTGGTGCACAGTGTACGACTGACAACAAAAATTGCCTTAATTGTTCAGCTTCATCGCTAGGCAATTTATATCATCGCCGTAATGCACTATCAATCAGGAGTGAGCTTTAGGCATGCACTCGCACATACCTGAACCCATCACTGAGCCCCCGGGTATTTGCGAGGTGGTAGGTTGCGGGCGCGCTCTTGCTGCTTGCAACCTAACCCTGCTGCCGTCTCACAGCGTGCATCGTGTCTGTGTCGCAGGTTTTCATGTGACTCCGAAGCTTCACTTAATCTGCCCCGAGAGCTGCATCCTGATCGTGATCGGCGTGGTGATCGGGCTGCTGCTCTTCTACACGGGCTTGACGTCGGTGGGGCCGCTCACGCCAGACGTGTTCTTCCTGTTCATGCTGCCGCCCATCGTGCTGGACGCTGGCTACTACATGCCCAACCGATCTTTCTTCGACAACCTGGGTTCGATCATGACGTACGCCGTGCTGGGCACCGTGTGGAACGCGCTCACCATCGGCCTCTGCCTGTGGGCCGTGGGTCTGAGTGGCCTCTACGGCACGCCCGTGCCTCTGCTGGACGCGCTGCTTTTCAGCTCCATCATCTCGGCCGTGGACCCCGTTGCCGTGCTGGCCGTCTTCGAGGAGATCCACGTCAACGACGTCCTCTACATCCTCGTGTTCGGCGAAAGCCTGCTCAACGACGCCGTCACAGTGGTCAGTCACACAATTGAGAGCGTGTCTTGTGCTAATATGTGCCACTCCCCAAACCGCACAGAGGCGGAAAGGGAAATTTAATGAAAAGTGATGGCCCGAGACCTGACGAGAGTGAGGAATATAGAGTGTAGCTAGGTATGATCAATTATGGAAGCCTCGCCAGCAAAGCTCAAAAGTGCTTCAACCCAAATGGTGACGTCGTCCACCGCATAGGCAGGAAGTGTGGATCCCCTTCAACAATCACGAGGGTACATTCGCCGGTTCATTCACGAGGTGACGAGCTAGTCGACTGATGACTATATACTGAAGAAGAGGGGCGAGACGGTCGCTTCTTGAGGCGCTGCGGTCTTTGCGTGCGTACGACCTGAAAGGATCCGAAATGCGCGGTCGCTTGGAAAGGACGAAGATTAGAAGTCATTTTTTCCGGATAGGCGTATACCTAAGAGAGTCAGTGACGGTTTCATGGGTTGCAGTGTCGAATGCCTTTTTAGTCCACAGTGGTTGGGACACTGGGCCTCTTTTATCTGGAATTGATCAGGATTCTCCACAGGTGCAGACTGTCATTTGTTTCAAGGTTAGTGCGAAAACCCGTTTGGAAGAGGTGGACAGAGTTGGCATCTTCCTCTAGGCGGTGAATGAGCGCATCTCTTTAACAATTAATCGAGAAATGCGTGCATGGCATTGGTGTATAACCGATCGCTTCAACTGGCAGCTAAATCACTTTTTTAAATGATATTGGCACTTCAAAAAAAGAAACGTAAAAATAAAAGCGGCACCAAATAAAAAACCTGGTTTGATAATGGGAATACAGCTGCATACGGTAGCGATCCATGTTACACTAACTCGCTTCCACGTGGGTTAATCGATTGCTTTGAAGACATGATTCGTGACCAATAGCAGGCTAACTGTCTCACATTATGTAGAGACCAATGCAACGACTAAGCGGCTGCCCAGAATGTTGCGTTAGCTTCGTGATTCCCTAGTATCGTGGTGATTACTATACGTCGTACAGCCGTGAGTGTGTATACGTTTCAAATTCGTATAATCGTGTGAATGCGTGTGTTCGTTGTGAAAATAAACCAATCCAAATCCAATCTAAATCTCATGACAAACATTGTCAATCGGCATTTGTCATAAGGCGAGAAAACGTCGGGGTTCGTGGCATGCTGCAGGTTCTGTACCGGATGTTCGAGGGCTACACGGACATGGGCACAGAGAACATCATCCCGACCGACTACGTGTACGGCGTTGCGTCCTTCTTCGTGGTGGCGCTCGGCGGCACGGGAGTCGGCATCCTCTGGGGACTGGTGGCCGCCTTCGTGTCTCGCTTCACTCACCACGTTCGCGCCATCGAGCCACTCTTCGTCTTCATCCTGGGCTACCTGTCCTACCTCAGCGCCGAGCTCTTCCATCTGTCTGGCATCCTCGCGTGAGTAGCCCTCCTTCGAAAATAAATGCCGTTTTTCCGTGTTGTCTAAGTTCGTCTTTGTGGTGTGCGAAACCCATGTGATCACACCTTACGGATAAAATGTTGTAACGCTGCAGAAACACGTGCAGAGCAGGGAGGGCAGGGAAGTAGCAATGTGTATATTTGATCTGATTCAGTATTGCAGCTGGATCAAAAGAACTTTTGGCGTTTGCTATAGAAATGCTGCGACTTAGGCTGATGATGAGGATGAAAGGTGCCAGCCTTCCAGATTTTAAGTCGGCGGGAATCGTGCCCGAATTTCACGTCATACTCTTCCCTTTCCATTTTTTTTTTATCTATAGGTTGACCTTCTGTGGCCTCACAATGAAAAACTACGTCGAGGAAAACATCTCACAGAAGTCTCATACGACGCTCAAGTACGGCATGAAGATGCTGGCCAATTGCTCTGAAACTATTATATTTATGTTCCTCGGCGTCTCAACGGTGAATGACATCCACGAATGGAACACCTGGTTCGTCATCCTCACCATAGTCTTCATCACTGTCTTTCGTTCTGTTGGTAAGACGCAGTCACCTTTCGCGGCGTTTAGCGCGATTATCTGCTCATACTGCTCCCCATGCACACAGTGAAATATTGCAGAAACTTTGTGCACGGCTGCAAATGAGAACGGGCTACAGAGAGAGAGAGAGAGAATTCACCGATAAAAAAAAAACAAAAAAACTTCCGCCTTACTGTAAGCTAATAAATCAGTAAAGCATAATTATACGCTTCGCTAATTTATTCACTCATCGGCAAGGTTGTCAACAGCCCTTGCTTTCTGCATTTACCTTTCCCCGCCTCACCCAGTCACCTTCATTTTTTCGCACGACAAACTTAGTTCTGTACAGCAAATGGCATCATGGAGTATTCGAGTCTAAGTGCAACGTCCAGCAGTACATAATCGGTCAAACCCTTGCTGCTGCTGTGTCCGAAGGGATTCCGGCCAACGGCTAGAGGCGACGGGGGAAGTGGACAGCTCTCTATAATAAAGTTGCCCCCCCCCCTCCCCTCCTCTCTCTCTCTCTCATTTCTCTCCTGCAGTTGTCCCAATCACTTATTATTATTCGTCCAATTCTAACGGAAAGCGCAGGCCGTTTTTGTTTTCCTCTTTTTTTTTCTTTTTTTTTTCAATAATCGCTATTTCAGCCTACCACAAACAATGCACAGTCAGTTGTGCTTTGTACTGAAGGAGTGATATACGACATGTAAAGGCCGCGAGGTGCAGTCTGTGCCATGGCGGTTTAGGGAAAACAGACTTTAACACCTGCCTGCATGGTAGCGCCCCTCAGCCACCGCTGCATCCCCGTCAGCAATAGGGGCTGCATTCAGAGGCAGGTGTCAGTCCTTGCTTTCGCTGAGTAGCGTGCGCTGCAGCCCCGCCAGCTAAAGGGTTGTGCAGCGGCAGTGGTGACAGGGGCACTGCGTCTTTTGCGCGCAGGTGTGGTGCTTCTCACTTGGCCCATCAACCGCTTCCGCGTGCACACACTCAACAAGGTGGACCAGTTCATCATGGCCTACGGCGGCCTCCGAGGAGCCGTGGCCTTCGCCCTGGTGCTTGTCGTCAGAGAAGAAGTGATCCCCACCAAAAAGATGCTGGTCACCACCACCATCGCCGTCATCTACTTTACTGTCTTCGTCCAGGTGAGCTTCAAGACAATTGTCTGACGGCACAGGGTTTCAGTGGCGTGCCGGTAAACCCGTTTGCGTACCATGAAGCTAATAAGTGAAGATGATTCTCCCATTCCCGAACTGTCTTCGGCACGAGCGGTTTTTGACTGAGCCGCCGCTCAAGGAGCGTTGTTCAGTGTTTCGCGTGATTTATCTAATGCCCCAGGAAAGAAATAACCACACAATACTAACATCTCGGCGTCAGGTTGAATTTTATTAATTTAAGATAGGCTAGTGTTATTTCCTATTTGAAGACTAAGATGAAATAATTTTTCCTCAATTGTTCATTGACAAATTCACACGTAAAAAAAATAGGAGGAGGCATAAGCCTCGCCTTAAGAGTAGACGCGATAGCGCCTTTAACACCGCCTTTTTATTGCTCATTTGTGTTTTAATTAATTTGGTTTTTGAAGGAAGGAAGGCGCAATATCTGTCTCAATACTCGGTGGATACCTTATACAATTGGAGGTACACAGATAGTCGATTCGAATTCCTGTAACAAACTAGTACCAAACTTGACTAGCAGTTGGATACTAATTGGGAAGCGAAATTTTATGCCACCATCTTGAACGCTGCGCAAAGAACGGTTGCTTCACAATTTCAATACGAAATTCTGTGCCTATTTCCTTTCGACACCACACGCCGTTGACGGTCACTTTTCGGGCGAACGAGCGTAAACAATTTCCAACTGCTACCAAGAACAAAAGAGCAATCTCGACTCTGGCAAAAATGATGCGACGGTCTTGTTTCCCGAATAAAGAGGAAATGGGTAAATGCAGCGACTATACTATATTTCAGTAGTTCCTTGCAGCACTGCCAAAGCTCCAATGAGTGCAAATGCGACGTTCCGATGCTGCGGAATTCAGTGCAGTATAAAATAGGCCCATGAACATATGGGATAACATGAGTGCGTTTTCGCCAGTCTATTCTAAATCGGGAATTAACGTATACGCACGAGTTAGGTACACTATTTCCGTGCCTGAGCGACTCTCGCGTACTCTGAAATAGTGTAACTAACACGATGACACGCTTCCAAGCAGGCGTCTATAGCTTCGGATGAACTCGTCGTCGTTGCTGAAATATTCAGTAACTTGTAAATGGCGCAGCGGGCTTTAGTTTGGCGTCGTCTACCTCAGCGCGGCATCAGTGAATGATACCATTCATTTCAATTTACCCCGCCGGGTTGCGCAGTGGTTACGGCGCTCGACAGTACTGTTCCCAAGGACGCGGGATCGCATCCCGGCCTCGGCGGCCGCTTTTCGATTGAGGCGAAAAGCAAGGCGTCCATGTGCTGTGCGATGTCAGTGCACGTTAAAGAACCCCAGGTGGTCGAAATTTCCGGAGTCCTCCACTACGGCGTCTCTCATAGCCTCAGTCGCTTCGGGACGTTAAACCGAACGAACCAAACCAAACCATTTCATTTTTTTCTTTCGAGTGATGGCTGTGCTGCCCCTAGGCCTGAAAAAGCGGGCCGTGTTGTTAACAAAAATGGTTTCCCTTTTAAAAACAAGGTGACACAACTCGTTTGAAGTTTTCTGCGCATCTTCATTTGCATAGGTTGAACTAAACGTACTGATGTGACAAACATCGTAACCCAGTGAAAATTTCGATTGTAAGACTTAATAACATTCGTTCACTGTTCGGCACGTAGAAAGCATCTATTTATGCTCGTTTCCAACCATATCTGTATATGCCGTGACGACGAGCAGACGACGAGGTGCTAGGAACACGCTTAACGCCCCCTCGCGATTGCCTGAGCAGCTGGCCTCTAGCTTGCGTATAGTGCTGCAAGGATATGATGAGAGAGGGAGAGAGTATAGACATTAAGACGAGATATTTTACGCTTATCTGGCAATATTTCTTGCGGCAAAGAAGGAAAATAATAGGCAATGGAAGAGGCCAAATTTCAGTGTTGGTCGCTTGGAAAAGAAAAAAAAAAATCACCAGTGAAGCCGAACCTTGACGTATCTTTCCGTTTTGTTTTCCCGCAGGGCATGACAATAGGGCCTCTCGTTCGCCTGCTTAATGTACCACGAAGCGTCAAGAGTCAAATGTCTATGAACGAAAGGCTACACACGAGGGTAAGCACCGCAGCAGTGTGGTTGCAAGGCCACTAACTAGCGACGAATTCTGTGCATTTGTGAAAATCATTTATTTCCTCTGTCGCAGCTAATGGACCACCTAATGGCTGGCCTGGAGGATGTGACGGGTCAGTTCATGGGCAACTACAAAATACGAGACAAGTAAGTCCGAACGGGCATGCTGAGCTAGGTCACAAATATACAGAGTATTCTGGTTTCACGCGTGCACTATTTAAAACGAGCATTGGAAACTCGGCCACGCTAGTAATGGGTAACGGACACGGTGCACTTCAAGTTATTTTTCTCCACTCTAAGAGAAAGCACCGAGAAATGTTGAGTGCTGTTCGCCACCTCTTTGGAGGCTGAATCAGAACTCATATACGTGGAGACACTCTGAAAATTATAATTTTTGTGTACTCAGTAGAACATTGAGTCACGTTTTTGTGTTTATTATGCTTACTGGTGGACAAGAGACAACCGTAGCTGAGCTTTCAAATAGTTGGGCGTCAACCAGTCAGCGCCGTCATTGTGGAGTCATTCTAAATGCTATCGGACGAGGTCAGGATTTCTTACAGCGCTTTTTGTTTCAGCCACTTTGGAGAGCTAACCAATGTGCGCTGCTGGACTTGCTCGTTTTGTAATAGTTATTCACACACGTCTCGAGTGCGAGTGTCGCGAGACGAAAATAAATCTGGATACGATAGAAGGACGCTGAAAAGTTCCTGATGCTCGTATATCCATCAAGATGGTGCACAACTGCCTGCTAATACCAGTAGCATGTCGTTTTCATTGCTGCTCTTTGGCGTACGCGAACTAATTTAGGCAAACTGGGTTCCGCACTACGTCTTGAAGGTCGCTACTCATCTATGTAACAAACATCGCGCATCAGGCTCTTTTCTTTTGTAAACCTTGGACATGGAACGGGGAGAGCATTCGCTCGTTTTGGTGGCACTCACACGTCAGGTGCCGTCCCGCTGTGCGGCTCGTGACAAGCGTTATGTCACGCAGGTTCAAGTACTACAACAACCGGTTCTTGAGGCCAATGCTGCTCAAGGATCACAGCATTCGTGAGCCCAAGATCATCGAGACGTACTCCAAGCTCAACCTGGCCGACGCGATGAATCTGCTGAAGAACAATAACAGCCTCGTCCCCGTGATGAACGGCGATCACGGCGTGTCACTGGCCTCGCTGTTCCGCAGCTACACGCAGACCAACCTGAGCAAAGGCGCGGCGTCGGCCAGCGGGGACACGCTCCGCGAGCTCGACCTACCAGTGGACCGGTCGGCCACCGTGCTCAACTTCGACATGAACGAACTGCAGTACTCGCCCAGCAACAAGGACTACGCGGACGCCCAGCTGCACCACATTCTGTCGGACTCCATGTTCAAGCCCTCGAGGAAGGTAAGCAGCACCGTCGGCTGTTCCGCGGGGCATCGATAATGGCTGAATGTCCACCGTCGCTATACTCTAAGCGGCGAGCGCCGTCATGCGAGCTCAAGGGTGCCTTCATCTTCAACAATGAAAAAATAAATAAAGAAAAAAAAAACGTTCACCAGACCAGACGCGATCATCACAAGACTTTATTAACTTTACAGGCGAAAATTCCCATTAAGTGAAGTTTTGCGTTATAGAGGACAAGAGACGAATGTCTGCTGGTGAGATGATTACAGCGAAGAACCAGCTTTCAGTGATGAGCGAGAAACATCATGCTAGGTGATTAATGTATTAATCACCTGGCATGACGTTTTTGGCTCATCAATACGCAGCTATTGCTTGTTTTTTCTTCTTCTTTTGTTTTACAGCTTGCTCTTCTGTGTTGTAGCTTTCTACCGCACTGTGCAGTGTGCTAGTGATTGAGGGTGATCAAAATGAAATGAAAACATCGGTGAAGTAGTACTCATCGTGCTCCAGCCAGTGAGACAGATCCCTTCTACAGCGCCATGGTATCAAAGGCCATAGGTCTCCGGCATCGTAGGTCTGAATTAAACTTCCTGGTTCACCGCTGTGCAAATTAGGGCAGGATAGAGAGCTTCAGCGCCGTCGTGCTGCAGATATGCTGGTTACGGCAACTGAAACCGCACGGGCGCATGATGCTATAGTGCGGCAGCGGTAGCAACGGCAACAGCCTTTGGCTACGCTAAAGCTGTCTAATAATACAGCGCGTTGCACAGTTATATGCGCAATGCTCAGCTAAAGCGGTGCTGAACCCTCGCAGATCAAATTTCGCACAGAAATGGCATTTGGCCGGCAGTATTTTTGAATATCAAATTCTTTTGGAATACTTCCCTGATTCAATTAGAAGAAGTGAGATGTTTCTATAGTATGCGACGGTGTGAAGCAAGAGAAACCGTTCCCCCATCGCTGGCCTGGGTGGCGCCATCTCGTGCGGTTTGCAACAACGTTCCTTAGCTTCTTATTTTGCTGTCACAGTGTTGCTGGAAACAGCACAAGATAGCGTCTCCTGTGCCAGCGATGGGGCAGCAGCTTGTCTTGCTTTGCAGTTGCCACATATGATAGAAACATCTCAGTTCTTCGGATTCAATCAGGCAAGTATTCTAAACAAATCTAGTATTAAAACTAATGCCGACCAAATGCCGTTTCTGGGCGAAATTTGAGCTGCGAGGATTGACCACCGGTTTAGCTGCGAGAAGCATTCTGCGGCGCGCCTGTAATTCTGCAATACGCTGTACCTGCGCAGGATTTCCCTCGTGAAGAAAGACAACCATACTGTAAAGCAAAATGCGCTGCACCATAATTGTTGGCGATGGCTTATAGTCCCAAAAGATTGCCCTCATGTTTAGTGAGATAGGAATAAATTGGTATTTATATATTATGAATGCGTCAAGACATTATATGAGAGCTGCGAACATTTTTGTAACGACATATATGCGTAGAAAATTCCGGACTTTGCGGAACGCATTTTCCGACCCCTGACGCGGTCTGATTACCGACCCCTGACGACTTTTCCGGACTTTTGTATTTCTCTTCGCCGTCTATGACTTCGCGATTGATTTTTTTTTTTTTTTTTTTTTTCACACACGTCCAGAGTTTAGAACCAGGGCTTTGTTAGGCGGGGCGAAATATTTACACGGGGGAAATATCTCAACTAGGCAACG
Source organism: Amblyomma maculatum (assembly GCF_055883805.1). Taxonomy (NCBI): domain Eukaryota; kingdom Metazoa; phylum Arthropoda; class Arachnida; order Ixodida; family Ixodidae; genus Amblyomma; species Amblyomma maculatum. The sequence goes on from NC_139344.1 coordinate 140,356,453, forward strand.
GACGGAAAGGATGATTGAGTTTCAATCTCGTGAAGCGAATTAATGGGTTTTTTTAGCTTTCTTTCTGTTATGTGGCATACCCTATAAATAAACATTTGCATTGGCTGCGTGGAACACTATGAGCGACTTATCTATATCCGCCCGACCACCGAGCTGTCCCGACGTTCCTTTGCGAGCAGTGCTGTGGGTACCGAGGAACTTCGCCATAGCTTCAAGCATGACTGAAGCGGTTACTTTGAGTGCATGCTCTGCAGTGTTCTAGGTAACTTGCGACATGCTGTATAGCTCGTATACGTTCTTACTCTAGAAAATACAACCTGTTCGTCTATGGTACACTGATGTACTAATGCCCTTAAAATAAAACGAAGCACACGAACGAACAAAATTTTGTTTCGCGGCGCGCCCTGCAAGCGGGCGTGCATGTGTATAGCATGGATGTGTGTAGGTCACCCGGAAATTCAGCTTGCCACTTTTGGTGTTCGCCTCGTCAGCAGCCCGGACGAAGGAGACCGCCTTTTCCCCAAACTTTTGCTCCGCTTTATTTTGTGGGCGCTAGCACATTGCTTTCCCTTCATTCACAGCACCATGTGCCGTGGCATTGCCCTGTACATTCGTGATTATTGTCCGGTTATACTGTAGGGCTTCAAATGCCATACCAGAGCACTCGCACCAAACGCGAGTGCAGCTGCACACGCTCGAAAGGGAAAGCGTGCTAGTCTCGTTACGCGTCACACTTTGCTCCTATTGCACGGCTGAATGGAGAGGCTCACACCGGGATTTGCAGGTGAAGCGACTGTACAAGGATCGCGTGGACGTGCCCGAGGACCAGCCGCCCTACCACCACCACACGCGCATGCAGATCCGCACCTTCCTCGGAGAGGAGCGGCGCCGCATGCGCAAGGCGCGCAGCGGCCGCCCTCCGCGCCACGAGGGCAACGACGCAGGCCAAATCACGTGCCGCCACGCGCACGAGCCCCGCAAGATCCCCAACGGAGGTGCGTGCACGAGAGCTAAGGACTGTGGATTACTGCACGCAGCGCGTATCTGCTGGAGTCGACCGCAGCACGCGCGGAGAAACGTGCTGTAAATGGGACTGGGGTCTGTGGTCATTTAGAATTGTGCCTTGTTTTCGCGGCAGCCAAAGCGGTAAGCGCACACGTACTAGCAGCATGTCTAACAATCGCAGCGCCTTGCTGCACAGGTTTTACGTACCTGAAAAGCGTGGAAAATGAGCAGAATAAAACGAGGAAGTAGTTTATAAATATGCTACAACCTTTCCGTTTGTGCGGGCTGCTCCCATGACTCTCAAGAAAAAGGAGACTGGTGAGCGAACCACTTGGGGTAAGGAGTAAACTTGCACAGTAGCGAAAATTAAGACGACGAGTAGGAAAAAGATGAAGAAATGATGGCGCTTTGGATAATATGTGACTCTTCATAGCCACGGCAAAACGGCCTTATATATGAGGCAATAAAGAAGGGAAGCAGGGTGCCTGCAGCAGCAGACATTTAAGTAACTTTGGCTCCGTGAGCGCAACCTGACCGTGGCCGTTTATACCATGCTGTTTTAAAAAAAAAGTGTCATAAACGTCCGAAACAGCCGTACTGACAATGATGATTACTTTCAGACAAGCCGCAACTGCGCTTCAGTCTACCGATGAACGGCGACTGCTCGCTCAACATTGACTGCCGCCAGCTGACAGCGTCCAGTGTGGCAGCATCTAAGCCCGAGGCGAACTCCGGTCTGCAGCCAGGCGGGGATGATGAAGGCATCGTCTTCGTGGCTCGTCCGCGGGACGAATCGCCCCCGAAGGGTGAGTTCCACTCACAATGATCTTGACGCCTCCAAGGACTGACAGGGAATAAGATGCGTGGTCCGTGCGACGCACGTTCTGTGCCTCATTTAGAGAGCTGAGGAGAGGAATTTAACGCATAATGAATAATATGATGCAGCTAGCATAGAACCGGGTGATTTGGAGAAATATGGGAGAGGCCTTCGCCCTGCAGTGGGTATAGTCAGGCTGATGATGATGATGATGATGATGATGATGATGATGATGATGATGATGATGATGATGATGATGATGATGATGATGATGATGATGATGATGAATATAGCTATGAGGATTCGATGAGGCAGCTTGTGAACAACGGGGCATGAGGTAAGTTGAGGATCACATGGTTACGCGCATGGTGCTGATGGCGAAAGACTGAGAAGGCTCGCGGAGCTATTATGCACAACTCACTGCATTACTGCAATTACACATGAGCTGCGGCACAAAAGACCCAAAGCTGTTTGTAGTTTCCAGTAACAACGTCACAATAACCGCTGGACATGTGGTTAGCATACTGACCAGTGCAGGCAAGCAGAAAAGTTAAATGGCCTTAAAAGAGCCTCTTTAAAGAGTCTTATTATAGGCCAGAGTTGGGATTCTCGTTTTCAATATAAGGCAAGACAGTCGTGAACGGTCTGAAATGGTTGCTTAGGTATATTTGCCTCTTGATGCGCAGGCTCTCCGCGTTCGTACTCGCCGCCGCCGCCGCCCGAGGCCCTGACGGAGACGGAGACCACACTCCCCTGGAAGCGCGACGACGTGCCTGATGCGGCAGGCGTTCGCGCCCGCTGCGGCAGTGGCGACAGCGGCGTACGCCAGCGGGAGTTCCCTTCATGGATCGACAATCGCGACTACATTGCCTACCAGTCGCCCACATCCACGATCCTGGGACGACTGGACCGCCACAAGCGCTCAACGCCGGACGTCTTCGAGGTGTTCCAACTCAAGTCATCGGGCGCGCCGGCCGCCCCGATGGAGCAGGTCACCGAGGAAGAACAAGACGGCGGCTCTCCTGAGGTGGCCAGCCCATCGAGGCCAACGAAGGCAAGCGAACGCGCCCAAGGCTCCGAGGAGGGCCTGTCGTCGACGGCATCGACAGAACCTGTTGCCCCCGCGTCTCATTGGGAAGAGACGGTCATTGACTTAGAGAGCGACGATTCCGAGAGCTGTAGCTCGAGGCATGTGAGGCTGTGATGTGGACGGTAAGGAGGCTTTGATCTTCCTGTGATACCTGGGTATCACACGGAACCGCTGGGCCAAAGTCCTCGCTACAGTGGCTCCAGGGCGAGCAGCAATATGTGACAACCGTGCATCCCATCGTGTCTGACACACTGTGCACCGCTATACTATATGTACAGCAAGAGGGTTTGCACGCTGCAGACCCAGCTGTTGACAAGACATAGTGCTTACAACGTTGTCCCTTCACTGACGCTACTTCATCTGTGGCACAAACTTTCAGTTCCCTTTGTGCGCGTCCTTGGCCGCGGTTTTGCCTCTGTGATGAAGTGCCGGCTACAATTACAGGATTTTAATTTTAGTTGCATTGGAAGCATGTGTAATGGCTGCAAACGAATGGAGGTCCGAAATATTTTGTGTGGATCATGTGGCATGCTCACAAGAACTGCGGGAAATTTCATTTCTCCTTCTTTTCGCGACTTCCGCTTGCGAAACGACAACTTTAACAAAAACAAAAGGGACGCCTTTTATTGTGGGACGCTGTTTTGAATTAAGGTGATTTATTTTTTCGCGCAAGACTCCACATGACATTTTCAGTTAGCTGGAATCACCGGCTAACCAGAATGTGCGAGATCTCGACACTGTGCGTGCATTTAGCAGAACATGTACGATTTTGTTTCAGCTATGTATATGAAAGTCCTTACAGCGCTTTAGGAGAGGTGACAAACCGCTCGAAGCCATAATGGTCAACAGCGCAGAAAGGCCCAGACGGCCATAAACAACGCACTTCTATCTGTGAAGGCAGTGTTATAGCTGTACATACTGATGCCTTGAGTTAAGCAGGTCGATCGTGCGCTAGCTTAAGCGCGGGCCTCGAAGGACACTCAGGAAACACAGTGGTGGCTATATCCAATAATCGGACTGCGCAAATCGAGATGTATCGCTCAAGTTGCGAACGCGCAGTTTGTGTCGGAGCAGTGCTAGACGTCCTCAACTTGAGGGCAAACGTGTGGCGATGATGAGCAATTACCATGTATTTCCTGACACGTTACGTAGAAGTACAGCAACCAAATCTGCGGCGTTTATTGCGCCTGCCCTTTCCCCCAACATTTTCCCAGCTTGTACAGGCTTATATCGTGGCTTAACATGGCAGTGATGCAGGGTTGATGCGTGTCTACTCAACGTTACGATGCTGCTAGAAAATGTCTATACATCAGGACTGTTGACCTTTAGAATAGAGCGCACGCACTTGGTTTAAAACCTTCTTAAAGTTGTTGCTCAGCAGCTAAAGACGAGTACCATCGTTGTTGAAGAGTGAATACAATTGGCGCTATTTACAGCCATGCCACCCATGTAGCTTCGTTACCCTAATGAACGCAGCACTTACATCGTCTGCCAAGAGGGTTTTGAACGCGTATTGAAGTAGCAGGCTCCTTCTATTTCTGCACGATTGTATTAACCTACAATTGTCCCAGCAGATTGTAGATTACATGTCTGAAGAAGCGTAGACTTCTAGAGTAATCCATCAGTGTAATTTAGATAACGTGTCACAAGGAATATACACATCCATTTTGCTATTTTCTCTCATTTTAGCCATAGCAGCCAATGTCATGGGTACAATATATATATATATATATATATATATATATATATATATATATATATATATATATATATATATATATATATATATATATATATACATATATATATATATATATATTATGAATGCCGGCTATCATGGTGGCAACGTGAAGGTTTTATTTGTAAGGCAGCCGTATTTCTTCCCATTTGTAATTCTTACATCCCGAGATTGACCAATCTTAAGGAACCACATTGTAGACGCTGTGAAGGCGGCGGTAGATCATGAAACGATCCTTACGGTCGTATACCGTTTGGGAACTGAACAGCGCATAGGACACGTTATCGCAGACTATTATGCGCGCTTATATCGCTGCTGTTTAGATTTAAGAGGCTTTATGCTAGGGAGTGGTCACTTGTGCCCAATACAGGCGGCTAGTGCAGGCGATTGTCTTCTATATTACGTGAACTGCGTGTATTTCAAGACCACACAGAGTTCTAGTTTGATATTATTGATGCCTTCGTACAAAATTGCCTATTGCACGCCTGCAGCCGCGAAATATATCGACGGGGGGCCCCTCGGAAAATATTAAAGCATGTTAATACTGTAGTAATTGTTGGAGAAGGCCGTTGGGGGGCTTGCTTTGTCCAGCTGATACATCAATCCTTCAAGCAGTTCCAGAAGGACAGTATCTGATTCGAATGCATTTGGGATCACGCTGCAAGGTCATCTGCAGGCACTGCAGTTTAGACTACCTTGCTGAAGTGAGTGCTACACGGTGTCCAATACATTGCAAGGTTGGTTTGAAGTGTTAGTCTGCCAAACACCGAGTGTCTTTTTTTTTTTTCTTTTTTTTTTTTTTTTTTTTTTTTTTTTGTGATGTGCAAATGATCACGATGTCGCTCTTCGACATGTGGTCTCGAGGTGGATGGAAAAAACCTGTCGTCCTTTCACGAGTGGCGCATACATCCTTCGATGTTTTTATTCGTGTGCACAGCTGTGTTTGCGTTTTTGAAGAGTTTAGGTGAGCAGTGGCGCGTCCTAAGTGGAGCCTTCCTAGTCACACATTCACTTGCTTTGTCGCTCGAGCAAAGGAAGTTTACTGCGATAGCCGGCGCTTGTTCCGGGCGTAGCTGCGTTGCGTATAACCTCGAAACATTTCCGAATGCCGTCCTTACTTTGTCAGATCTGCTGATTACCATCTAGCTAAAAAGAATAATAATGCATCTACTAGTCGCGTCGTTCCCTCGCCAAAACAGTTCGGAGCACTTGAACAGCTTGAGGATTTTCACCCATCTATGCCCAGACAGCGGCCGACATATATGCTACACTTTTTCCGCGCACTATTTTTTTTTTCTTTAGCTCAGGAATGCGCGGATGTCTGGCAGTCGGTATAATGGGCCTATTTTTCTTCTTTCGTTGCTGCTGCATTGCTGCCCCCGCAATGAGGGTCCACAGTGCAACTACGGCTTCTTTCGCGGCGAAGAAGAACAAGCGCGCCCCTAGATGCAGGTAGAACATGCCCGCGAATAACCTTTGTCCGTAAGGTAGCAGTCACTTGAAACTTCAGAGGAATTTCATCACTATTTGTATATAACGCGGCGGCAGGAGATCCACAAAAAATAGAATGCTTAGGCTCATCATTTCAGAACGTTTATCGGTAATCAGGCGAGTGTGCAGAGCGACGCAAGTTTTCTTACGGTCTGCTTAAATTTGAATAAAGGTATACTTATCCGCGCTCTAAGTGCGGCTTTTTCGACAGCCGTGATACGGAAACCCTCTTTGTGAGTAGCGTATGGCTAAACTTAAAACCGGCCCAGTAGGCCGCTGTGCTTCAAGGGACCACTCATGAGGGCACTATGCTCCGAGCTTCCGCATTTTGCGCATTTTCCTGATGCCTTTTTGCTCTTTTCTCTTTGTCCTGATTCTTCAGCGACCACTGCTGAAACCCTGCGCTTTTCGCTGCTGGCGCACAGGAAGTGGTGCTGCGGCGCGCGCTGGTTTTGCTTTAGCGCCTAGCACCCGCAGGCGGAGAGAAACGGCAGCCTACAGGGGTGATAAACAAGTGTAGTCAAGCAAGGTTAACTTTATTCCTGCCTCTGCTATTTCACTACAAAAGTTACTATTTACAGTGAGCCCACAAAGCATTTCTGTGAACACGGGAGGCCCTGTGATGATGTAAGCGCATAGCGAGTTCTGACTGGCGATTTCGGATCCCTGAAACGTCTAGCACTCGAACGGCAGTCAACGGCCACTCTGGTTACTAGCAGAAAGCACATATTTTTGGTCTAACTGACACTACAGTAGCGTGGAGGGCGCGCGTTTTAAATGTCAATGCAGGCTGCTTGGCATTTCCCTAGTGCAAGCGCTCGAGCGACAATCAAACTTTCGTTGTATTCCCAGCTTGCACCTTAGTCAGCGTATCCCATCCGCTAAAAAAATAAATCAATAAAAAGGACGAAGAAGCTGCTCCAAGCGACACCAGCTTAACTGGCTAGCAGAGCGTCAGCCTTTGAACATACTGGCCGGCACGTGACGAAGTTCCTACGACACTCTTTCCATGCACTTACTCCTGAAAGGCGTTCTTTGCTTTAGCATTCGTGCGCCTGAAAACAATGCTTTCATTTTCCAGCGAAGCTTTCTTTCCGCAGCGCCTGCCTTCCCGTTGTTTTTGAACACAACGCACACCGGCCGTTCGTCCTTCCGGCTCAGTCTTCATTTTCATGAAAATGCACGTTTGAGTTTGTACAGTGGTTGTCTACGTGTCTGAGTAGTTGGCTGTTGAGGTGCTATTCCCGGCAAGGTCGAGTCAAGGACAGTGACTCGAGTGCCAGGCGGCAGTTTGACCATGTTTGCTCTGCCTAAAGAGCACGAAATCACCCACCAACTTTTCGACTAAGAATACCGCATCTACCTTTGTCACGTTCTTTCTTTTTCCTCTGAGTGTTTACCTTCCGCTCAGTCTCTCTGTCACATTCAGGTCCTTCTCGTTTCTTCTTCACTAGAGGTCCTAAGAACGTATTATAATGCATGTACATAGACGCATAGAGTATAGATTGTTTCTCTTCCTTTGTATTGTTGTATTTATTACGTCCGGGTGCACAGTCGCCGGGACGCGATCAAGAAACGACACTCATTAGCCTTGCTGATAAAGCCAAGCTTCCCCTGATAAATCTATATTCCTCATAAAACCAGGCATCAAAAACGAGACATATAGCCGAACATCACTCTTCTTCTAATGCTGTACACCATTTGAAAACGAAACCGACAAGATCATGTGATCTGCGAACAACCATAAGTGTCATGGCGTTTTCATGCTGGGCCCTTGTCGTCTTGTTAACACCTCCATCAGAACGCGTACAAAAAAAAAATGAATAAACATTCCAAACAAGTGTCTGGTTTGCCATGTCTACTACGCCACGATGCGAAGGAAATAAACTGTTGTTTTGAAATAGTTGACTTCACTTGTTTTTATTTCTTGTATGGCATTTCGTGGTAAGTGAGGGCTCACATGTGTCGTTATAGGACGTCGAATGGTCGGTTGCACTTGATATGACTCACGATGGCTGGCAAGCAGGTGCGATAATCCTTATACGGCATATCATTTGGAATAATGAGCAGCATACTGGAAAAAAAAAAAAAAAAAAACGGAAAACTGCCGACACCCACTAAAGTATACGAATTGTATTGCTTCAAGTTTTGGGATGCACACACAACATGCAGGTTATGGCAGAAGCAAGAGAATGGAACAGCCTGATTTCACCGCGCGGCTGCGCTCTCAGTACCAACGCAGGAAGACGCTGTCAATAAGGGGCATTTATTGTGCAGCCAGCTGCACTAACAATTCCCATACAGAAGTGCGTAATCCCTTACAATACCACCCGAATGTGGGCAGCGAAGCCGCTCACGCAAGCAAGGATAACACACGCGTGATGGCGCAGTTAAATAGGCAAAGAACAAATTTTGAGACTGAAAAGCGTGTTATATGGGCTTCCTCTTTATATAAGGTCACCCGTGGCCAAGCATTGGCCACAATAAGCGCTTAAAGTATATTTTAAATCAGTTCTAAAATATCGTTAAATGCCCTTTTTCACAGCCGATCGAGACCCATCGCTGGAGCGTGTCGCGTGAAAGTGGGAATGATATCAGTGACTATTATAGTGACGTAAAAGCAAAGTAGCGAGCGTGATGCACTCCTATAAATAAAGGCACATCGCCGCACGACATCGGCAGTCACTGCATTGGCGGGCTGGTCGGCTGGCGCCGTCGATGTTTCATCTCCATCGGCACCCGAGTGAAACCTTAACGCCAATGAGACTACTATCACCATCTTCCCTCTCTACTTTATTCGGATTACAAATAAGCGAAAAAGTTAGCGACGAACGCCGGTCCCATACTGTCAAAAATCCGACTCTGGAGCGGCTTGCGCTCAGGTTCATCGGTAATTGTTGCAATACCGCATATTGCTTAAACAAGTGAACTGATACAACCGGCGCGAAATATAAAAGAGATTTAACCTAACCAAAACGAAACTTGCATTCCAAGCCAATCGATCTCTCGCAAAGATACTGAGTACACGTACACCTATGTAAACACAAACAGCGCCCAAGGTGCCACCATGAGTACAAGCCACTCGATCTAGTTGTCGTCACTGGAGCATTCCGAGGGGAACTATACGTTGGCATGGTAAACGCTGAATCCTGTGACATTATCTTGAAGCATTCATTTAATAGATGTTTACGCAGATGCATTAATAAAAAAAAGAGAGAAAAGAGCGAACAGAAGATATCGACATCGACAGCCACAGGACAGTTTCGAAGCGTCAATTGCTGAAGGCGAGGTGAAGTTGAGGGCGACGAACGTGGTCGGTTCGGACTGTAAGGCATCGTGTCGTTGAAACGTGACACAGGGATCGACTGATTGATGGGCTCTCCGTGCTACGTTCCACTGACACAGTCATCCGCCAAGAACCGGCGTCGCATTTTGTAACAAAGCTACAAGGGCTCAATTCGGCCGAAGCTAACCACTCGGTTTGATAACTCGGTGCAGTCCTCGCTCGCTTGATTTCCTGTTCCCTGCTCCGGAGTCCCTGACGGTGGATGAAGTACAATGCCGCCAGCTTTCCCTCACGGGTAATATTAAAAGGACTACGAAAAGGTATTTACCAAGGCTATAAAACGCGCTCTAAATCGGAAAATATCGACGACAAAAATGATGACCCTCGTATTCCCCTTAATGCAACACACGACGGCACGCAAAAATAAATAAAACAACTCGCGGCCGCATCCCATTGCTCCACGTCTCACCTGTGTCACATAGGCGCGCCCAGCACCCAGAGTGCCTACTCTAGTCAACGGTACAAAGCCTGCTGAGAACTCGCAGTAGGGTTACAGTAGCCCTAGTCGGTTGCGAAAAGTAATATTTAAAAGTTATTTGTGAATATAAGGTCCACGCGGAGTTTTTAAACTTGATTTGAATAATCAAAAAGATCACTCGGGAGGCTTGTTGCATTAGAATGCGACCATAGCTATATTTTCAGAATCCCTTTAAGAAACTGCTGTGTATAGGAAATATTTCGAAAGCTCACTTCAGATTATGACTACACTGTAAAAAATGTGTGTTAAATTACAGGTAATTTTAAAGAAAATTTTTGTCCCCGTACAAGAGAATATCTGTTTTACTTCATTTACCGAAATACGTTCACGAAAAAAACAGCAGTTTTCTATTTTCCAGCCGAAACCTCAATTGGAAGGCAAACAATTGGATATATTTTTGTCGCCTGTTCTATTTTCTACCGCAAACTAATTTTTACTTGAATAGTAGATTAATGCTGAATGGAAAGTGAAATATTATGACAAGCCCGAAGGCGCTGTCCGACGAATGGGTGTGTAACCATTTCGATTCGAAAGAATATAACTAGTGGCGCCACATTGAGGTTCGTTGTTGGCGTCATGGCGTCATCCCATCTCGACGAATCAGAACCGCAGCAAAAGCGTGACACTTTTGTTCTCTCTTACTGCATTTGTCAAGGTGGTCAATAATGAAGATGAAACAGACGCCGTCTTTTTGCGCGTGAAAGTACCAGCAGTCAGCAGTTTTCTAGCCAGGAAAGAAAAAATAAGTGTTTTTGCAATTTTAAATTAAACTTACAGAAGGCATCCGCGAAGTTTATAGTAAAAAGGGGAAACATGGCTTTTTATATATTTCTATTGGTTATATTGTTCACAGAAGAAAAATTAAAAGCGTAAAATTATAGCTTTTGTTGACAACTATGAGGCAATTAGGTCGATTGAGGATAGTCGTCACACACGTTTTATCGAGCTTATTTTATTACGAGATAGGCTTCCTATAGTAAAGCGGTGGCGGAAGACGAACCTTTATTACAGCGTTGAGTCGCTCACTCGTTCAGAGTGCCATCCGGCGAAAACTACTAGGCCTAGCGACGAGTAGGGCAGGCTGAGAGCAGCGCAGTTCGCTGCCCGGTGCGCCCGCGGGAGGCGCCGTTGCTGAAGGCTCCGCACTTGAGAAGGCATGCTACTGTTGCGCGAGTATAGCAGGCAGTCCTGATAACATTTGTCTTTTCTGGTACAAAAGGTTGCTACACTGTCTCACTGCTGCACCGCCGGCCACTCCGGTCTCGGCTACAACGACCGACAACAACGCCGTCCGCTGACCATTGCCACGCCGTCGGCTGCAGCCTTCGAAAATTTGAGTGAATAAATATGGCCATTAAGCATAATTTTGGCTACGGTGAGCTGTAGTGCTGTACATGCGTTAGAACATTTAAAACGCTACGGGTGCAAAAGAGCAGCCGAAACGAGCTGACCAGCAGCATCGTCTCTTACGTCAGAAAACTGTGCAATGACGTCACAAATACTTATGTTTTTTTCAGTGAGCCTACGTCACAGTCAGTGCGCTAACGATAGGCCCGGAATGCAAGAGCGAGCATTTCCACAATCTTTGCAAAGGAATTAAAATATTGTATACGCTTCCCTTAAGTCTAAAACTTGACTGTGATAGTCTTCAAACACAAAGGAAGCGCGTGACAAGCTTTGCACAACTTTGTAATATAGTGTCGCTACCCCTTTAAGAATAGTCTTAGTTTTAAAATTAATGTCATGTCTACAAAAAAATCGCTTTGAGCGAATGAAGTCCACGAAGTAACAAGGAGGCGAATATAACAGCACACCCAATACGTATGCGGTATTTGTTAATAATTCAATCATGGCGTCTCCTGTTACGGAGGGGGGCTGTGAAGAATAAGCAGGAGTTTAGGAAAGAAGGCTGCGGGACCATATTTTTCGATACAGGGTATTGGATTGGAAGTTCCAAATGCACAAGAACGCTCTCGTCGGCGGCCCTTATGGAATCCATGCGTGCCGCGAGAAATAATTGTTGTCGTTCAACTGCGGCATAGGAAGCCCAGTCTGGTCAGCTGGAACAACCGTTGGTGCAGAGCTGCATTATGTGACGAAGTGAAGAAGCGGGGTGCTTCCAAAAAATTTTCTTTCAAGCGGGTCGAGTTTCCTCTCATCATGCTGATGCTGTTCTGGTTGAACGCAGAAGAGGTTACACGCATGTTCAGTCAACTAAACATTATCAAATTTAAAGAGGGAACCTAATGTGAACAGATATACCCATTGCATTTTAATTGTTCGAGCTGGACTTCTAAGACAGAGTAAATACTGCTATAACTACAACCAGCTCGCAAATATAATAGAAAAAGGTTGACATGATATGAAGGTGTATACGTTGGCAGCTGCGCTGGAATCCCGCTTAGAATCGGCAGTACAAGCGTACAGTCTCCTGCAGAGTTCTCGGAAAACCAAGATGAGAGAGAGAGAGAGAGAGAGAGAGAGAGAGAGAGAGAGAGAGAGAGAGAGAGAGAGAGAGAGAGAGAGAGAGAGAGAGAGAGAGAAACATTTATTCAGAGCAGGCTTGAAATATGTGCCCTATGTGGGCAGCCTCCTCAGTCCAGGAAGCCGTGGATCTGAGTCATCTCCCGAGTCCGGTCGACCAGACTACGCTGATCATCCAGGCGGGGGCTTGACAGCCGAGTCTCCCACTGCTATTCGGTTAAGTCCTTGGTGTTATGGTCCCACACCATATGTTGTAGGGTGTTTGGTACTTTACAAAATGCGCATTTATATTTGTAGGTGGTGGGCGAGATCCTGTGTAGAAAGGTGCCGTGGACGTGGCTGTTATTTTTCAGAAGGTGACTGCTTCTTCTCTGGTTAGTTCGTGTGGGGTGGAGAATATTTTCTTCTGCCAAATCTGTAATGCAAGAGGATGTGAGTATATTTCTTGGGTACATCCTGCGTTCTCCGAAATCCCTCTGGAAGTGTGCCCGGTTAGCATATCATCAGGCTGAGGCGTTGACGGCCTCGTTTCCTTCCAAGTGGGTATGTCCCGAAGTCCATATGATGTAGGTGTCTGGGAGGTGGTGAGCTGTGGTACGACGGAGGATTTGAAGTGCTATGCTGGAAACTCTTTCCTTTTGGTAGTTTCTGCATGCAAACTGTGAATCAGTGAGAATGATGACATGTCCTTTGCTCGTCGAAATTGCTAAGGCAATTGCAGCCTCTTCGGCTGCGTCAGTGTCATTTGTTGGAATAGTTGCAGAAGTCTTTTCTGTAAGTACAGAAACCACGACGCTAATGGAGTGGGCTTGTCCTCCCGGGTATTTTGCTGCATCAGTGTATCTGGTTTCCGGATTTGTTCCGTGCGCTTTGCTCAGGATGCATATCTTACGGGATGGGGGCTACGGTGATGTATGAGCAGATTTCGTCCGGGATGCGCTGCTTAGTGTTTTTTGGTTGTAAACCTTCTCTGTATCCCAGTTTCTTGAGGGTTGCACGTCCAGTTTCTGTTGAGTTTTAAGCTTTCCAATTGGTTTACTTTCTGGGCCTCGGCAAGCTCCTCCCACATGTTGTGAAGGCCGAGGTGGAGGAGGCGTTGCGAAGAGGTACGTTCGAAAATACCGATTGCGATTTTGATGGCTTTACGGGTGAGAGTGTTGAGGTTTTCCACTTTGCTTTCTTTAGATCTAAGTATGTTGTTCCGTATGTTATGCGGCTTATGATGAGAGCCTGGATGATGCGGACGGTATCTTGTTCTTTCATACCGTGTCTTCTGCTGGCCACGCGCCGGACCAGGTTAGCCACTTGAGTAACAGTAGCCTGAAGTTTCGGGAGTGTTGCGGACCCTGAGCCATCTTTCGGGATGTTTAGGCCAAGAATGCGGAGAGAGTCAGCTTGAGGGAGAGGGGTCAAGAAATATTTCCGGATCAAGAATGCCATCTTTTGGTGGTCTTCCTCGAGTTCTGGCTTTAAGAACCAGGAGTGCAGATTTCTCTGGTGCGCAGATGAGTCCACAATTGTTTAGGTAGTTGTTGGTGCAGTCGACGGCTTCCTGAAGGGCATCTTGCTGCTGTCCTGGGCACCCGCCTCGAATCCAGATTGTTATACCATCGGCACATAGAGCATGTCGTATGCAGTTGATTTTATCTAGAGTCTTCGGAAGTTTCAGCATAGCGATACTAATTAAGAGGGGCGATATAACAGAACCTTGCGGGGTGCCTTTGTCCGCTACCAGGAATTTGTCCGTCTTGAGGTTCGCCAGTTCCCTAGGCTTATGGTGACCGTACAATTCATCAAGAATGTATGAACATAGTTATATGCTCGCTCTCCGTAATTGGTGCCCTGTAGGTTGCGAATAATTGAGGCGTGTGAGACGTTGTCAAACACTCCCTTTATACCCATTGCAAAAATGACGCTCTTACTGTATTTGTCAAGGTGATCAATAATGAAGATGAAACAGACGCCGTCTTTTTGCGCGTGAAAGTACCTGCAGTGAGCATGTTTCTAGCTAGGAAAGAAAAAAACATAAGTGTTTTTGCAATTTTAAATAAAACCTCTAGAAGGCATCCGCGAAGTTGATAGTAAAAATGGGAAAAATGGCTTTTTATATATTTCTATCGGCTATATTGTTCACAGAGGAAAAATAAAAAGCGTAAAATTAGCTTTTGATGCAAACATTGAATTTAGCGGTTTTTAGCGGGTTTTCTATTTTTAAGTTGCCAACACTGGTCCGTGGAGCGTAGAGCGCACGCACTGTGCCTGTGAGCGATAGGTGCTCCACGGGCTGCGCGTGTCCGCATTCCATCTACCTGTCACAAAGACGATGACGACAGCGGTGGTTGACCATGAATGTATCTATATTCTTGACTGTTCCAAATTTACTTTCGTTTGGTGCTACTGAGCTGGGCTTCAGCAGCGGGACAGTTCTGGTCGGATTCCCTGCTAGGTGTGCCGATTCCGCTGCTTCTCCTCTGCAGGTTCTTATCGAGTTGAAATTATTGCTTTTTGTTTTGTGATCGGTAGGGCCTTTTTCTGTCGCATTGCATATTTATATGTATTAGCTTTGTTTTGCTTTTTTAGTCTCATGTCTAACAGCATAACTCCCTTAATACTTGTTTCACGCGTGGCCAATCCCCCTCGTGGGTATGTGCCATTATTTGAGGACACATCAACAAGTAGAGGAGGATATGCGTGAACTCGAAAGAACGTGTTCCCAGATGAGGTCTCGCGGCTGATCACGGATGATGAGGCGCACTGCTCGGCTGCTATGACCTGCAGGCCCAAAAGGCCTTGGTCGAGCGCGCCCGGGCAGCGGCCGACGCCACTGGGGTCCCGTACTAGGGACCCCACCCAGTATCTGTAAGGGCTGGATTTTCATAGATCCGGCCGATGCATACATCTACCCCTTTTTGATTCAATAAACGTTTGTCACCACCATCACCACCACCACAGTCCCGACTGCCGGCTCCCTGCCTACCACGACTTCTTTGTAGAGCAGGGATCTCTGCTGGACGTCAACGCAGCGTGGCAGCGTTCCCGGCGAAGAAGCAACATACCAGCTGGACTACACGATCAAGTGGCCGGCTACTATGTGGTTCAATCGGACAATTCAGAGGCGTAGCCCAGGAAACGGTGGCCTGGGGGGGGGGGGGGGGGGGGCGTTATGGTGTCAAGCACTGATCGAAATTTTCTTCAGTGCTGCACTTCCCCCGCCACTTTTTACCATATAATTATATAAAGGGCTACAGGGTGGCGCTGGTGAACACTCTCAAAGTTCGTATACATGCAGACAACATTAATACCCAAGAAAGTAGCAGGTGGGACAGCGGCCGATGTAGCTCAGTTGGAAGAGCACCGGACGCGATATTCGGAGGTCGTGGATTCGGTTCCCATTGTCGGCACGTTGTTTTTCCTTCTACTTTGTGTTTAGCTATCTTTCCCCTAAACAGATTACATTACTAAGCTATGTGATTACCGACGTAAAAATTAAAAAAAAAAGACAAGGTACAATCCCCAATGCTTTCCTTGGCCTCGCGACTGTTGGCTTCTTTCCTTCACACACACACACACACACACACACACACACACACACACACACACACACACACACACACACACACACACACACACACACACACACACACACACACACACACACACACACACACACACACACACACACACACACACACACACACACACACACACACACACACACACACACACACACACACACACATATATATATATATATATATATATATATATATATATATATATATATATATATATATATATATATATATATATATATATATATATATATATATATTTGGCTACAGCACTGCTGCAAGTATCAGCAGGTGGGCCAGGTGGTAGATGCCAGTTCTGCGGAGCTTTTCCTCCGGCCACTCACCCGGTTGATCGAGACGTCAATCTGCTGTCCGTATCATTTGGGACACTCGTGCGGCTGGGCACGTTTGTTGATCATATTCTCGGGGCAGCTGGTGAAAGACCGCTGCGACTACCACCTGCATGCCACCTTCAGCATGACCAGCGGTCCATGCACGTTGATCTTCATCTCAACCACCGCAATACCTGCCCAATGGGGAGCCGCCGAGTAGCGGCTTGTGGTGCCATACATATCAAAATCTTCAAGGTGATGATCAACATGGACTCGCTTTGTTGAGCTGTTCCTCCACCTCATTGTGCCCGCCATATGTTTATGGATGAAGAGGTGAACGATCGTCTCGTAAAACCCGGCAGTGCGACTGCATGCGGCTGCGCCCCGATCCGCTGGGAGCGCTACCTAGCTCACTCTTGGCTGTCCATGCACTGGCTGCTGCTTGCATGGTGCCTCACTTAGTAGCGGCCTTATCATCAAGTTGATCATCCGGGAACACTCTCTGGATTGGCACGTGCGTGGCAGACGGCTCTGCCCGCAAGAAAATAAATGCCATTTTAACGCTCTGTTTGTTGTGCAGGTGAAGGAGTTGAGCAGCGTCGAACTTCATTTCCTAAAGCAATATGCTTAACGTCAATCAAAAGAAAACAAAAACACAATGAACATAAAATATTCACTGCAAGCAAAAGCGCCGCGCTGATTACCAAGGTCATTCGATCAGTATCCACTTCAAATGCAACTGATCGTAATGTCTCGCAAGTGTTAACTGCAATCCATAAGAAACGGCCGACAATTACAACAGTGGGTAATGCGAAATATGAGCGCGCCTGTTAAGGTATTTGAACCCTAGACGTTTGCATACGGAACACGCTGTACTGAAGGGTGGTGCTGCTCGGCGCCTGCAGGGGCGGTCGGCAGGAGCGTTAGCAGCAGCCGCCGCAGAGGGAGCATCGGATTCCACCAGTGTCACCCTTCCCTCCACTATTGTCCTCCAATCAGAGGTGGGCAACCTCATGAGGTTTCGACCTCATGAGGGCAACCTCAACCTCAAAATGACCTCAACCTCACGGAGTGAGGTGAGGTTGAGGTGAGGTCGGCAACACCTGAAATATTTTTGAGTGAGGTCAGCAAATGAGACCTCGACCTCATGCGTGAGTTTGAGGTTGAGTGAGGTCGTAACTTAGTGAGGTCGGCTTGCGAGGTCGAAATTATTGTTTCCCACAGCGATAAAATAGCCGGCAAAACACCTTTCATAATGCCTGTCGTGTACACTCTTTTGGCTAGCAACGCGCACGTAATAAACAGTTTGCGTCTGTGCGTTTGCGTTCGACACGAAAAAAAAAGGAGGGGGGGGGGGGCGTAAAGTGCAGCGCGGCAAACAAGTGGGGTCGGACGACGGCTGCAGACTCGAAAGAAGGTGAAACAAGATCCCGCCACCATGCCGAGCGAGTTTGGGAAGTAACGAAAGTCTGCGCAAACTCGAAGGGTAGACCTACGTGGGTGTGTCGGGTTCTCAGGGGAAAAAAAAAAGCTAGAATAGTAGAAAAGAGGGAAGCGCAAGATCTAGCAACCAAGCTATTGCTTGGGGAGAATGGCACGAGAGAGGAGGTTTCAGAGAGGCATATGGAAAGAACAAGGATGCAGAAGAGACGAGAGATAAATGGCTTGACGAGAAGTCACCCCACGAAGACTCTATTTTAGTAAATAAAATCTGCTTTTGCTATTGTATATGGTACGAGTTAAAACGAAATAAAGCAATAGGATGGTAGTTCGTACGTAGTTGTATCAGTGCAATCCACTCTTTTATTATTATTATTATTATTATTATTAGTCACTAGACATTAAATTAACCCTTACATAAAAAGATAAATTTAATGTGCCCTTCTCGAAGAATCATTGAAGAACAGACAGGTGACTGACGACTGCTTGCAGTCATTCTCATACCCTACATGAGCTTGCGCCTTTTTCATTTACATGTTTGTTTATCGAGGGCCTCCCCTACGTTTTACAGCTTGCAGCCAAAGCGGCGGGCGCGCCTTTTGTTCGTAAGCTGGCTTCTGCTCTTTCGGCTCCGCAGCCGGTGTCCGATCTCAACTAGCGGACAAAGCGCGGACCCGGGAACCCCTCGGCATTTCTCGGAAAGTAAGCCACTGCACATACGCGCGCCTCTGGGAGTTTGTGAGTTTTAGGTATTTTTAAGTGCGTTTCTGTCAACGGGGCCGAGAGTTACAAGGACAGTGGCAGTGTGAGCGAGGGAGCGAGATGTGTGCGCGGTGCTCGAGCGTGTGAATGCGCGAGTGAAGATCTGCGTCTCTTTTTCTCTTTAGTTTTTCAGTACACTTGCACCACCCTTATTTTTCCTCACTTCTTATTTTCGTTTTTTGTGGTCACTTACCAGTGCCCCCTCTCGCGTTTGTGCACCCGCGTTTACTCACAACCGGCCGCTTTTCTGCGGTACGGCCAATCGTCACCCTCCCCCCTCCCCCTTCCGCCTAAGAAAAAAAAGACAAAAAAATCAGAAGATACAATTCTCAGATTCTTCCTCTCGCAACATTCTTTTCTTTTTTTTTTTTGCTTCTTTAGCTTTTGGTTGTGCGCTATACCTCCGACTGGCGTATTCCTGTTGGTCTAAAGAATATAAAGACAGGCCCTTCTCGCTTCTCGGAACACCGCGGCGGCTGCGCGGACTTCTGTCGCTTGTCGACCATGCAGGCATCTCATCGTTTCGCAGGAGGGACACGCTAGTCAGTGTTCAAACTCTGCTCTTCCTCCGTGTAGACGCGTTGCCACCCTGCTCACCACCCGCTAGTCTTCCTCTCTTGACGAATATTGTGCAGTCGAAGAAAAACGAAACCACTCCCGTAGCATGGGTTAAGTGTTCGCGCTTCATTCTCCCAGTGGACGTGGTTCTCTCGTCGCGACTAGAAGCGCTGGTATCTCAGCCCCACGTTCTCATCGACACCAATCGTTCCTGGAACGTCTGCTTGGAAGTCGCCTTTAAACGGCGTCGGTGAGCCGCCCGAAATCGGCAAAAAAAAAAAAAGGCAGCATCTAAACAACAGGCTGTGTTCTTCGCCATTTACCGTGGCCGTCTTTTTCAAGCGAAGACACGCAGCCATGCCGTGGTCGGCGACTTTCTGTAATTTATGACGGAAGTTTCCGCCCTTTCCAGCTGAGGTCTGCCCTTCTTCTTCGAGGTCTATCGCATTGTTGCTTTCGGCGTCGAGGGTGAATGAAATGGTTGCGGTTATGGCAGGTGTGGTTATGGCAGATATAGCGAAAAAATCTAAATATACCGACAATGATGTGCGCGCGCGCAGTTGTCGAATTGACAAAGACATCGAAGGCCATTTCCGTTACAATAGCCACGCAAAAGAAACGAAACGCATTGTAAACTTGGAATGCATTCACTGTAACAAGAAACTGTGTGACAAGGAAACCAGCTTTTGAGCTTCTCTCGGCATCTCAAGGTAATGCGCGAATTATCCCTAATCCAACGTATTATTTCTTTAGCTTACATCAATGATAAAAGGAATGTTTTGGGGCTACAAATTCACCGTTAGTTATTATAAGTAGAAGGGAGGGTAATCTCTCCAATAATTTGTCACGGTGTTTGTTGTATACAGCACAACCCACTCGTCAGGGTTATCGAAAGTAGCGCAATGTTAAAAGTCAAGTACGTTTTACCTTTTTGTAACTAAGCGTCTCTGCATATCGCAACATTTTGTTCTGTCCGCCTCTTGTGATAAGTCCCACGTCAGAAGTAAATTTAATAAAATAATGTTATGGTGCTACAACTTCCATATATACGTAAGTGGTCGATCTACTTTTTTTTTTTGTAACAGAGACGTAACACTGAAGAAACATTAGATTGCTTGTGATTTTATCATCCCATTCGATTTCAAATCGCAGGAAAATGTCTTCACCAAGAAATTATGACTTGCTTGTCATGAGGAAACACTATTTGACGGTCACAGATATGTGCGACGTTTCACTGCAGACCTTCGAGGGTTCGCATCCAGCAGTGCCAAGGACACACAAGCATTACAGCGGGAATTAGGTCAAAAGTCACTATATCAAAACAAATAAAAATAAAATTTGAAGAGTTGAAACTGACCAATTTGAACTGCCGTTATTAGGTCAGCTTGCTATGAATCAGTAGCCCCGCTGGCAAATTTTCAAGTCAAATTTTTTCACTTTACAAGTAAGCCTCATCATATTCAATGTTGTTTAAAATTTATGTCGTCATTCTGGCGTGTCATCGCACAGGACTTGTGCCATGACGTTTTATAGTTAGCGTTCTCAAGTGAAAAACCTTTTCTTTCTTTTTTTTTTTCTTCTTTTTTAAGGTCGAGCGACCGACCTCAAACTCACAGTTTGAGTTTGAGGTGAGGTTGAGTGAGGTCGATGGTGGCATCAGAAAAATTGAGGTGAGGTCACCTGGTCAAACCTCAACCTCAAAGCGTGAGGTTGAGGTCAAGAAATTTTTATTGAGGTTGAGGTGAGGTTGCACTTTTTGAGGTCAAATGCCCACCTCTGCTTCCAATTGCGCTCTTTTTTTTTCGCTTTTGGGCTACTTGATTCGCGCAGATTTTTTTTTTTTTTTTTTTTCATGTCACCTACTCCTGCCGCGCCCTCTTGTTCCGCTTCCTTTAGACGCTTTCGCCTCCCCCTTCCCTCCGCTCCTCATGCTTCCATTGTATACTACTCCCCTTTTTTCCTTTTTGCGCTCTCTTCGCTATGATCCTACTTTCATCATCCACTATTTCTCATTCGCTATGCTGGTTATGCCGCCGAGGATTATGCCAGCTGCTCAATCCGCGAACGGACGCTCGAGAGTTAGACGAGCGTATGACGCTTAAAGGGCCACTGGTCAAGGTCTGGACAGTTGCTCAGCTCAGGCAGCAACGCCAACCTCCCCAAAAGTAAAGTTTAAAATCAATGCTAGTGAGTTTCAATTAATTAGGTGCGTGATTAACAGTTTTGCAGTAAATTGTATCCGCGGTCAGTGCTGAGAGTTTGAAATATTTTTCTTCTTTTTCAAATTCTACTTTTACAAATTTTTGAAATTGCTCGATGAAGCACCCATATGCCCTAACTACACTTCTCACTTTCGTACAGCAATGACATTTTTCAACCAGCAGAATTTGTTGTCACGATTTCGGCCATTATACTATTCCTTACTATCCCATATGCACTGACGCCATGGTAGCATGATTGCTTGTAGTAGCTGTGTTGTATTGTAGATGCATGTTGTCCTCGTCAGCGTTTGTCTGTGTCTATTTTGTTATCTCGATTATTCTAACTTTAAATTGTTTTCTGCGTTGGTTTACGGAAGGCTGCTGTGATTACAGCTAACCATTTTCGGCGAGCGTGAAAAAGAAAGGGACCTAAGATATCTTTATCGAATGCATGAATACCCCGCAAAACACATCCCCCCCTCCCCCCTGCACCTCCTCCCCTCCTTCCAGAAGCACTGAATGCGGTGGGCAACGGCAGAAAAGCTTCTACAGCGAACTGCAAAACCAGGTCGAAATGAACAGCTTAGCGTGCCTAAAGTTGAGTTTTTGTTCTATTACGCATTGTTCAAACATTCTTAGCAACTAAATCTTTGGGATGATACCTGCCAGAGCACACGCATAGCCCTATTATTTTGTTAGAAAGCTTTGCATATTATTAATTCGCCACTATCACTCATAAAAAATGCCTTGGCGATAGATGCAAAAGCTTCACTCTACGCTATTTGTTCAGAGGTGAGCGTACGAGTTGTGCTGTATTATATGGTCCTCAAAGCGTGAAATTAAGTTGTCTACCATGATGAGTTGTTGGGAAAGGTTGAGGGTCGCCGGAGAAGGGGTAGGCAGCGAACGCGTTGGTTAGATGGCATTCTCGAGGCATTGCAGATGAAGCTATGTGATGTTAAGAAGATAGTGAGAGACCGGAAAGCGTGGCGTGGCATGGTCCATAGGGTCACGAAGAGTCGGACACGACTGAACGCCTGAACTGAACTGAACCATGATGAGTGGCGGGCTTGCGTGCTCGTGCAAGGTTGCTTTATCATTTTCAAGAACGTTACATTTATGCTGCGTACATGTTTTATGCTCAAATATTTACTGAAACATTATACTAACCTTTTCATACGCAAAATTGCTAAAGCATTAAAAAAAAAGGACATCAACGACATCACACTAACATTTCAATTACACAAAAAAAAAAGTAACATTGCTGTAATGTTTTGGTGCTACCTGGGCAGAGCCTGGGTAAAACAGCATGTTCATTAACCTAGCGTGGCGATCATAAAGGTGTTTTACACAAATGTGCAAGTAATCAAATTCCCACAGCACGTTAAAAAGATCACATGCTTTTTCACAGCTGCTTAACCGCATTCCATATTATTACGCTGGTCATAATTGTCTTCCTGCATGCGCACACTTTATTTCGTGACCACGAGCCATACTTCTGAAGAGCTACGATCATTAGGTGTAAAAAACCACTGTCTTATATATATTCGATAAAGCTTTTGGTACCTAAGCAGCCAAATTTTCAAATTATCTTCATAAACACACCATACATCGCACTGTGACGATAAATTTAGCACAAACTGCGGTGATTAGATGGCTTGCCAAGTTGGCTGCTCCATACTCACAGCAAGGCCAGTTCACGTGCAAGCGATTAGAGCGACAGCGACAGAGCGAAAATTTTCCAACGTGTTTGGCTACCACCTCATCAAGGAACCCGTAGGGGTTCCGAAACGTCTCCTTTTTTCATATTGACTTGGTCAGTGACTGAAACTCTTTTTACTCAACTACCATGCCTGACCAGACGAACTTTCGTCGAACCCTTGACTACCTCATACCGCTCGTATCTTTCATCGCTGAAAGAGCGTGCAGTTTCCACACGGAGATGGCACAATCTCCAGTACTGTAGTACTAGTAGTACAAGTAATTTTGTTTTTTACAAAACTTGGCACGCAAAAATTTAGCGAAAAAGAATATTTACATAACTTCAGCAAATTTTGAAAACTGAAAACTCGCTCTTTCCCGAATTAATGTAGTTTTTAGGCTGCTGCACGCTGGAAAAAAAAAAAAAAGAAAAAAGCCCTGAAATAAGAAATTCTGGATCTGATGAAATTTTCTTAAGTTATGGCATAGAACATCGCTGTGGAGAGTACTGCCCATTTTAAAAACATTTTAAAAACTTGAACTACTATGTCATGCAGACAGCAACACTGCAAGCCTAGGAATGCATGAGGCCTCATTGCACCATTTCGATCCCAGGTAGCACCGAAACGTTACAGCAATGTAACATTTTTATTTGCCGAATGTTATTTTGATGTTGTGAACGAACGCCCTTTTTTCCTAATTTTCTCGCAATTTTACATATAAAGACTAATATAATGTTTCAGTAAACAATTAAACACAAACCCTCTAAGCACCATAGATGTAACATACTTGAAAATGATAGAGCAACCTTGAACGAGCGTGGGGGACCACCACTCGTGATGGTATACAACTTGTATTATTTGTAAAGCCCACAGTACAGCACAACATCATAATACACTACAATGCCTACATTCACTTCTGAACAAATAGCATGTCAGGCTTTTATATCCATCACCGAGTGGTGCTCTACGAGTGATAGTGACAAATGGAAAATAACCAAAGCTTCCTAACAAAATAATAGTACTTTGCATTCAATCTCTAGCCGGCATCAGCTCAATGATTTAGTTGCAAAAAATAGTTACCTTAAAAGCATGTCTTGTGGGAGAAAAAGCACAAAAGTGCTGGGACTCAGTGCTTGAAATGTATTTGCTGTGTTGTTTACAGTTATCTCTTTAGCATTCAGAAAATCATATTCAAACGTTTCTTTGTAACATTAAAGGGACAGAACACTGGCCAAAATATGTCATGAGATTATGGTGGAGATGAAAAGATCTTGCCTCATATAGTACAGATCGAGCACTACAATATAAAAGAGAAGAGGCTTTACAATTTTAATTTCCCATTGAATCGCATAAAAACAACTGAAGCGCTACCTAGCGGAGAAACCCTAGTACTTTCAGTGTAGCCCCCCACGTGATTACATGTCAGCAAAATATCGCTGATTTTCGTAATTTCACATTGTTCTTTTTTCTTCTAGGAGTGCTTGCCATAATTTATTATATTTTGCGCTCTCTCAAGTGCGTCCTTAATAAAAACCACCTCTGCTTTCGCACCGCGAGAGGTATGTATTCAAGTTTTGCCACTAGATGGCACCACAGTGTTTGCAATTTCGTGAATGAAGCAATGACAGTGCCCACTAAAACTTTCGTCGACGAGGGCGTGCGTTATTGTTCCGTAACAGTATTGAGTGTGAAAGTGAAAAGGACGTTACTCTACGCAAAAAATGTCTGATTACTGTCTGGCGAGTGAAAGTTATATTTGTTTTCGGTACGTCTTTTTTGTCGACCACCAGTCGTCATCGCGGTCGCTCATGGTTTACAGCATCGGACTACATAAAAACGGGCGCACGCATTGATCGAAAAATTCCCGGTAAAAATTTTATACAGTGTTTCTAACGAAACCGTTATGGAATCGAACATTTTAGACATCAATCTTTCCACTGCGGCGAAAAAAAATCGAAACCTAAATTCTAGTGTTCTGTCCCTTTAAGATAATTTTTATAGTACAACATGACATAATAACATTCAAAAGTCAACATTAGTATAACGTTTCTTTTGAATCTTCTGCTTGTTGTCGTGACGCTGGGGCTACGTCGACCCGGCCTTCACTTGGTAGCGTGCAGAGACTCGGGGTTGAAGTAGGATTGAATCTTCGAAGTTGGTGAAATATGTACAAGCAGGTTTAATGGCACTTTGAGAAACTTATTTACAAGATTATTTACACGAAAAAGAAGGGTACATCAGCAAAATGGCAAGCGTTAAGAGTTCATAGCGAGAAGCGACTGGATGAGCCGTTTACCCAGGGCCCAGAGCGACATTTCGTGCTCTGCAGCGTCCTTAAAACCCCCTATGTCCAGCCCCTCTCTGAAGATGCTGACCAACCAAATCCAGGGCACGCCCCTCAGATATCGGCATCCAATCGAACACATCACTGCACTGATGGTCTGAAGCACTGACTGGTCCGGCATTCATTCGTTGGGCGTGATCACTTGTTGGCGGGAAAAGCTTGGGAACGGCGAGGAGAGGAGGTACATTTCTATTCTTCAGCAAAGAAACCACAGGCTGGTTCTGACAAGTGGTTTTACTTCTCAGAAACCCGAGTGCACGTGGCGCCGCATCCGCTCCCAGCATTGTCCGTTTTTGACAATTGCAAATCTTTCCTGCATTCCTGGGAAATCACTTAATGGCTGTATGCGTCATGCTCCTTTCTTGTCCTGCACGTCAGCGGACATGTCACTCTGTCGTCTCCTTTGAAAAGTAGACATTCCTCACTGGACGATAGCCCTTCTCGACTGGAAGGGTGAACAAAAGAAAGCACTTCCTGCTATTTCCCGCAGGGGGACGTTTCTTTGTGTTTTTCCAGAGGTTCTCTTGACAGGGTCAATTTGGCATTTGCAGGTTGTCCACAAAGCAAAACAGGCTTACAAAACAGGATTCCTGGAAACAGGCTCACTTAGAGCCATTGGACCATCACCACATATTCACAATACTTTTCCATGCCCACAGGCGAACAATAGAGCGCGCAAATGCGGATGCAAGGTCGTAACAGCCTCCTCCCCCGCCAGAAGAGTCACGGAGGGCAGCAGTCGCCGCTGCTGCATGAAGAGACGACTTAATGGCCTGCACGTGAACGCTTGAAGCTCGCTGTTGCTTGTCGCGTTGTCTTGATTGTCGTAGGCCAAATTGCTTGAGCTATCTGAAACTCAACCACATGTCGAAGTAAGCACTCGGCTCCCGTCTGAAGAGACCAGGTTAAAAGAAAACTGCCATTGTTGTTCGAGAAAAGCCCACTCTCAAGACGTTCGGGACCCACGTATTCCTAGAAAACCAAACGTGCTGCTTTACATAGCCACACATATACAAGCGCACGAAAAAAAAAAAAAAACCTGATTATCAATTTGGATACATGGTGAGGAACATCTCGGACCGCTTAGAAAGAGCGGCTAAGCGCGTCCGCATTCCCATTTAACTTCCCCTTTTTGTATCTTATTTCAAAATTGTACTGCTGTAAAATCAAGCTCCACCTAAGAAGGCGACTGTTCTTCGATGTCGCAGTTTGCAGCCAAGCCAGGGGACAATGGTCCGTCTCTACGGTGAATTTGGCCCCTCCAAGATAGCACTGCAATTTTTGAATGGCCCATACAATGCAAGCGCACTCTTTCTCTGACGCGCAATAAGCCCTCTCTCTAGAACTCAGCTTTCTGCTCAAGTAGAGCACGGGGTGCTCATTACCGTCGTCATCTCTCTGGCAGAGAACAGCACCTAACCCTCGATCACTGGCATCACACTGGACCGTGAATTCTCGGCCATAGTCTGGAGCTCGCAATACCGGACGGCTAATCAGCACAGCCTTCAGGTTTACGAAGGAGGCTTCCTTTTGTTCGTCCCAGACTACATTTGTCGGTTCTGTCTTGCGGAGAGCGTCGGTCAGAGGGCTAGCCAAAGCTGAATAGTTAGGGATGTAGTGATTGTAGTACCCAGTCAGACCTAGGAATGCTCGAATTTCCGTCTTCGTGCTCGGCCGCGGATAGTCTGCTACCGCAGAAATCTTAATCTCGCTGGGTTTCCTGAAACCCTGACCTACATTGTGACCCAAGTAGTCCACGGTCGCCCTTGCCAGGCAACATTTCTCGGCCTTTACGGTTAGTCCAGCTTGACGCAAAAGGCTCAGTACAGCTCTTAGATGTACCATATGGTCCGCCCATGAGTCGGAAAAAACCGCAATGTCGTCTAAATAAGGCACCGCGAATGTTTCACACCCCTTTAAAACCCTATCCATGAGTCGGGAAAAACAAAATGGAGCATTTTTGAGCCCGAAACTCATCATTGTTGGCTGGTAGCTGCCCGTCGGAGTGACGAAAGCCGCGTATCTGCTGGCGCGTTCAGTGAGCGGTACTTGCCAGTATCCTCGAGTAAGGTCCAGCGTAGTCACATATGCCGCTCTACTGACCTGTTCTACTCTCTCCTCAATATTCGGAATAGGATACACTTGATCCCTGGTGAGAGAATTTAGCTTTCGGTAGTCTACCACAGGCCTAGGGTCTTTACCTGGAGCTTCTACTAAGATCATAGGCGAAGCATAATCGCTTTCCGAGGGTTTTATTACTCCCAATTCCAGCATGCGAGTTACTTCCCTATCCAGAATTTCTCTTTGCCTTGGAGAAAATCGGTAGCACCTTGATCGCACTGGCACGTCTGAAGTCAGCTCAATATCGTGCTCAGTCAAATCAGTTCTGCCTGGCCTGTCCACGAAGCAGGCCTCAAACTGTTATTATCTCGCCCAGATCGGACAGCTGGGATTTCTTTAGTTCTCCTCTCTGCTCCGTCTTTTTGAGAAGCTCCTGAGCGTTGCTTCCTTTTCCGCTGAGGCAAATCAAGTTGTCCCCCATCTCCTCGGGAAGGTTTAACGTTAGATTTACCACGGCTTCCCTCTGAACATAAGGCTTCATAAGATTGCAATGATAAATGCGCACTGCTTTACGCCTATCGGGGATTTTCACTGCGTAGTTAGTGTCAGAAAGCTCTGCAACGACTTTAGCAGGTCCTTCCCACTGTACTTCGAGCTTATTCTTGGGATCATTGGCTTGCTCCATAGCTAAGTCCTCTCGGGTTCCACTTAAAAGTCTCGTGAGATTACTAGACACTGGCGGCAAGAGGTTACTTTCAAGAACGTCCTCATTCCGTGTCTTATCAAGCTCACTTTCATGTTGACTTATCTGAGATGCCTCGCTCTCAAAGTTTTCTGGCCCGCTATTTTCCGCATTTACCACTGTTTTAACTGCCGTTTCCTCCGCTGTTGATTTTTCTGAAATGAGCAGTGTAGCTAGTTCTCGCGCCTTTGAACGTGTTAAGGCCTGCACATCTCTGTCTCCGAAAATCAGAAGGCAAGCTTTGACCTTCTCGTAGTTGTCCGCGTCCTCCTTGTTTAGCCGCGCGACAACCTCCGCTGCCTCGCAGGGCAGAACCGTCAATAATCTCTGAGACCACGTGTCTCGCTGGAAGGACAGTTCTTCGCAAGTTCGCTCAAAGTTACCCAGATACAGACCGATATCCCCTGATATCACATATGGCTGCATGTACTTTGACATCTTGAAATCTGCCTCCTTGTTGAGAAGAGGTACCGCTAGCTGGGGACAATTGCCCGACCTCTTGCTCAACTCTACTTCTAATTTCCGGAGCTCAATTTCTAGCTCCCGCTTTTTTGCTTCTCTCTCAAGCTTCTCACGTTCGTGCTCCCTTTCCTCTTTTTCCCTCTCAAGTTCACGCTCCCTTTCCTCTTTTTCCCTCTGACGTTCGCGCTCCCTTTCCTCTTTTTCCCTCTGACGTTCGCGCTCCCTTTCCTCTTTTTCCCTCTCAAGTTCACGCTCACGCCTCTTTTCCTCTTTTTCCCGCTCTTTCTGCTGTCTGAGCTGTTCCTCCTTTTTTTGGGCGATGAGGTTCCATGCTTCACTGAGCTCCTCATCATCGGCTCCCAAATCTGTGATTGCCTTTATAATCAAAGGTTTTCGTGCCAAACCACTTGTATCAATTCCCAATTCCTCACACAATTGCAACAGTTCCGGTTTCTGCAGCTTTTGTAGGTCCATGATCGCTCCGAGTGTCGGCTACTTCCAAAACAACTGTGCAAACTACCAAACCTAAAGGCGTTTCCACACTCTCTTTACCAGTTCTAAAATCTAACCCTGTTCTAGAACCTGGTCCACATCAGAAGAAAAGCCAAGCACTCACCCACACATGCGATCGATGTTCCGAGCTGCCCTCTTGTTGGCCGATTGTTGCTCCTGCTTGTTGCTTGAGATGCCACCTCCGATCACAAGATGTTGTGGCTTGTAGATTCTGATCCACCTCGAATCACCAGATGTTGTAGCTTGTAGATCCAGCCCCACCTCCAGTCATCAGATGTTGTGGCTTGTAGATTCAGATCCCAACGCTGGTCACCAGTTGTCGTGACGCTGGGGCTACGTCGACCCGGCCTTCACTTGGTAGCGTGCAGAGACTCGGGGTTGAAGTAGGATTGAATCTTCGAAGTTGGTGAAATATGTACAAGCAGGTTTAATGGCACTTTGAGAAACTTATTTACAAGATTATTTACACGAAAAAGAAGGGTACATCAGCAAAATGGCAAGCGTTAAGAGTTCATAGCGAGAAGCGACTGGATGAGCCGTTTACCCAGGGCCCAGAGCGACATTTCGTGCTCTGCAGCGTCCTTAAAACCCCCTATGTCCAGCCCCTCTCTGAAGATGCTGACCAACCAAATCCAGGGCACGCCCCTCAGATATCGGCATCCAATCGAACACATCACTGCACTGATGGTCTGAAGCACTGACTGGTCCGGCATTCATTCGTTGGGCGTGATCACTTGTTGGCGGGAAAAGCTTGGGAACGGCGAGGAGAGGAGGTACATTTCTATTCTTCAGCAAAGAAACCACAGGCTGGTTCTGACAAGTGGTTTTACTTCTCAGAAACCCGAGTGCACGTGGCGCCGCATCCGCTCCCAGCATTGTCCGTTTTTGACAATTGCAAATCTTTCCTGCATTCCTGGGAAATCACTTAATGGCTGTATGCGTCATGCTCCTTTCTTGTCCTGCACGTCAGCGGACATGTCACTCTGTCGTCTCCTTTGAAAAGTAGACATTCCTCACTGGACGATAGCCCTTCTCGACTGGAAGGGTGAACAAAAGAAAGCACTTCCTGCTATTTCCCGCAGGGGGACGTTTCTTTGTGTTTTTCCAGACGTTCTCTTGACAGGGTCAATTTGGCATTTGCAGGTTGTCCACAAAGCAAAACAGGCTTACAAAACAGGATTCCTGGAAACAGGCTCACTTAGAGCCATTGGACCATCACCACATATTCACAATACTTTTCCATGCCCACAGGCGAACAATAGAGCGCGCAAATGCGGATGCACGGTCGTAACATTGTTATTTACATCACAAAACTTTAGGCAACATTCAGGCAACTTAGATAACAATTTTATAACATTATTCGAATGTTAGGTGCTACATGGGGCCTTGTTAACTTGAGCTCGCTTAATTCGAAATCTCGGATAATTCGAATTTCTGCGATTCCGCAATTTCTAATGTAAATTTAACAGTGCAATTCGAAGCGGCCCACCTGCGCCAGAGCTGTAAATTTGAATTAAGATTTTTGGTGCCTTGCTGGAATGCTCGATCCCAATTTCGTCGCAAACCAATAAGCGACAGTACCTCGAAGCCGCAAAACGGTGCTTATGCTTAATATGCTGTAGCGCCCCACCCCTAGGGCTCCCAACACAGAAGATGCCGACCACCGAAACGCGCCCCTGCAGAGGTGAATGCGTGCTTCACTGCAACGCAGCCGTGGATACTCTCAGGAGCTTCAATAGCACGGCCGGACTGCAGGCAATGGTGCGCGCACTCTTCACCCCTGCAGCCCGGCCGTAAGCGCAGGCATCAAAGCATTTTCCATATTCACAGCAGCGGCAGTGCGTGTTCTGCGAAGCAACAACCCTGATTGCTCGTGGCCAAAACGCCTGGACGAAGTGACTGTGCAACATCGACCTACGCCGTATATTTTAATGATCCGTAATGACCTGTCAATCAAAGGATGGCGGGGTTCTGCTTAACCTTTTAAGGTATACTGAATAAAAAAATTGCCGCCGATATTTCCAGCGCACATATGGTAGCTATCGCATTGGGAGTGACCGAAACAATCCACTTTATGAACAGAAATGAGCGGGAAGTATTTTAATGAATATTTCTTAAATCGCCGCACCTAGCGGGCTCCTGTGAAAGCTCTGACAAAACCGGATATTGCGTCACATCTACCCGCCTCCCCATGGAGGAAGGAAACAACTTAGGAGAGGCCATTGCTGCCCTTGCCATTCTCAATGCATTGGAGAAAATGTAGCGGAAGTGACGTCAAAATTTAGGGTTAGCCAAACCGAAATTTGGCTGCAATTTCGGCACTAGTTCTCAAAAGTGCCGTGCTAGTGCAGCGCCAGTTCTTGCGGTGCGAGTGCAGCGCGACACTAGCGCTCTTCGTGACGCGGCCAAATCGAGTTCACAAGTGCAGCAGAGCAAGCCTTGTCGTCTGCTGGGTCCGAGTCGAACGCCGGCGCGGTGCCACTCTCCTTTGTTTGCATTGGATTTTGCGTTTGCGACTTGCGTGGTTCGTGGATGAACGTGTGTGAAGTTTTTCAGTTAGTCATGGAAATTATGCAGGACGACGAGTTCGACGCCGAGTTCGAAGCTGCATTTGCTCTCGCGGCGTGCAAGCTTCTGCGTGTAAACCGCAACCGCATCAGTGGTTATTTCGAAAACATTACCTCGAGGTACTTCGACTTCGAGTTCAAAAAACTCTTTAGGTTGTCCCGAGAGACTTTTGACGCTGTGTGCGAACGCTTCAAGCGCTCTTCCTCATATCCCAAGGCTGTGAGCGGACGACGACAAATTTCTGCCGAAGAGACCATCTTGACCGCTCTCAGGTATCTTGGGAGCCAGACTAGCATGAACTCCGTGGCAGATCGATTTGACGTTACAGAGTCGTCTGTTGTGCTGTGTCTCCGGAGAGTGCTGGACTTACTTTTCGAAATCAGCGACGATGTGATCGCTTGGCCAGACGATGCTGAGAGCAAGGCATGTTTCTTGGCTAAGAGTGGCGGGAAAGGCCCTCGTAACACTGTCGGCTGTATTGATGGGAGCCATGTGGAAATCTGCAAACCTGAAGAATTCACTGCTTCCTATATCAATAGGAGGAGGAGGAGGAAACAACTTTATTTAACGCATTACATTAAGCGTTAAGAATGTCCTGGGCCAGGGTCACCAAGGCCAACTGATCTTGCAGCTGGTCAGAGGCTAACCAAGCCCGCCACGTTGGGGGAGGAGGGTGTGGAAAGTGAGGAGAAATAGGAAATCAATAGAAAAAAGTGGCCATCGATCATTCTGCAGGGAATCTGCAACGAGAAGAACAAATTCCTTGATGTGTTCATAGGGTTTCCGGGCTCTGCGCACGACGCTCCCGTGCTGAAGGAAAGCCCCTTCTTCTCAGAGGCCGCCGGCAGATGTGCAGATGAATATATACTACCTGCATATATCTGCATACCCACATCTTCCGTGGCTGCTGACGCTCTACAGAGATAACTGAGCAAGCTTTCCACCATGGAAGAAGTATAACAAAATAGCCAGCAGAGGGTATCAATAGAGAACACGTTCGGGCTTGTGAAACAGCGCTTCAGGCGGCTCTATTTAGTCGATGCAAAAACCATCCTCCAGTGCTGCAGGATTGTGCTGGGCGCCTGCGTGCTGCACAATTAGTGCAATGCGGAAAGAGATTTCATGGCCGAATTTGCCAATTTTCATCTCGACGACGTGGGCAACGACAACGAAGATGTCGGGATAATTTCGCCAGCGTGCTGCGAGAGCTGAAGGCAAATGATTGCTCGTCACCGGTGCTGAAAACAGCCTAGTTGCGCAATGAAGCATTAGCCATAGTAGAGTGTTGTTTACGCCTTCTCTTTATTGTCGCGAACGGTAGCTATTAGCTCCCGCAGCAGGGCCATTCTGTCTTGGTGGAGTCTCTCCCTTGCAGTCTCTGCGCCTCTCGATCATTATCTGAAGCAGACTCCACTGGAGTGTCCTTGCGGCGGCGCCTTCTGCTGACGCTTGGCAGTGGCTGAAGATCAGCAGCCTCCCCCTGCATGTCTTCTTCACTGAAAATTTCATTAGAATGAGCTTTTGTTATGCTATAGCCAATAAAAGCAACTCACCCTGAGCCAGCGTCCTCTTGTTCCGGAGCTTGCTGACTTACGACTTTTACCTGCGTCAGCAGCACAGTCGGAGTGATGTGGTGCTGCTTTTCAAGCACCTCCGACAGCTCGCTGGAAAGTTTAACCCAGGTGTTACAAGTTATAAGCTACAGGCGAAGAAGACATTGAATATGCTACTTCTCATAATCACAGTTCGCTCTCGAGTGCCCCGATGAATGGTTCTTCATTTTTGTTTTCTTGTATCATCACTCTGGTGACTTCCACTTATTTTCCACTTGCAGATAAGTCAGACTGCCCCCAAACTCCGCATTAATTAGTGCGGCAAGTTTGGCCCACATCATCTTCGTTCTGTATGGGTTGGAGCAGAGAGTATAAACAATACAGCTTCCGTAGCTTGGGTAATGCGCGTGCATGTAAGGGCGCAAGCAATTTAAGGTGCAACACCGATGTTTTGGCCCGCTGGTATTAATCAGTCTCGTAAAACGCTAGCAGCACATAAAAAAACTAACAAAAAAAAAACGTACAACGCAGTATTCTTCTTCTACTACATCCTCCTGTCGTTTGTGTTTCTTCGTCCCCCTTCCCCCGCTCTTTTTTTTGTGCTGCGAACGTTTTACAAGTTAAGGTAATTTAGTTTTCTTGGTTAAAATAAATTTATGGCCTAGTTAAACATGCGGGTGCTATTGCAAATAAGTTTTTGTTCAGCGTTCACTACAGAAGCTTACCTGAAGCTGGACCTTTTCCCCACAAGCTCATTTAATTCTTTATACTGTGAAATTAAATAAAGCGTTTCGCGCTTCTCCCACACTTCCCGCTCATTATCGGGCGGCAACTGTGCGTTGGCGCTTGCCTCAGGGTCTGCAGGCGCTTCGGATGACCGCCTTCCGGAACCGCAGCCTCTATTAGCTGCCGTCTATGTAGAAAACAAAAATTAAATGGATCCGCAAGTGATTACTGGACGGGCCGCATGCCTGCGCTGTCAATCCGCAAAACACGTGTCACATCACCTTCCGTCTGATACAGCAACCCTCCTTGCTCTCCGATGGCGTGGAAGCCGATGTCATCAAACACGGGGAAAACCTCCCGCTCTTCACCATTTACGGGCACGCGCATGTCGTCTGCTGCAGAACTCGTGCACTACGTGAACTGGCTACGGCGCGCGTGCAAGCGAGCAAAGAACTCGTGCACTAAAAGGCCTGCACGATGCCAAGTGCGACAGTGCTAGTGGCGCGCCCTGCACGCGCCAAATCGAGCACCAAAGTGCAGCACTTGTGAACTCGTGCAGAAAGTGCAGCCAAATCGAGACCTAATGGCGACGCTGTTGCTATGAAAACTCAGGCCACTAGCAACAGCGTTTCTAAGGGCCGTAGGTATGTCAGCGTCGCGGAGAAAGGGTAAAGGAGGAGGAGACACGTTGCAGCGTCCGGTCGCGGCGCTGCCGCGCTGGCTTCAAAAAAATGACGTCAGAGCCTCTCCTAAGCTTTCCTTCCTCCATGTGCCTCCCTCATGCCTAGCCACCCCCATCGCGAGCGGTCGCACCTGTTCATTTTTCCTTTCCCCCGTTACCCCCGTGGCACTCACAAAACGCACAGACGAATGTTTTTTTTTTTCTTTTTACTGCTGGTGTTCCTGGGCACAATTCATCGTTCCCTCCCAGCGCGCAAACATTCCAGACGTCGCAGCATTGTGCACAGCGCGACGCGGGGAAACAGACACTGCCTGTAGGGGCGGCGGCGGGATGTTAAGAAATTTTTTCCACCGATGCAGGAGGCCCCCTACTTCCCGCCCTCGGCACGCAGACCTATCGAGGGGGCCATGACATTGCTGAGGGTAGATGTGACGTCACACCCGCCGGCCGCTCAGAAAACATAAAAAATACAGTCATCCACTCAAAACTAACCCGAATTATGTGTCTGTACTAGTGTAATCGTGTCTTAAGAATGCAATTGTGCTGCTTTCTCAGTTCCTGGATATTTGTTCATTATACCTTCAAGCAAAAATCATCCTCCACCGGGAATCGAACTCCTACTCCTCTGATCACCAGCCGAGCAAGTTCACTAAGCCACGTGGGGCACGTGAGAAACATCTTGGTTCTCCTTGTCTAGCATTCCTGCCATCTTAATAGGCATGACATGGCAAAAGTGCGCGCTCTATAGTGACTTGCCGCTTCTGACATCATGGTGCATACTATAGCAACGTGACGTCATGGGAGAGAGCCCCCCCCCCCCCCCCAGGCGCAATGAAAATAAAATAACTAGGAAGTTCGTGCGCGTTGCCTCCGCTTCAAGAGCCTCCGGCTTGTTTCAGAATATCAAGTGGCTATGAGAACGCCGCGCGATAGGAACGATGCTGTATCGCCAGTCCCACACTTGAAAGCGTACTGCAACGAACGCGCGCCAAGGAACGCCACACAACAGAAGCGACGGCGCACTGTCCAATCGCACGTTTGCAGGAGCAAGTATGACCCTCCCCTCTCCTGTAAACCAATTATAGCACTGCAACGAACGCGTACCAAAGAAAATTTCCACTGTGTGGCACGAGCCCCAGCCTTGTTAGCAAAAGTTCTGCAAGGGGCGCGCGATATAGTGTGCAGCAGCAACGCTCACGCTTTCACATTTCTCCAATGCAGATTAAGCAGTGCTCTCAGAATTGTTTTGACTGGGCCAGATTCTCGATGCGGTGTCCGGCGTCCGTCCTGTCCCACTACAGCTGTAAATCATCCTGAGTTATACACGCCGGGGACGTGAGAAATATACCTTAAATCTCCTTTGTCTAGCGTCATGCCAGCGTGGTTGCCATGAAGACCGCCACCGCTAATTAGTGGTAGATAGTGACCGATAATGATAGTGGTAGTTAGTGCTGATGATAATGGCAGAAATGACTATGACGTCATCACGTGGTGATGTCGACAAGGCATGACGTCATGACCGGATATGATATCACGTCACATTCGGTCATGTCTAACAACCAAAACTGACATCATAATGGCGTCACATCTGGTCATGATGTCATCAGGCGATTCACACATATGCGAAGCTGACCCCTCCAGGTGTCCAATCTGGCGTCCATGCAGCGCCATTCATTTGGCACTTCCTCGAACGCCCCACCACACAGCATGCACAAGCAGACGCAGTACAGAAGGCATCAGCGGCACTTCAAATTGGATTACAGGAAAGGCACAATACCTGTCACAAACTTTAGCCCGTAGCCAACATTATGCAATAGCCAAGTCACTAGCAGTAGTCACAACTGTGGTGATCTCACACTGCGCATGCTAGGCGTCCGTGCAGTGCCTTTCATTTGGCGCTTCCTCGAACGCTGCACCACACAGCATACAGAAACAGATGCAGTACAACAAGCATTAGCAGCGTTTATAATAGTTGGTTCGCAGGAAGGGAAAGGCGTAGTATCTGTCACACGTGCTCTATGGACACCTGAACTGCACTGTAAGGAAAGGAAGGTGGGAGTGAAACTAGAACGAGAGAAAGGGGAGCCGTGGAGGGCTACGGAGTAATTTTCACCACCTGGGGATCTTTAACGTGCGCTGACATCACACAGCACACGGACGCCACTTCATTTCGCCTCCATCGAAACGCAGCTACTGCGTTTCAAATTCGTTTACAGGAAAGAAAAGGTACCGCATCCGTCACAATTCTCCGCGAACACCTTAACTGAACCATAAGGAAAAGGAGGAAGGTGGGAGTGAAAAAAAAAGAGAAAGAGGTGCCGTAGTGGAGGGCTTCAGGCCACCATGCAATAGCGGCTTTCGCCTTATCATAGTTTAATGGTCCAAAGTATCCCTTAGAATTTTTGGGGGGTGTTTGGTTAACTTGAAAACCCAGTTAATTTGAACATTACTCTCAGTCTCAATGACTTCAAATTAACCAGGTGTTTATTTGCTTACATATACCGTCGGGGCTGAAGCATTATATCACCACTGAGTGAGCATCACGTGCACAAAAATATTATGGCAGCCCTAAAAATGCAACTTTGGTTGAACTCCTACCGAACAGTTTTTGCCTTTCTTTTTCCTACAGTACTACCATAGTATGTATTGTGCATTATACAGGTTGTCCCATGTAACGAGCACAAATTTTAAAAAATGAAATGCACTACAGGCATGAATGGAACCGGATGCATAATGTTGGAACTAGCCTAGAATAACTCAAACAATTTTGCATTTTCCCCTCAACTGTGTAAATTTGTTCAATTACTCATCTTTTTAAGTATTGGCATCAGATCCTAAGTGTGATATGCAAAATTGTAGAGCACTTTGACAACCTTCTCAATTAATAGTTTTCTAAATAATATACCTTATGTGGTCCTTTGTTCCGCATTGCTAAGAAAGCCCACGAAATATTTAAAAAAAAGAAAAACGTGACAGGGTGCTTGCACTCTGCTACAGCGCTTTTTCGAACAGGCGATGAATGAACCAGGCTGGCTAAAGTGTGTGAACATGGGAAAAAGTGGCAGGTGTCACTTTCACTAGGCCACATTAGGCCACTATAGGTGTCTGAGCCTCCGGCTTTCATTGCATGATGGCACAAATGCATGCTTCTGGCTGAGAATTCTTTCTCTGAAGCGGAATCAAAAGGCTGTTTTTTTCTTTTTCAGTTCTGGACATTTTATCACTCCCACAACATTCCGCCAGCAATATGCATTTGCACCATCATACGACACGAAGTGTAGGCACACATGCCTACAGCTGGAAGAACGCCCTATTGCTTTCTCGTGGCCCGTCAGGCTGCAACCAACAATGTTCATCCACTGTACGTTTGAGAGCAGCACAATAGGAGTGAACAAGCACCTTGTCCAGTGGTTTGTTTTTTTCCCTTATTTCTTGGGTTTTCTTTGGAATGCAAAAAAAATGACCAACTGAGACAATCATGTAGACAATTCATGTAACAGTTAAGGTTAATTGAATGTGCTCTACAACATTACGTACCACACTTGGGACATGCAACCGATACATAAGAAGCTCAGTATAATTAAACATATTGAATTAGTTAAGGGGAAAAATATTGCAAGTTACCCTAGGCAGAGTACTTCCCTAGGCAACTGCCAACATATCATGCTGCTGATTCCCTTTCTGTCCACAGTGTATTTTTTTTAAATCTTAGCTCAAGTTATGTGGGATAACCTGCATATGCCAAGTCTTTCCTCTTTGTACATCATAGCAGGCAAGAATACAATTAACTAGGGCAATGAGCTTGTGCCCCGGAAAAATCATGCGTGCAATGCTTTTCATATGGTTTCCTGAAACTGGTGATGGCATTCGAAGTAGGGAATGACACACAGACCAATTCACCTTGAATTAGTTTAGTACCACATTCAGGCTAATGAATTTCAAGCACTGACACAAACTGTAAAATAAACTGGAAAGCATTACACCTTCTTCCAACTATCCACATTTTACTAATAGCAATTGTTTTGCAAATTCACAAACATCAAATGCACCATACAAACAAACTTCATTGCATATAACACTTAGTTGTCGAGACTTAAACAAGAAAACATAAGCCAGCTGTGTCATCACTCACACCACATGCATACTAATCATAGTAAGCAAAATTAAGTGGAAGATACTTCCAGCTATTAAATCCAGATAGATGCTGACAGTAAACCAAAACTTCTGCAAGCATTTGATTCCATGCATACCAAAGATGAATGCTAGTACAAAAATATGGGCATAAAAAGATCCCTCTCAGTTGATAAAAACAACTGGGACAAGCGTATGACAAAGGGTAAGCTACAAGCAGATATTTTGACCAAGTTTGGCCAACATCCAGCACGTCAGACTCATCCTGAAAGCTACTGAATGGGCTTGACAAAGTCAAAGCATTCACTGCTACAGCCTTTGACAATCCTAAGAAAAGCAGCCAGGGTTTGAGACAACAGCTAGTCATAACAATGGCGTCAATCATAGCTTGAGCCAGGACAGCTTGAGCCAAGCAGCATACAAGCTTTTCACACAATGCAAAACAGACATCACCTGTTCTGGTTCCCCTTGAATATTATACACAATCATTAAGGTCCTACTGAGCATTATCTGTACAACAGCTCAATGTCAGTTTCCTGAAAAGCTCTTCCCACATTACACATATGAAAAGAACACTGTACAACAGGACACAAGTCATGTAATATTATTCTTAGAAGAACAAATTAGAAACAGAGATCCTTTGTAGCCAGCAATGGTTTCTACATGGCGGTGTCACACAAATAATTTTGAAAGTTTACCTTCATGACATGATGCACTCGTATAAAGGCAGACACGTAGAAAGAATAAATCAGCTGATGCCAGTTCCACGTATTGGTGCATTTCTGTGTCCTTGTCCCCTGTTGCACTGTGTTTTCTTCAACTATGAACCAGCTAGCCCAAACCAAGGTAATACTTCCCATATTAAACACCTCTATCACAAGCACACACACCTGCAGCAAGCACTTCCAGAAATCAGGTGGCATACAGGCCTCAGAGAAAATTGACAACAGCATGATGCATTTCATTTAGAGGTAGATCTACCTGATCTGTAATGCACCTTTAAGCAAGTGCATTGCATCAGAAACATTTTTTTTTTTTTTTTTTTTTTTCAGACAGTTCTGACACCAACGGAACTTTGCACATTTCAGCATTTGTCATCCACTGCAATGTTTCTATAGATAAAAAAGACAGGCTACAAACATGAACATTCGCAGGTAAATGCAGAAACCTACTCCTTGATGGTCATAGTGCACTTATCTGTTGCTGAACCTTTGAAGTCTCAGTGGTTCATACATAAGCAAGCCAGCAGAGTACAGGCGGGTCGCTAAACTTGCAGCAAGAGTGAGCTCCCTGAATAGGGAGCCAAGCCATGTGGCTTAAAGGCAGCCATCAATTGACGCTGGCCATGTCTACTAGTTTCATCTCGGGGCAATGTTTGCAGTATGGGTGCACACCAAGGCATGTTAATGAAGAAGCACGCTGGGAAACTACTTCCACTGCATTCCTTCTTAGGCACACGCAGTACCGAGCAGTGCTATACACTACTTTCCATTCTGAAAATATTTAAAAAAGGCCATTGGTATATATAGTACAAGCTGTAAAGGTAGCTTCCAAGATTTAAATAGTAGTAAAATATGGCTGTTTTTAAACTAAAGCCAAGCTCAGAGCATTTGCAGGTGCTACAGCACAGCCTCACCACAAAACAGTCTGTTTATCAAATGATGAAAGATGACAAATGCAAAGAGGTGAAAAGTACTGCAGGGTAAAACACCCAATACTAGAAAGGTCTACCAACCACTTTTGCAGAGGTATACATGTCTACAAGGCCAAACGGACTGAACCGTAAGCAAGAGTGGCCCAAGAAGCTGTTCCTTTAAACACCGTCACACATTGCTTTGGCCAAATTACTTGTAAGTACTACACCATGCACTGAGATCATCCTCAGTATGGGTGAAGTTTGTGGTATGTGTATAGAACAGACACTCAAGCCAAGTGCAGCGTCGTTACACTGCTTTCATTCTATATATAAAATAAGGAGCTTTACTGCAACAAAATCAAAGCCGGAGCCCACATGGTATCTCACCCAATGTAAGGGTCAGCCGCATTGTGCTAAGTGTGAGCAGTGCTAACGTCCATGGTTGGTCCTGGCAGTATTTATTGGGGAAAGCTCTCTGACAATGAAAACTCTTTAAATATCTTACACTCAGTGAAACACAATGCATCCAAAAGCGCTGACTAAATAAAGTCTGGCAGTTCTTGATTAAACAGTAAAATTAAAAACAAACACTAGGTGCATATCTACAGCCATGAAAACTGCTCCTTGTGATCAGTCTTCCTTGCTTGGCACATTCTTATCTTCATCTCGTGAATTGCTGCTGTCGGATGAAGCCGGGAACACATCAGCCCATTTGGTCATTGAAATGAATTCCTTGAAGTCCTCTGAGAAAACATGACACACCAATCAGTTGTACAGCCAAACTTGGATACATCAGACTCAAAGGTTTGGTTTGGTTTGTGGGGTTTAACGTCCCAAAGCGATTCGGGCTATGAGAGACGGCGTAGTGGAGGAGTCTGGAAATTTTGACCACCTGGAGTTCTTTATTGTGCACTGACATCGCACAGCACACGGGCACCTTGCTTTTCGCCACCATCAAAAAGTGGCCGCCGAGGCCGGGATTCGATCCCACATCCTTGGAAACAGTAATTGAGCGCCGCAACCACTGCGGCACCCTGGTGGGGCAGATAGATTGATATATCAATAATCTTATATATAAAAATACCGATAAACAAGCTAGTCCATAACTTAGAAGCAAGGATATATTGCACCCACTTTAGTAATGCACTTCTTGTCATGCTGTGCAGTCCTCCAATGTACTGGCAGTGCATCAGACTCGAGGCGTTGGTAGGCCCAATCAGCATCGCATCAAAGTCAAAATGGACTGTTTTTTGGAACTAGCAATGGTATGCCATAAGAGATCTTTAATCCTATTACCAGTACACTATAAATAGAATAACCTATAAATATTCCATAAATAGAACAACTATTAAAATTCAGGTAACGTTGGCTTTCACACCTTTGGAAGCGAAGCAAGTAAAGTACGCCAGGCGAGTTGCCAGAAGGCTTTAGTTAAGTTGGCTTGGCCTTATGATGGCCATGTGGCGTGGAAAACAAGTACAGAATGAAAAACAGGTACAGAAGTTTGAAGGCAACCCTCGAGCATACCACAAGCTAATTCCATCATAGTTTCACAGCACTAGCACTGCCAGCAGCTGCCCAAAGTCAAACAGCCGACCCTCCACGTGGGGAAAGTGATCGAAGAGTGTTGTTGGGAGAAACTCCATGTGTAGAAACACAGTGCACAGTTTGATGTATCCACCGACCAGTAAAATCAGAGTTCAACATCTGCGTGACTTTTCTATACTTATACAGAGGATTATCAGGAGTTAATCACTGTAAGGAATAGCCAACGATTCAAAATATCCGTATTACACAATATGGATTTGACTAAAGCAGCAGCTGGACTGCTTCCTGCAAATTACATCTTGCAACATCTTGCAAAGTAGATCCCGCTGCGCAAACAACTCACAGCAATGGGTGACCACATTAGGATGCCAAAAAGATAACTACATCTAAGCTGATTTTCTCACCGGTATTAGACATGACAAGCAATGTACCCAGACACTGTTGAAGGATTCCGACTATGATTCCAACAAAGGTTCTAGCAACTGGATGCCAGGAACCACATCATTATACATGGACATGTCAGGTACAAAAACTGAAAGGGCTGCCGCGATGGAGAAAAAATGTTGCATTTTCAGCACTTAAGTTTTCAGCAATATGTAAATTTTTGCTGCAACAAATGTCATGACAACCACAAAAAGCAAAATAAATAATATTTTATCATCAAAAAATATTACATGGAAATGTCCTCGGTACCCTTAAAAAAAAAAAGAA
Organism: Amblyomma maculatum; assembly: GCF_055883805.1. Lineage (NCBI taxonomy): Eukaryota > Metazoa > Arthropoda > Arachnida > Ixodida > Ixodidae > Amblyomma > Amblyomma maculatum. The sequence continues at coordinate 140,399,147 of NC_139344.1, forward strand.
AGTGCACTAAGCTAATCTGAAGAAAAAACATTGGAATAGGCATTTCTCAACTCACTCTACAACATTTCAATCAGATAATAAAAAAGTTATCTAATTTATTTTCGTCGAGTGGCAAATTAGGTGTTTTTGAAAAAATATGATGACTTGGTTCAAATGATCACTTACAACCCCACACTAGGAAATTTTCATACAGCTTCTTGTTGCTTCTTAAATCTTGGTGCTACTAACCATGTTGTAAGTTACTTTTGCAAAAAACAATAACTAAATATATCAGCACCTGTTCTGTCCCCCTCATCACAATCAGCACAACTATGCCTACAATAGGACAAAGACCTCTGCCACATCTACAATCTCGTCTGCCCACCTGAGTTCCTGCTGACTCCTGCTACGTTTTCATTCTCTTAGAGCCCAGTCAAGTTACCCTTGGTACCATTGGTTATTTTGCCTTTGCTTAGATGTCCTGCCTATGAACCCTTTTCTGTTTTTGATCTCAACTAGTATATACACACCATTACCTCCCATTTGTTCTCTGAGCCATTCTGTGCTCTTCCTATCTCTTAGCGGAGAAGAGATATAAAATTTTAGTCGTGTGCTCTTTCTTTGTAATGATGCACAGCACATTACAAAACATTAACGGCCATGTGGATTGCATGAAAAAGCAGTAATTTTTAATCAACATTTTTCTCTCATGGATTTTGTGTTTCCACTGCTGAACGATGGCTGTGACATCACAGATAAGTAGAGCTCATGCAGCACACAAAAACTGCAACATGCTAGCTGTTTTGTTCATTTTAATTTTCAATAGCTTTTGCGTAAGCCTGCCTAAGAGCTGGAATCATGAAACTGAAGAGGCGGCAATTATACCACAGTTTTTCCATGACTCACATAGTCTCAACTGTCTTGCATTTTCTAACTTTCCTTGCCAAGTTTTAATTCCAGTTTATAATAAAGAACATTCAGTATACATTTTGAAGTCAAGTTTACGTCACTTTCTTTTGCATATGAACGTATTGAGTACAATGAAAATAGCAACACCAGCTAGAACTTTTTGTTTGCCTTTGACAATGTGAAGCTACCATATGCCTTGTAAGAAATAAGCTAAATATACATTTTCTAAAACTGCATATTTCTTGACCTAATCCAGCTATGAAAATTATAATTACCTATTCAAAACTGGCAGAAACTGTGAGGTTTCATTCAGTTTGTACCAGAAATAAGAAAAATGTTTTAAGACCCACATCTCCCTTTAATACCCACAGACTCCTCAAAAAGCACAGCTAGGCTACCCTCGCTGGATAAAGAGTGCTAACATTGCATCAAACCTAGCCAGGTTCAGTTTCCAATGGTGGCCTTTGCAGAGCTAGAGGTTTTTAGAACCCCCGCTGCATCACAAGTTTGATCACAGCCTTGTTCATTTGCTCCACAGCTGCTGAGAACTGACGATTGGTGGTTAATATAGTGAATTCATATGGGAGGTCTTGGCCAAGTACCCCACCAGAGTGGCCAAATCCTGTTCTGATGAGAGTGTACATTACTGGCTCTAGTTGCTGAGATCAGACCACACTCCAGGCCTGATTATTCAATTCCATTGGCAGTCAGATTTTTTTTGTTCTTTTATCTGGCAGGGAACTGTGATGAGAGTGGGATTCGAGCCACGGTCCTCTTACCTGCGAGACAGATGCTCTACTTTTACACCATCACTGCATATAACAAGTTCTGTAGCAGTGCTTAAAAAATCACGCTGAAAACGTGTTATAAATGAAAGCAAAATGCAAGGCGCCGTGTAATGTGTGATGTCCTAAAAGAACTTGTAGACGGGCTAAATGGTTTTCAGCTTTAGATCGCATTTTTAGCTAACCAAACGTACGCAGGAGACACAAAGAACGACAAGAGACTGGCGCTATGAAAGATGACAAACTTTCACACAAAAAGGAGCCTTGAAATGTAGACAAATGAAGGAACTTGTGGAGCGTCAGTCTTGTGTCCTTCTTTGTTTTCTGTGCAGGTGTTTGGTTAGTGCCAAAAATGCCATCTGAAGATGTGTGATGTCTGTGCCTATTAAAGAACCCCAGGTGTTCAATATTATCAAAGCTTTCCGCTTCTGCCTGCTCATAGCCATTATTGCTTTGGGACATTAAACCCAACGTGCCATAACATAACTGAAACTCAGCACAACAACTCATAAACAGTGTCAGCAGCACTGTGATACATGATAACACAACTAGCAATTAGCACCCATATATTCATGGCAGAGAAATGTAATATGGGTGTCCTGTATTAAAAAAACTCTCTAATTTTCCTCTTTAATGTACCAAGGTTTGTAGGTACTACTACCAAAATACCAAAAGAGGACACACTGTGGTTTGTAATGTGCAATATCAAAAGGGCACTGACGGCCCCTTCATCCAATTTCGGTTCTTAGTAAAAACCACTGCTGGTTCTTTTACACAATCAACAGCACAGTGCCGAAAATACAGGCCAACCTCAATTTGTTCTCAGTGTCTTCTTAATATACATTTTTCTGCAGTTTATAGAATTCACAACATCAAGCTTCTGTTTTCTACCTACCGGGATGTGGAATGCAATATAAAGACATCAAGGTAACATTTTATAGCACAAATTTTAGCTAAAAAAAAAGAGCTTTCAAATTATAATTTATTTTAATACTAAAGACTCAAAAAAAGGCCCGAGTTAGCGACATATTTCTCATACCAGGAACAGAATCTCACTTGAAAAAATTTGTAAAGAGCTCTCAAAGTAATACAGCAAACATGACCTAGTAAAAATATTGTGTCACGCACACACCGGTATACAATTTAATAGAAAGCACTCACCAAAGTAAATTCGTCCCAGTGAAGCAGCGTCAATTTTTTGAAACATTGACATCGCTGCAGACTTTGGGAGCTCAAGAAGAATCCAGATATACAGTGCAAAGTCTTCCAAAAGGATTCCGTTGCTACCATCACAAAACGCCTGCGGGTAAAATGATGCAACAATTATTGATGATTTGCAGACCTTAGAAGAAGCTCTTAGGTTAGTGTGCTTAGTCAGCCTTAGCCTCAAGTCTGGCGGTCTATGCCTATGGGCAAAAATGTGTACACCTACCGTCACATTTGGTACAGTGGAGTTCTTTTCAACATCATCGAAGCTGAAAGTTTTTTACTGGTGCTAGTCAGGACACGACAGGGCCTCGATACCATATGCTGCCCATTGTGACACTGCTGAGTTTTCCAGTGAATGCTATTGTACTGTGTTTTCTGCCTGGCATGTGAGGGATGGCAAAACCCGAGCTCAGGTTTTGGCACAGTTTGCATAAAGCATCTACCACCCGAGAATGCAACTAAGCATGTGCCAGTGGACGAATCATCATACTGCTGCAAACCTATAGGGTATATTCTACTGGGTTCACCAGCAACTTCCAAAGTTGAGTCAAGTGGCAGGTGTAAACCCAGTCAAGCAGTTCACAGTCAACCTGAAAGTAGATCCAATTTTGAGGGAGACAAATGTCCAAATCATGTACGCCTCCCTAAATGCAGCAAGCATGCGCTTGACGTTAACATATGTGTCTTCTATGGAATTCATCCAGATGTGACAAATGGCCATCCTCCAACGATTAATCTGAACTGCCACAAAAAAGTTAACGAAAAATTTGCAGTGAAGTAAGACACACTGTTCATTAGTGGTCACTTCTGGTAGATGAGAACACGTCAATCAGCTCTGCTGAAATTGCATATGACCCAGCAGGTCCAAGGCACCTGGGTAAGACTATGATATCAAGCTGTAATTTGCACAGTCAGCTGACTGATCGGCTGCATGACTGTGGAATCTACCACACAGATGTATCCTTTTAGCCCCACATCGTACAAGAATGTGCACTTAACCTTGTGCTGCTTCATGCCAATAGTTTGCAATAGTTTCATGCCAAGCCAGGCAGCAACATGACACAGCCTAATGCAAGCCCTTGAGCTACTCTCACACCTAACGATGCAAGAGTTAATGAAGTAGCGCAAATAAGCTCCTCTCAGCACAAACAGAGCTACCTCCATTTAGGACTTACGTGTATTTTTGTCGGAGTGAATGTATCTTAGTAGGACGCCAACAGAGGAATCCAATGTGCTCATTGCATAGATCGTGTAATATACCAGCAGCCTTAATGTGTGCTATGGCTATGCCAAACATGCTCCCCTTCTGAGCAGATTTTATCCAAGTAGTAAACGCTGTCACTCTGAAAAAGGCAGCAGTATACTCTTTTTTTTCCAGGTGACTGTAAGCTTTGTGAAATTCACACTTCATTCGAACTGGCTGAAGGCATGGCAGAATGGGTAGTGTTACTTCTGCCACGAATTTTTGTGCACAAAAGTGCTTTTTATACAATAGTTTCCCCTCCTGTAAGGCTTGAATAAGTCATAATGCTATGAAATCTCAGTGGCTGGCATCACATCATGAGCTCTCACATTAGTAGCAGTGACTGCCATTTCACTTCGTTGCTGTAGTGTGCTCACCTCTGGTAGCATCATTACCAGAGACAAAGTAAGCGCTGCTCACTGCCATGATTAGTCTGCAAGTTTGTAGCAACTCACACAGACCAGATTCGTCACATCTAAGGCCCCCTTTCAAGGTGCCAAAAATACAGGTCACTCTAAGTAACTATGCACAGTGTACTGGCGGAAGTATCTCTATAAGAACCATCAGTGACATATAACCCCACCTTGCACAGTGTGAAGACTTGTCATTAAAGAGGGTTAGATCCACAGGGAAAACGGATGGGTAAGGTACTCAAAACACATCTATTGCCTTTGAGCTAATTACAGTTGGCAGCCGCAATAAATTATCACAAGATCAGAATATTCTGTATGTGGGTGGGGAAAAGATATGCACTCACTCGCTCTTGTGGCTGAGGGTTGATGCAAGCATGAAATCTTTTTTGCAGGATGGGCATAGCATATTCTACAGACTGAATTCCGTTGTAAAGTAAGGTCTCGTCATAGCATCAAAGCAATCATTCATTCATAGCGTCGCTCAGGCAGCAGAGTGCAACGTCTAAGACCATCACTACCATCCACTGCACTCACTGTATAAGAGGGCGCACACTACACCAGAGGATGGTGTCATGGCTCCGTAAGAACCCAGTTACTCGTGTGCATATCCATAAGCACTCACACTGCGCAACAAGCGCGGCACTCAATACTGTTTCGCTCATATGTCAGGGGGCAGTGTATGCGGTACTCAGGCACAGGACTGAGCGTAGACTCCTTAAAGTTTCTCCAAGTTCAAAGAGTAAAAAAAAGCGAAACAGTGGATCTAACTGTGCTTTCTATCTGGACCAAATTAGAATTAAATGAATACAACACAACTGCCAACTGGACTCGGAAAGCTCCAAATTAAACTCGGTGGCAGCTCAATTGATTCTGCCATCACATCTGATCATCCAACTGATTCTTTAGGCTCCAATTATATAGTTTCTTCACTCCCAATTGAATCATCTAAGTGGTTCCAGTTCTAATCAAACAGTCCAGTTGGCTTTATCGTTTTAGATGGGCAGCCCAACAGGTTTCTTCACTGTGCCAATTGGATCTTAGAAGTATGTTTTGTAATGTTGCCACGCTTGAAGCTGGCAACTGTTTTCAGAAGGTAGGATAGTTTACAACTGTCCTTCCAGCTGGAAGTGTACAATTCATTTTTTTATGCATCGCAGATGCGGGCCTTAAAAATGGAAGTTCCAACTAGACTGTTCAAATGTTTGCAAATAGACAATTAAGAGATTTTATAATTGGATACTCTATTTGGTAGCCAATGATTTTTTTTCACTGGATACACCGCAAACAAAAAAATTCTCTTGGTGTGAAAAAATGACATGTGCAGCAACAAACATGTGCAGGGCATTCCATTTCAGAACCACCCTTAAAGGTGCACTATACATCAATAAGTCATGATATGCTGCACGTCATGCTTTAAGGCTGCTTCCAGCATTCTCATATGACATTCCTCATATTTGCAGGCCATATGCTTCACTGCATGACTGTCTGCTCAAAGAACCTAGTCATTGCACTAAGCAAACTCGGTAGCAGCCCCGACGCAAATAATGCTAGCTTTATGGCCAGTTGCGTTACGGTGTGTTCTGACTGGATAAGTCATCTCAGGGTGTGTCAGCATCGTCCCCAACATAATTAAAACAAGATTCTCAGCTTTGCACAATTGTTTCTGTAACAACTGTGTACAGTAAGCCCACTGCTATTGTAATCACATCTCACCATTTTATTTTAATTTTTATTTTTTAGTGAGGAGTCTTACAATTTCAATGTCAGCAGCCACTGATGCTAAGGAATGTATAAGAGCTTCTTGTGCATGTTGTTCAATGTGAAATGATGTATACAGTACTTGGAATTAATTTGTAGAAAACAAAGTGTTACAATGCAAGGTGTTACAATGTCGTCTGCTACCAAATGCCATGCCCACTTTGAATGAGAACATGAACGAGCCAATTGGTTAATCGGAAGGCACGTTTATGTCTGCCTTCTGAGTGATGAAACATTTGGCATCTGAGAAATTTAATGCATACTTGCTTTGCAAATGGCCCCTACCAAGCCAAACAGCTTCGAATCTTTTTTTATTGTGAAATTTAATTTGCAGAAAATAATGATCTACCAGATAAATTTTGTAACGCTGTTGCATTTCCATCCCAGCATTTTATTCAATTTTTTCAAAAATACCCAATTTACCTCCAGCAAAACCCTTAAATGCAAATCATGTAAAATACTGTGACAATAAAATGAAGTGCATCGTCAGGTGCGAGTCATCCATGCAATGCTTTTATAACTAGCCAAGGTATGGTGGCTAGAAGGGGGAGGTGACGCCAACGGCGGACGGAAGCCGCTCCTTCATTTTATGCCGGGTGTAGGTGGCGCTGTTGGCCGTAGTGCGATGCATGGTACGCGCCGCTCGCCTTCAGCCACGGTACTTGAACATACGTATGCCCGCGGTGCGTGCAACGCATCGGCCTTTCAGTGATGTTGCAGGTAATGGTTTAGCTCATTAAACTCTAGTCGAACCTGATTACGGCTGACAGAATTCAATTTTAAGCCATGGTGGTGCAGTGGTTAGGGCGTTCGACTGTTGTGCCCAAGGATGAGGGATCGCATCCCGGCCGCGGCGACCTCTTTTCTCTGGAGGCGAAAAGCAAGGCGCTCGTGTGCTGTGCGATATTACTACAAGTTAAAGAACCCCAGGTGGTCAAAATTCCGGAGTCCTCCACTACGGTGTCTCTCATAGCCCGAGTAATTTTGGCACATGAAACCCAACAAACAAAACAATTAAAATTGATCGGTTGGTACTCCAATACTTCTGGTGCGTAGAATACGGGCGTATCTATCCTTTCAGTTCCAGGAATTGGAGGGTCTTGAATGAGTCCCGTCGGATCGAGATAGTGCATGTCAAAAGTAGAAGGCAGACCAAGATAATGAGCCTTCAAAGTATACTGCGCACACACAAAACAAAGACGAGAAATTTGGTACATGACAAGCACAGGTGTTGCGCTTGTTGTGTACCTTTCTCCTCCTTGTTTTGTGTGCGCGCAGTATACCTTGAAGATATGTCTGACTGACTCGCCCAACAACGCACTCTTTCAAGAGAATGAGGATGGAAGGATGTTTCGGCTCCGTGCGGTCGCATTTTTTTCCCACAACGTTGTTTGCCCCAAGGCATAAAATAATATGCAAGAAGAAAATTAAAAGGGGTATTAAAAGAAAGAAAAAAGGTTGGCTGTTCTTTGGTCGATGTTTTCCACCTCCTTCAGTTTCAAGGATACGAAGCATAAGAATTACTCCTAAAAAATGTGATTGGCGATCCAAACAAGCAAAACAAAGCATAGCAAACATTTATTGCATATCGTAGTAATAGCAATGTACTGCACATAATAATATTCAGCGTAATGCAAAATAACAGATACATTTACACATGCTTTTGTGTAATTAGAAAAAAAACAAACATGAAACATTGATTACCAACACTGCATGCATCGCTTGGCACTAAGAAATGGGGAGCAAGGATATCCCTTCCCGCTAAATAAAAAAAAAAAATATTACATTCGACCTTGAATAAATATGCAACTTAGAGCACCCTCTTAAGTTTCAGCACTTTCATTCTTCCCTGCTTAGCGTTGCGCTTACAGTTCTGGGCCTTAACATACAAGTGCTGCCTGGTAAGAACATAAAATTTGATAATTTTGCTTGGGAGGGACATACGGTGATTTTCTTTTTTTTTTTGCACAAGAGTTCATCTGTTCGGCGAAGTTAGGCCCTCACATTAACATGTCAGCAGTGCAACACATCTGGCCATAAACGAGAGATCACACTGGCAGCCGCGAACAAACAGGAACGCTGCCGCACCGTCCATACACCGCGCGCAAACCTGCACACGCGCGCGATCGCGTGACTGCATTGCCAAGCTGACTGCAGCGCCACCGCGGCCTTCGCGGCAGCGCATGAACCAGAGGATCGCGCTTTCTCGGCGGATACGCCGGCGCTGGCGCCACCTCCCCCTTCTAGCCACCATAGCCAAGGCATGTTGTATTCGCAAAGTATTCACAGTTTTTTAGACATTTTCCTTTTCAAACCCCATGTGTCGGTCAGTTGACTGAAAATGGTGTATACACTCAACTAAGGGCCATGCATGTCTCAGCTACCCCTCCCAACTTGAGATGTGATGACTTGGAAAAACAATTCTGAAAAGCGCAACTGTATATAACATGTGTACGCATTTTCTCGCACGACACACTCCCTAGGGAACAGCCACAAGGCAACAACAGCCTGCAGCTATCATTATCATCATGTTCCATCATGCCCCACTATGCAGCTATGTGCCATTTAAAGCAGGAGTCAGACAATGTTTGCATTCTAACAGTCGACCATGAAGTGATGCCAACCATGTGGTTAACCTTTTATACGATGGCACGACACATTTGCCCCGCTAGTTTCAAGTTAGCAAATGTACCACGGCACACTTATTGCATGCTGACCAATAGCTGACTGACAAACAAACCACATAAACGCTTAAGAGAATGATTTCAGCTTGCCTGCTCGTAGATTTTGAATATGTGGCGTGCGGTGCCTCCTGATGTCATTGTTAAAGGTTCCAATGTTACGAGAATTCCGACTGCAATGGTTGTAGCTGAAAATGATCTCATTTATGAGGGTGGTGAAAAGCCGGGTTCCAGAGGCGGTACAGCAAAAGCTATGAAGAATCTAAAAGGTATTTAAAACTAGGCACCAGATATAGTTCAAACTGTATGGTACAATTATTATATAGTTTCCTTGGAATATAGTTGTTAAATTTAGCTGAAAATTGCTGCTTTTGTGTAGGGGCTGCACCTTGCCAAAATCAATTGAAATGCTAAATGTGGCCCTTAGACAACTGTGCGCAGCAGTACTTGTACTCTGCAACATAAATATGTATGTACGTTTTTCATAACTAGGCCATGAACATTCAATGCCTTGGTGAGAACGAATAAATTTGCATTAAAAGTCAGAAAATCCCAATACATAAGCAAAAACCACAACTGAGCCACGAGTCAACAAGCCGCATTCATGCTACAGCTTCAAGACACAAGCCACATTCATGCTACAGCTTCAAGACACAAGCCACAACTGTGGTGGTACCAGTACACATCTACAGGTGTGTAGTGCCTAATGTGACCAACGACAAGTCATTATTCCTTCAGGCCACACAGCAGATTAACCAAAGCAGCTGCCAACTTCCAGGCATGAGAGCATGAGAGATGATGCACTTCTGCGCACTAACAATCTCTCCACTCATGGGACTACTAACACCACAGATCACATAACTATACAGGCTCGAGATATTAGTACAATGTGTGATAACATGTATTTCAATGTTTATATCCGATTATTTAAAGCATGACACTAATATAATGATAGAAATAAACCTCAGTGCAAGTAATGAGCTTAAAACATGCACTCGTGCCTACACAATGAGACTGAAGCAGTTTTAAAGTCACAGCAAGCAAAAATCCCTCAAACAGCCGTCCCTTCTTGTCTTAAACCTTGTAGGCATAAATTCCCAATCCTCACCCCTTACTACTGCATGAGCACATGGCTGGTGGTACTATACTGTGCTGTTTTCAGACAGCTAGAAACATTTCTTAAAGTATATGAACCCACACACTGACAGCACAGTACAGTAAACCCTCGTTAACACGAACTCTAATATCTCGAAAAATCGGTTAAGTCGAAATTTTTCTACACCGCGCCTTCACCTCCCATAGGTGCTATGTATTAGCTCCCGTTTATCTCGAAGTATTTTTCGGGCGTAATGCGGATATCTTGAAATTTTTACCGGAAGGACCGAAGGCAAAGGTCATTACTGAAATGTGATACGGGCTCCGAGCGAGCGCTTTGTTCCTATACTAAGTGCCAAACGCGGTCACGTTCGAAGAGCGAATACAAAATTCCCGCGGACGCAGCCGCACCTTGGGAGCAGTCACGTGAGCGCCGCTCGCGCGCGGGGGCTGATGGGTCCTATCGGGCAGTCGGTTCGGCGTAGTTCGGCGTGGTTCAGTCAGCTGTCCTTCGCACGTGCATACCGGTTAGTGATTGTGTGGTTTCATCGCACTATGTGCACGAAGCGTTGACTGATTTTTGTTGTGTATGCGGTGTCTGCAACGGACGACGATGTCCCGTCCTAAGCAGTGCAAATCTCTGACGCTGGAGAGAAAAGTCGCCTTAATCAAGGAAGTAGACAAAGGAGGAAAGTCAAAAACAAGCATCGTCAAAGAATTTGACATCCCATTGTCGACGCTCTCGACAGTATTAAAGAACAGGTAGAAGGTACTGGACGACTTCGAGCAAACCTTCTCAAGCAAGCGGAAGCGGATTCGGGCCTCAAAATTCCCGGAGGTAGAAGCAGCACTGATGTTGTGGCTCTAGAATGTCAGGGCAGCCAACCTTCCCATGACCACCCAAATGATGATGGAAAAGGCCGACGCTCTGGCATTGCAGATGGGCCGCATGGACTTCAGTTGCAGCAATGGCTGGTTTGCCTCGAAGACAGTCCACGGCGAGAGCGGCACCGTTGATGAAGGGGCTGCTGACAACTGGCGGAACCACCGCCTCGCTGAGCTGCAAAAGGCTTACGCGGACAAGGATATCTTCAACCTCGACGAAGCAGCACTCTTTTATAAGATGCTGCCTAGCCGCACATACACGCCGAAGGGAGAAGCGTGCACAGGCGCTAGGCAGCGCAAAGACAGGGTAACAGAGCCAACTCCATCGGCGATGAAAAGCTGCCGCTGCTTATTATCGGCAAGTCGCAAAATCCACGGTGCTTCCGAAATGCACGGCTCCCCAGAGACGTGACCTACCGCGCCAATAAAACGGCCTGGATGACTGCGGCACTCTTTGAACAGTACGTACGTGCCCTGGATCGCAAAACGGCGAAGGACGGTAGGAAAGTGTTGTTCGTGGTGGACAACTGCCCCGGCCACGGAAAAATCGACAACTTGGAAGCAGTTACGCTGGAGTTCCTGCCTACGAATATGACGTCCGTGCTCCAGCCGATGGACCAAGGAGTCATTGAGGTTGCTCGCAAATTTTACAGAAAGAGCCTCCTGCACCAAATTTTGTGTTCTTACGACAGCGGTAAAAAGTACGAAATAGATTTACTGGGTGCAGTCCACCTGATTGCTGAAGCCTGGCGACAAGTCCGGCCCCTGACGATTGCGAATTGCTTCGCGCACGCGGGCTTTTCGCGCAGCGAGAGATCGCTCGAACCCTCCATGCTCGAACCAGACACTGACGAGTTCAGAGATTGTGATAAACTCTGTGACGAAGTTCGCGAAGCTACTGGTTGCGCCGGCGATACCGAAGTCATCACTTTTGAAGAATATGCGCTATATGAAGCAGACGTGCCTGTAACCGGAATGCTGTCCGACGCAGATGTTGTTGCAATGACAGGCAACGAAGGTGGTGATCAGGTTGATGACGAAGAGCCTAGAGAAGTGCCCATGACTGCAGAAACAAGGAACCTCCTACGCTTGCTCCGCAACAAAGTTGAATGCGGCGGCGGCGACCAACGGCTGATACTATGCATTCAGCAGCTCGAAGACGCTTTTGCCGGGCCGAATGCCAACGCGAAGCAGGCAAGCATTACTCAGTTTTTCCTGCCAAAATAATAAAGTTCAGTTTTTTCCTGAGAATTCTGCGTTTATTGCTCCCTTTGTGCAGTGGAGTGCCGACGGGCGTGGCGGGCCTAGGGTCACCAAAGAATTTCTGCTCGTCGCTGTCACGCTCAGGTTCTGGGCATGGTTCTGGGTTTTTAGAAAATAGCTACTCAATTTCTGTTGTTCTTTTCTTTTTTTTCGAGCGAAGTTTGTTTCTCTAGTCAGGTTTGAGCAAAGAATGACAGGAGCTGGCGGCAGCAACGCGCGACTGATCGCCAAGGACTGTCGCCAGAAATTTTCGGAATTTTTCTTCACTCGAAACTCCGCTTATCTCGAAATTTTTCCCGGATTTTACAACTTTGTGTTAACGATGGTTTACTGTAGTGATTCTTGCATGGAGGTAGAAACATTGTGCTATTATGCAGTGTTGTCCTACTGCAGCGACTAAAACGCACAATTTTCCAACATGCGAAATAAGCTGTTTCGCAGAAGTGTAACAGCATAAAAATGCACCATTAAAAAACTGCTGTACTAATGAGGACACACACTTACTCCTCGACCACGGATTGAACTGTACTATTAACTTACAGCTTGTGCTTAAACCTCACTGATTTGTTCTCAGGAGTTGGCACAGTAGCAAATGCTAGTAAAGAGCATGTGCATTGCAGCTCAAGAATTAAAGCTTATGACTGTACATGCACTTGCAATTAGCCAAATTTTCAATACTATGACCTTCAAAGCAGTCAAGTTTAATGTTATGGGACTGCTAGCTTTCGACACAAGCCTCTGTCAATTAATTTCATGAACTCAACAGTCGGTTTGCTCAGCTGAGTTTGCAAGCTACCAACCAGTTTTTAAATACAGTCGCCGACCGATATTTCGGACGCCCAATTTTCCGGACCTGCCTGAAAATCCAGACCTTGCCATGGCACCGCCACGCACTCCATAGAGTCAATGTATAACACCGACCGAAAGTTCGGACATTTGAAATTCATTCGATTTTGCGGACTTTTTCTTTCGATTCACAACTCAAGAGCTACCGAAAACACAAACAATGCCGGTGCATTTTGCTTTTCTGGCTGCTGCCATTTCGGTTTTCTGCAACCTCGAACCCACGTGTCATATTGTCCGCTGATCATGCCATCGGTACAGTGCTCTAGAATCTTGGGATTGGAACCTCGCATACCCGGTATAGCCTCGATAGCAGGCACCGCTTGCTGCATCGTCCCACCAGTGCCAGATCTGCCGTGATGCTGCCGTGCTGCTGCTGTGCTACTGCCGTGCACAGTCGTCAGTCGCCGCAGTCGCCATTCACGCATTATGTGTTGTGCTGTTTACATCGCCGCGCCAACTACCGGACACTAATATCGGGCGTTATCCCGACACTCAAGCACCTCTATCGGTCACGTGTACTTAGTCGCATGGTGTTATGCATGGACAGCGGCAAAACCTACAGTGTCGACTTGTTGTCTGCACTCGGCATGCTTTCCGATGCATGAAAGGCGGTGATCGAGGAGACACTGCGGAAATGCTTCCGCCATGCTGGTTTCGCGATCAGAGATGAAGTGCTGTCATCATCCGATAATAGCGCCAGTGAATCCCATCAGCCGTCTTCACCTGCTGACCTCGTCGAGCACTTGCGCTCTGCAGGAGCCGTTCCCATGGAAGTGATGCTGGAGCAGTTTGCTAATGCTGACAGCGACATCGAGCTCTGTGCTGAACTCACCGATGACGAAATTGTTCACCAGGTGCTTGAAAGTGATGAATCGGGCTCAGACAGTGAGGAGCCAGAGGCTGTGCTGCCAACTAGCAGTGAACTAACCTGAGCTCTGATGGCACTTTCGGCTGTGTACAACGAGAACGTCACCCTTGCCAACATGCAAGCCGACTTACTTGTACGGCAACGTAGCACCCCGCAGAGGCGTATTGAACACTTTTTCAAGGCACTCGCTAAATAAAGTGACTTTTTTTGCGTGAATTCGTTTTTTCGGACTGCCCGATTTTCCGGACGCTATCTCGGCCCCTGGGGGTCCGAAAAATTGGTCGGCGACTGTATTCCAAACTTTTATCCAAAAGCATAAACTAATACAAAAAGCACGCCAGCTGCAGAACAAAGAACTAACGGAGAGCTGTTAAAAAAAAAGAGCCCAACCTTAAAAGCTTGTTCTGTTCGATGCCTTTCTGCTCGGTGAACAAGCCAGAGGGTGGCCAGGAGAGCTCGCAGGTCAATTTGTTTTGTTCGATCCTGAAAGCATTCAAAAAGTAATATAGTTCAGGTTAGCAAACTGTTAACTAGGCAATGATATAAAGCATGTGAAAGCCGAGGAGAAATGACAAAATGAGGTGATAAAAATGCGTTTCAGCTCAATTTCTCTCCTTTCATTGTTGTTGTTCTTCCTTTGATACGAGGGAAGCTTTGGTCAAAGACCACCATGGCACAAGGTACTATTTCGGTCTACTCAAGGTCAGAGCTCTTAGAATATATTAGTTAGGAAACTCCGCTTCAAAGAGTGGCTAGCCCTAGGGGCACTTTTTGCGTTGGATGAATGGGGTGGACAGATGGACAAGGCTGACTTTTTGAATCAGGTGGCGATAATGCATGCCACGCAGTCATGGATAGTAGCATATTTTCTATTTAACCAGCTTAAACTCAAGACAAAGAAAGCTCCATTCCGCTTTTAGTGAGAGCCTCCTCTTTCAGATTGCAGGATGAAGCTCTTATTTCTACCCATTCAAAGTGTATCTTTCCTTCACTGTCCTTAAACCTCAATGCTTCGAATAAATTTGGCCTGTTGTTTTGAACTATAGGGTGCAGCCTTTTACAGAAAAGTATTGAGTATTCAGCCATTTTCTCCTGCTCTCCACATGTGTCTATCTTTCGACATTTGACTTGGTCCATCTTTGTCCACAATATTTCTATCCTGGCTTCAAACAACAATGAGCTTCTCCCATAATTACCAGATATTTTCTGCAATTTTCTGTTTAACGTACTTTTCCAGAGATTTCGTCTGCATCCCTGTTTTTCACAGACTGCTCTCTGCTGCTTTAATCCTTTTCTTAGGTAATATTTACTGGTTTGCACTGGTTTTGCAGTCAGGCTGATGCTGATGATGCAGATTTCCTGGTTTGCACTGCCCCCCCCATCCCCCCTCTTGCTGTACAAGCATTGCAATTTTCTACTCTCAAGCACTCCTCAAACTTTACCTTGCTGCTTTCACAACAGCATCAAAGCTTCCATGCCTTTGATGATGGCGATTCCATGTCACCTATAATATGCCTGATATGGTGCATTTGCATGTGCTTGCAACGCAAGCCTACCTACCCCATGATGCTCAATTCCTAACCATGCTTGAACCTTTGATCTCATACACAGGGCCACACTGCTGAAAATAAGACAAGGAACTAACTCCTCTTTCCAAATTCCTCGTACCACTTTGTACCTGTTGTAATTCATGACAGCTGCATTGCTGCTATCTCTAGTGGCTACATATTTTTCATGCTCAGTTAGATATACCCAGTACCATTATTTATCCCCACCATAAGGTACTTGTTTTATTCACTACCTCCAACGTGACCTCATGTATCCTATGCTCACCACCCTCATTATCAAAATATGGCTGCTGTTTTTTTTTTGTTACTAAACTTCCATACCTAATCTATCTCCCTTTATGCCGTAGAGGTTCATCAACCTCTGCAATTCTTGCTATTGTCAGCCATTAATACTAAATCATCCACATGTCAGTATTTGTTAAATATTTCTAGCTTTAAAAAGGCAAGGCAGCAAACGAGTTTGCTCCTCTGCGGTTTGGTCTCTAATCCTTGCAGATGCAACATGGAAAACAGAACTAGAGGACACCTTGGCCTAAGCTCCTGTTTTTTTTGCCTTTATAAAAGATTAGTTACTCCATCCTCTCCATCTGATAAGTCAAGTATCTCCTACAAATCCTCTTGAATTTCACTGGTGTAGGTTCCAGTGATATCCAGAAATGCTAGCCACTGGGAACTGTGTTCCTTTTTGCTATTTTGGTATGTTGCACCAATGAGAACAGATTGTCATCTAACCTTCTTTTGTTTCCAGAATCCATTTTGTAGCTTCCCAAGCATGTTCTCACTCCGTACATGTGTGCAGTCTGTCTTTTATAATCTGCATCCCCACCCTGTAAACTCCTTATATCACTTATGGCACGGTAATTGTTTGTCAGCTTTGTCCTCTTTTCCCCTAATATGCATCACGCTCGTCCTACCAAAGTTTTCAATTTGGACACTGTTTACTTCAGTGGCCACAGAAGTTCCTACAATCCGTAAACACCCTGGGCCAACCAGATCATCAATCAGTTTCGCAACTGGTACAATTAAAGCGGTTTGCTCATGGTGAACTCAAAGGCTCTACAGTTTCAAAAAAGTTCCTCCCAGTAAAGCTAAGAACTAGGTCAGTGGAAAGCTTGTATTTACTGTATCCCTGGTGGGCACTGACTGCTACACCCACCATCCCCTACATACGAGATGAACGCTGAGACGATTAAGCTGCCACAGCTTTACCACTCTGTAAAAGCTCACAAATGCTTTAATTTGCCAGCGGCCTCACTTATTTACATTCACTTTTTAAACTCTTCACAGATAGTTCAAAATAAATGTGACCAGTGATCTAATTTCATTAAATGCTTCGGTAGTTGCAGGCCTCAGGATATTGATGTGTGTTTTCACTGTGCTGACAGAGTTATAATAATATAAATATAAATATAAAAGCCGATTTAAAGCTGCGAAGTCATTATTAGAGAAAATTTTTTTTTTGTAAGAAATCTCGTTTAAGTCTATTCATCATCAAACATATACAAGGATCTGGAAATTGCAAAAAGATCTTGTTTCACCGATTATGTTTTCACCTAAGGGGTATCAATATATGACCTCTTTAGCCTAAACCGTAAGTCTATTTCATTAATACTTAATAATATATTAATACATTATTAATAACTTAACCACTAAGCAATGATCTGCACAGCCCAATTGCTCCTTTGCTTAACAACATACTCTGTAATATGCAGCACAAAACAATAGCACAAAGGGCGCGTCTTGCATAGTCATACAGGCAGCACAATACAGTACAACCTTGTTAATTCGAAGTCATCGGGACCATGAAAAATCTTCGAATTAAGCGGGTTTTCGAATTAACCGAACACACCAAGAAATAAGACTTAGGCAAAAAAATTCGTTGCAGGAACGTGTTACCTTTATTCGGCATATTTTGAATTACTACTGAAAGTAATCAGAGATGCTGGTTTGCCGCGTCCGGTAGTTTGCGGCTCCTAAGGTCATGCTCTCGAGTTGGTCAAATAGACGAAACATCTCTGAACTTCCACCGCGGCCCTCAACAAAACTGCGGATAACGTTCAGCGATCCGATAACTTCACCAAGAGCAGGTGCAGCATCTTATAAAAAAGTGCAGCCTCGTCAAGGTTGTAAACGTCGTCTGCACCGTACTCGCTAAGCAGCGGCGCCAATGTGTGGTTTCTCCAATCCTCGACAATGCTCTCGTTAGTGCTGCCGCTCTCACCACAGACGGTGAGAAAGGCTAAATTATTGCGTTCTTTAAAACGGCAAAACCATCCATTGCTGCACTTAAATTCCTCGTGCCCAAGTTGTAGAGCTAGGTCGTTGGCCTTCTCCCGCAGTAGCGTTCCATTGACGGGAAGGTGGGCAGCGTTTGCTTTCTGCAGCCAGCGAAGCAGAGCAGCTTCCACATTTTGATACGTGGGAGCCCGCACTCGTGACCGCTTCGAAGAATAGGTCTTGCCGTAAGCCTCTAGTATTTTTGACTTGTTGCTCAATATTGTGGACAACGTCGAGAGGGGCATGCCATGCCTTTTGGCCTACTCGGTCTTCGAACAAGCGCTCTTGCCTGCTTTCTGGATCAAGCAGAACTTCTGCTGCAGCGTTAAAGTCTTGTACTTTGGCATTTTTGCACTGCTACGGTCACAAAGCTAGCACTTCTGCACAGTCCCGCCCAAAAAAACGGCACAGTAGCGACCCCTAACCACAGCGCATAACACAAAGAAATGGCGCAGGCGAGACCGGCGCGGCGGTGGTGGTGGTGTACTTGCAGCGTCGGAGGCACGGGGGAAGAGTGGGCGAAGCACACTAAGGGATGGAGTGGGGGCGAGGTCACGTGATAAAAACCGGTATGCCCGCCGTGTTGCAGTGAAGCACGTCTTCTCCTCTGCCGGCGCGTGTTTCGGCGGTGCGCGAGGCGCACTGTGGACCAATTTTTGTGCAGAGAGTGCTCCGGCTGGGGCGCTTCGCCTATAAATCATCACCATTACTATGTGGCTTTGCCTCGCGGCTCCGTAGGGCCGTCGTTTCGCCGGGTTTGCGGCGAAGCATGGATCAGGCATTGCCGCATAGCAGTCCAAATTTTCGAATTAACTGGGCTGGCGCAGGCCGCCTGTTCAAATTATCCGGCCAAATTTACATAGGAAAATACGGGACCGCAGAAAACCTTCGAATTATCCGGGATTTCGAATTAACCGAGTTCGAATTATCGAGGTTGTACTGTATTTCAAGCCTAATAGCTGGTACCTGGCAAGTTTTCAACACAAAACAAATTGATGGTTGAATAGCCATATAAGTGCAAAAATTACACCATAGAATATAAGAAAGTAATAAACAGTGTCCTAAAACCTACGTCTGTAAGCTATGGCATCAGGGATAGCAACCTAGACAAAGTAAAAAATTTTCACGCACTAGCATTTGAACTTACCGTATAAACGCGTATAAACTTACCGTATAAGGCACGCACCCCCTATTTCCCGAAGTAAAAATTAACAAAAAAAAATCCATTAAAAACCGTACTATGCTGGAATAGCCTTCAAAATTTGCGCACACAGGCGCTTCAAAATGTTGCCCACGGTTGGCGTCAAAAGTCGCGGGCCATCATCATTATCATATTTTCTAACTACTGCGAGCTTCCGCAATTCATATCGGCATCGATATCACCAGCCCCAGCTAAACTCTATGCCCGGCTACAGTGTTCTAGATTGCTAGCTTTGATATGCGACTGTCAAAGGCATTTGGGTAGTGGTGGCGTGGTTAGCGTGGTCGCACACTGTAGTTGCGAACCTTGTGTGCTCTTTGCTTTATTTTTCGTGAATTGCTGTCTAGCACGATGCACAAACAGATTGGTAGCTGCATGGCAGGCATTAAATTGAAAGTAGTGGAGCTCGAAGTCGGGAGACTCCGCGTGTGATAATTGAATGGTAAATAAACGCCACACATTCATTCATTAGTCCGTTTTTACTTGAAAAAATAATTTTTTTTTTTCGTATCTCGCGTGTATGAGCCGCACCCCGAAAATTAGCCTTCGAATCTGAAAATAAAAAGTGCGAACCTTACACATGTTTATATGGTATGTTACGAATCCCCATGTGTACAAAATAATTTGAGCCTCTCCACTATATTGTGCAACACAGCCAATTCCCCAACCTTAGCACGTAAATTCTAGAAATATTACTGTTACATTACCACTTTGAGAAAATTGATCAACTTTTGCATCATCACATTAGAAGACAAATCAACAGCTGAAATGGTTGTACTTTTTCCAGATGAATATGACAGAAGTGAGGCTATGCAATGTTAAGAAACCTACTTCATCATCGTCCATCGTTTACTATACTGATTAAATCTTATAACTAGGAAAACCTTGCGGAAGGAAAAGTACCAAGTCATACATAAATGAATGTCTGCCAAGTAAAAAAGCAAAGTGTAAGAGAACCACTTACTATATCAACAGCCTCAAAGACGTCGCGAGAAACCCGGTCTGAAGGCACTCCCAGGATGGCAACAAATTCGAAGAAGCTCACCCTCGAGCTTTCACGATTTTTGATGGCAGCTTTCACTTTGAGAATCACGTCGCCTAGGTCTCTGAACTGGGTACTGTGAAAAAGCAACAAGAGTAATAAAAAAATTATGACACTGTAAAGGCAGCAAACTAAAGGAGCACTTTATGTAATGAAAAACAAATTATGCCAATAACAACTGCATCGATAATCAACAGATTAAATCAAAAAGAAAGTACAAATGTCAAAGTGACAATGTGCATGTAAAACAATAACAAACACAAGCAACACAGTATTTTGTTTCAGTAAAGAAACAATGCAGTCACAGACAGTGCAGTCAATAAACATGCTAGCTTGTAAACCATAATCCTTATGAGCAAAATGAGTTCAAAGGTGAAATGACCAAACCATGTCATGCTAATGACATATATGCATATGAAAACTATCATCAGCATTGCGACAAAACCTACGTTATGTCAAAAATTAACAGCAACATTGCAAGGGGTATGTATGTTGGATGTCATTTCTGCACTCAAAAAGGACAAACATTATCTGCAGACCAGATTAGTAAACTAACTGTGCAACATGGCATGTATCATTAGGCATGAACAGTCTAAATATGGATATTCATGTTTATATTCATCACTTTTTCATCAAGCCCCACAAAATAAACCAAATTAAAGTTCCTTTACAAGACCATAGCTTTTATGGAGCTTTCTTTGTCTCACTTAATATGCAGCGCTATGAGGTTTTGTAAAGTTATTTTATATACTGTAAGGTGCTTAAATCTGATTCCAGAAACACAAAGAAAAAAGAATGGCTGGGCACTACAGCTAGAGCCTAATCACGAATTATCGTCACGGTTAGTTCTCGTTTTATGTAGTTTATTTTGACTTCCTGAGGTTTTGTTTAATTTGAACTGGCTTACCTCAGCTAATACATCATATGATTTACTATGCTGCCCAGGTGGCAGAAGCAGCAGAGATAAAAACCCCTTCTTTAACCAAGCTGCACAAATGTGCCTGCATGGCCTAGAAGTACCATGTCCGACTCGGGCTCTCAAGGGTCCCAGTAGGTTTGATTGGCATCTCAAAAAAGCTGCTCAGGTTGGCAGTTCCTGCTGACTTGGCCACAACATGAGGTCTCATGACGTCGCACAGCCCGCCGACCATTCAGTGCCAGGCCATGTCACCTGCCGACTACCACCCGCCAGAGGCATGCTCGTGAAGAGGACTGGGCAGACACACAGAGAGACACAGCAGCTTTTTGGCAGAGTGAAAGCCCTAGTGCTAGCCCACTACAAACTAAGCAACTTTTTTAACTTCCTGCCACGTGTTAAAAATGTTAACGAATTTCAGATGCTTTGCATGCCTAGATGCGGAAAGTACATAAGAAGAGAGCAAACAGCCATTGATACAAAGTAAAGCTTAGGGAATTTTTTTATATATATATTGTTACGCCGCATAGCAGCGCACTGAGAAGCAGCAGAAGCAGAAGAAGAAGCAGAGGAAGCGAGGCGCGCACAGACTGATCTGGGTTTCTGAGCCGTGTGCGCCCGTCCTTCATAAGACGTTCACCTGTATTAAAACCATTTCATTCGTTACATTTCCTGCTAGGCGCTGGGTACAAACGTTCTGGATCTGCCAGTACCTCGTTGCAGCTGTCGTGTAGCAGGTTTACCACCTTTATCTCCTCAACAGTACCTTTCAATGGCTACCACCCGCACGACGCAGACTCATGAACAGCAACCTGAAGAGACGACGACCTTTCCCCACTAGCGAGAGCTGGTACATTCCACGGTGAGCCCGAAGATGATGTTGAAGAATGCTCCGACTTTGTGGTTCACACTACTGACACTCGACACCGTATCATCCGCAGACCAACCATCTCACCGAGCGCAACAACCACACCTTGACAACCATGCTGTCCATGTACGTCTCGTCTGACCATCGCAATTGGGATGCAGTGCTACCGTATGTGACGTACGCTTATAACACTGCAAATCATGAAGTTACCGGCTATTCTCCTTTCTATTTACTCTATGCAAGAACCCACCACGTTTTCCAAGACACCATCTTCCCATTTTCTCCCAACGACGATGCGTCTGTTTCCCAGATACTATTCCATGCCGAAGAAGCCTGTCGTATAGCCCGCTTATGCACACTGGCTTCTCAAAGCAGCTCGAAAGAACACTACGATCTGCATCATTGTGCAGTTGCTTACTCCCCTGGAGACTACGTCTGGCTTTGGATGCCCATTCGCAAGCGAGGATTATATGAGAAGTTTCTCTGCAAGTACGATGGCCCCTTTGTTGTGTTGGACCAACTGAATGATGTGAATTACGTTATCGCCAATCCCGCAAGACACAAGTTGTTCACGTGGTTCTCGCCTGAAGCGCTGCCATCTTCGATCTGCCTAATTTTCTCGGGGACGAGAATCGTTTGCCCGTGGGGAATTGTTACGCCGTGTAGCGGCACATTGAGAAGCAGCAGAAGCAGAAGAAGAAGAAGCAGAGGAAGTGAGGTGCGCGCAGACTGATCCGGGTTTCTAAGCCGTGTGCGCCCATCCTTCATACGACGTTCACCTATATTAAAACCATTTCATTTGTTACAATATCAATGTGAATATGCAGAAAGTAGGTTCATATTCGTAAACTTATACAGTAGAATCTCGATGATACGATTACGATTGGTACAAATTTCGGGATGATACGAATTTTAAGAATGCTTTGAACGGACAATCATATAGAATACGTTAAAGATTCAGGGTGATACGAAGAGTTTCTGAACCCGCCGCGGTTGATACGAACGTGCAAACCAGTCGCACATGCGAGCGGGCCGATGCGGCCGCCGCTAACTCCCCCCCCCCCCTCCTCGTCGCCGTGAATGATGATACGAACGAACGTTGTACAAATGCACAAAGCCACCGAGCAGCTCAGCGCAAGAGCTTGCTCACAGGGGGAGAGGGTACCCACCGCGGCCGCTGCCTCTCCTCTCCAACGCCCCTCACCCCACTGGCCGCCCTACCCTAACCTCCCTTTCATAGCAAACGGACGAGCACTTATAGACAAGGACGGTCAAGGCGAGGCATGTGCCCAGTCGTGTACGTCACTCATTCGCTGGCAGCTCATTGGTCTATCGAAAAGTTGTCTCACCGGCGGTTCCCAAGAGGCCTGTGACGCTGGCTGCCGCTGCAGTAGTTCTCCGGTTCTCCGTTCGCCGCTTCTTTCTGTCGTTCGCTGTGACGTGAGCTGCCCAAACGTTAGAAAGACGCAAGCGTTCGCTGCTGCCGAAATGTCGCGGAAGCGTAAAGCCCTTTCTTTTAAGGAAAAGCTTGAAGTGCTGAAGAGGGTCGACGAAAACCCTAAGAAGAAGCGTGTCGACTTAGCAAAAGAACTAGGGTTGGCACCGTCGACGCTCTGCACCACTGTTGGGCAGCGAGATGTCATCTTGAAGAACGTGCAGCACTTCGGTGCGAACGTGAAGCAGGCTAAAACAGCGAAGCTGGAAGAGGTTCTGCTGACTTGGTTCCGCAAAGTGACAGCGGCCGGCGTCAACGTGGACGGCAAGATGCTATGTGAAAAAGCCGACACCGTCGCGTTTTCGCTTGGAATTGAAAATTTCCAAGCGTCTGGGGGATGGTTGCACTGGTTTAAGGAGCGGCACGGACTTGTCTACCGGGTCGTCTCAGGTGAAGGCAAGAAAGTGGACCAGTCAGCTGTAGATGAGTGGCTGAACACACTGTCGACGCTGATTTCGGAGTACGCGCCACGCGACATATTTAATGCCGGCGAGGCAGGCCTCTTTTTCAACCTTCAACGGGAAAGAAGTTTGTGCGTAAAAGGCCAGGCATGCCAGGGTGGCCAGAAAAGCAAGGAGAGAGTAACAGTACTCTTTTGCTGCAACTCGGATGGATCTGAGAAACTCCAGCTTACCGTCATCGGCAAGTTGAAGAAACCGAGGTGTTTCCGATCGGCGGAGCGTTTGCCTGTCTTTTACAAAGGTAACCGAAAGGTGTGGATGACTGGAGATTTTTTCCGTGAGTTCTTGACAAGCCTTGATCAGAAAATGGCGTCAAGAAACGGGAAAATTTTGCTTTTCGTGGACCAGTGCTCTGCCCACCCAAAGGAAACGACATTCAATAACGTGAAAGTCAGGTTCCTGTTGGAGAACACTACCAGCCATCTTCAGCCACTGGACGCTGGGATAATTAGAAATGTGAAACATCATTTCAAAGGACTTCTAGTGAGGCATCTGCTGGCGAAAATTGACCGTAAAGAAGCAAACTTGAGGATCAGTCTCTTAGATGCTTTGCACTTTCTAGCTATGTCGTGGGATAGTGTAACTTCAGACACAATCTCAAACTGTTTTAGAAAGTGCGGATTTGCCATCGGACTTGCTGCGGCTTCGGCAGGAGATTGTCAAGAGCCAGATGAAGACCTCACGATTGATGGCTGGGACAATCTGGAAACTGAAGCTTCGGCTAGGGACTTCGTTACCGCAGACGACAACGTTGCGACCTGTGGGCTGAGGTCTGTTGAAGACTTGGTCAACGAAGCGAATGATTGCGAAAATGACCCTGACAGCGATGGTGACGCTGACGATGAGTGTGATCAGCCGCCGTCAACGGCAGATACTCTTCACGCTTTGGACGTTCTGAACCGCACCGTAAGTGCCGGCAGCGTGAGCGACGAAACCGTGGCACGGTTTTATGCCTTTCAGGCGGAGCTTGTCCGCGACATCAACAGCAAAAAAGTGCAGACAAGCATTACGAACTTTTTCAGACAGAAGTAGTTCACCATAATAAAGTTTGGTTCATTTTCAATTCATTTCCATGTGGAAGTTGACTTGTTTTGGATCATACGAATTCGGGATGATACGAATATTTTGCGTGCTCCCTTGGAATTCGTATCATCGAGATTCTACTGTATAAGCGCAATAGAGACGACAAAACAGGTAAAAAAGGCAGGACAGAGACAAGTTTTCCACAAGTGCTCTGTCCTGTCTTTCTTGCCTGGTGTGTCGTCTCTGTTGTGCTTATATAAGTTTACAAGCATAAACCAATTAGCCCCTCAACACATATTACGAGGTTCATATTGTAGCATGCCATCGTGGTCCAGCCGCAGGAGAAGACGACAGCCTCAGCACGCCTGCCAAGCACGCGCAGATTGTTTTTAGTGGCTACAGGACTGAATGCCGGTGGTTCACTGTCCCGTTCCCGCCTAGCTCAGCGGGTTCTCTGAAATATATCTCTAGAGACCCGACAATGAGTGTGTCTGTGATTCATCCCAACAAATATGGTGACTCCAGACTTCGCATCTTCGGTCTCTGCTCTTGCCCTGCGCTTGCATCAGCCACTTCGCTAGGCCTACCAATGCCTGGAGCTTGAGACACTGCCTACCTTCCATCATGTAAGCCATGACCACGGATCCCCCACTCACGCACCGTCTCCGTCGCCTCGCACGGTGCCACCTCATGAGTCCACGGTCTCCGCTCTCAAGCTCGCTGACTTCTGGTAATCGGACTCTGAACTTGGTTTCTCACCATCGAAATTTGTTCCGTCGGCACTGTGTCGCTTCACAGGTGACCATGCTTGACCACGTCATTGGTACGCTCACGCCTACTACTGCTGCAATTGTTCACAACGTCTTCTGCTCTCCGAGTGCCGATAGTCCTTACGATCATCTTCGGACGACGCTCATCCAGCGAACTTCTGAAACGGAGCCACATCATCTGCAGCAGCTCCTTACCTCAGAAGAGCTCGGAGATCACAAGCCTACTGAGCTGTTGCGTCACATGACCACCCTGGTTGGACTCCGCTGCTTCACAGCGCTTGTCCTTGTCCTTCCTCTCTCGTTGTTGTTCTTCGTCGCAGTGCTGGTAATTTGCAATCATGTACCAACTAGATCAAATTTCCGTATTTCACACGACAGCGCACTCTTGCGAGAACTCTTCCTGCAGCGCTACCACTGCAGGCGCGCATGAACCTGAGCGTGTCTTCATCTCAGACACTGGAATCTCTCGCTATGCTGGCAGATAAGATCATGGACGTCAGTTTTCCCTCCGTGGAAACAATTCATCGCCTTCTTGCCCCTCAGTTGCCGAGTGCAGCTGCTGACGATCACTATGCCCGCCTCACCGATTCTAATGAGGAGCTCACTCGGCAAGTAGCATGGCATACAGCTGAAGTTGCAGCCCTTCATACTCGCTGGCCGCGTTCCTCATCTTCACCCCGCCGTACCAGCCCCAGTACTCCTGGCAACCATTTTCCGCCCTCCAGGACCTTTTGCTGGTATCACCACCGCTACGGCTCTCGCACGTGGCAATGCCGCCAACTCTGCTCCTTCGTGGGAAACAGTCTGGCCAAACACTGAAGATGACCGGTGTTCTCCAGTTGCTTCTTCCTTATCACTGCCCGTACAATGAAAGTCCGCTACTTCATCGACACTGGTGCTGAGATCTATGTTCTTTCCCCTGCGTTGGCTGAGCGATGCCATCCTTCAGACTCTCCACTTCTGACCGCAGTCAACGGATTGACCATACGGGCATACAGCCAGAAGTCGGTGACTCTTGACATCAGACTCCGCTGCACCTTTCGCTGGGCATTTGAAATCGGGGATGTGTGCTCGCCAATCATCGGCGCCAACTTCCTATGGCACTACAGGCTCCTAGTTGACATGCGGCAAAAACGCATACTGGATTCTGAAACGAGCCTAGTTGTCCAAGGCCTCTCTTGCCGCGATCCACCACTCTGGCTCCTCCAGGTGCACAGCACAGATCCTGACCCTTGGTCCAGAGTACTTGCTGATTATCCAGATGTCTTCCGACCCCCGCCCCTTCAAGTACAGGTCGCGCACAGCGTGACTCCTCACATTGTGATGACTGGGCCTCCCATGTTTGCTCGCGCTCGTCGCCTCGCACTGGAAGAATTCAAGCATATGCTGAAGCTTGGCTTCATCCGTCCCTCCTCCAGTCCTTGGGCATCACCCCTCCATATGGTGCCCAAAAAGAATGACGACTGGTGCCCGTGCGGCGATTACTGGGTTCTCGACAAGGCCACAGTCCCTGACCGCTACCAGATTCCCCATACCCAGGATTTTACATTGGCCCTTCATGGCTGCACAATCTTCAGCAAGGTTGATCTCATGAAGGCGTATCACCAGATTCCTGTGGAGCCCTCGGATATCCCGAAGACTACCATTGTTACGCCTTTTGGCATGTTTGAATATTTGACGATGTCTTTCGGTCTTCGCCATGCAGCCCAGACTTTTCAGCGCTTTGCTGACCTAGTCCTACGCGGTTTGACATGCTGCTTTGCCTATCTTGATGACATCTTGTCTTCAGCCCTACGGCAGAGGCCCACAAACTCCATCTGCGTCAAGTCCTCGCTAGGCTCAGCCGCTTTGGTCTTGTGGTCAATAGACCGAAAAGCGAGTTTGGTGTTGCAGAGTTGGACTTTCTCGGCCATCGCGTGAAAGCCATGGCATCCGTCCATTACCGGCCCGTGGCATGCGCGAATTTCTTGGCTTCGCAAACTATTATTTGCGTTTCATTCCTCGCTACGCTGTAATACTGCAGCCTCTTTATGACCTTCTCTCAAGTCACAGCAAACCAACAGCTCTTGTCGCTTGGAGCTATACTGCTGACCGCGCATTTAGCAGCATCAAAGCTGCCATTGCCGATGCGACGCTCCTTGTTCAACCCAAATGTGATGCGCCCATGTCCATCATGATTGACGCATCAAAAACTGCTTGTGCCTCAGCTGTCAGCAAAGTAAAGTGCACCAACACACTGCGACTCCTCTTGGATCCTTCAGCTATCTGCACGTCGATATTGTCAGTCCCCTTCCTGCCTGTGGGAACCACCACTAGCTGTTAACCTGCATTGACAGGTTCACGAGATGGCCCGAAACGATGCCCCTTCTGGACATAATGGCGAAGTCGATAACAAGAGCACTCATCACACACTGGATAAGCCGCTACAGTGTCCCTTCCACCATTACGACTGATCGTGGTCGTCAATTTGACTTAACGTTATTTGCCAGCCTATCTCAGCTCCTTGGCATCAACCACATTAAGACCTCTTCCCACCTGATTTCCAATGGTATCATTGAGCGTTTTCACTGGCAGTTGAAAGCTTCACTTATGGAGTCCACTTTCCCTTCACTATGGATTGAGCGCCTACCCTTCGTCCTGCTTGGTCTCCGCACTGTACTTCACAGTGGCTCTTCTACCTGTACAGCAGAGCTGACGTTTGGCACTACTTTCCGTGTCCCTGGCAAGCTCTTCGAGCCTTCGCCACCCACACCTGCTGACGTCACAGATTATGCCTGCCATCTACACAGCGCTATGAGCACTGTCATTCCACCACGTCAGCGCCCCACATCCCCCCGACCTTCAGCAGTGGACTCGCGTCTGTTTGCCACGACGCCATACGTCCACCCTTATAGCCACTATACCATGGTCCATTCCAGGTGCTCTGATGTGCTCCTAAGCACTTTCTACTGCACATCAATGACCAGGAGGACACGATATTCGTTGATCGTCTCAAACCTGCCCCTCTTGAATCGGACGTCATTGCCAACTGTGCCACTGCACCCCCTCCCGATTGTGCCAGTTCTCGCCGGGTACGATACACACCCACAGTTTCTGCTTTTCGCCATTCTCCTTCGCTCATGGCTTCATTGCTAGACGGAGGACCCTGTAGCATGCCACCGTGGTCCGGCCACAGAAGAAGACAACAGCCTCAGCACGCCTGCCAAGCACGCGCAGATTGTTTTTCGTGGCTGCAGGACTGAATGCCGGCGGTTCGGTCCCGTTCCCGCCTGCATCAGCGGGTCCCGTCACATATATTTGTGGAGACCCGACAATGAGTCCGTCTGTCATTCATCTCCACAATATTAACACAGAAAACCAAGACTTCATTACACATATTAAAGAGGGAAAAAATGATACAAATATAATATTTAGCTTGAAAGAAAAGCATCAATTATATAATATTGCAATGAGCAATAATCTTAGAGGCTGTGCCCCTAGCTGTATCAAAATGAGCCTTTTATTGATCTCTGAAGCAAGAGCATGCTGGCATATCGACAAAATGCAGTATGTTATTCCTTTAGAGTACCTGACATCATTTACGAAAAGAAGTACACATATACTGGAGTAAAATACATTTGTTAGAACTTATTAACAGGCAAAGTTATTTTTTAACATTGTTCAAGGCTCAGCCTTTCAAAGTGTATTATATTAGCCAAAACATGCACAGAAAACAAGAGCAAGCAAGTTACACATCTTGATAAGGCATTTGAAAAATGGTGAAAAAAAAAAGCTTACCGATTCCTACTGATAAGATGCTGCAGGCGACTACATGCTACTGTCCTTCCACGGGTACTGTCTTCCATATCCGCATGCTTAAGATCGTCGTAAGAGTATGATGAAAGTGGGATCCCAAGGGCCCTTGAAACATTAAACGACAGCTACTATTAAACCCAATGGCAGCTAATACAGGGATGCTGCACATCATACTAATTTTAATCTTAATGTACAAAAATATAATACATAAAAAGTTATTCCATGTCAGTATCGTACACAAGCATGGACAGAGGTACAATGGCTTTTGTTGGGAAGAAGAGTCTGCCATAAAGAATTACATCATAGGTAGAGTGCATCTTATGAACAGCCTAGACACCATAAAAGAAAAAAGAAAATTACACTTTCAAAGCCCAGCTTTTAGAGTGAAAAGATATCTCCCTGCAGTTTAACCCTCTTGGAAACAGCCCATTGGCCATAGCACAAAAATGCATTACGAATGGCGCTATGAATTTCTGCATGCTGGAACACGTATTGCCATCCAGAGATGTAGTTTGACATCTAAACTTTCTGTTTTGGCCTAGTTTGCATTTTGTTTTGGCACGCAAGCAACATGAGAGATCAGAGCATAGTGGCAGTTCAGCGAACTAAATGGCAGGAAATTCAACTCATGTTACGCAGAGAAACTGGCATCAATGACGCCATTCAGCAGCATTGGTTCCACACATTTTTTACGATACCAGTAGCAAAGAGAGATAGAAGATGACTTCGAAACCTTAGTCTTCACCTTGGACAGTGACACGGCCACACAATGACCTGGGCCATTAACTACTGGCTTACAAATTGGTGAAAATTATCAGTTCCTGCTAATTTTGAAGGAGGTGCACATGATCGCTATATGTTCACACTATTTCATCTCTATTCATTGGGGCTTCCGTAAACTATGCTAAAAATATCCTGATACCAGCGCAGAAGCTTGTCAAGTTTTCGCCGAGATGGGACCTTGATGTGCACCTGACCAAAGGTGTGGGAGTGGCACTGAGAATCAGGAAGAGAGAAGTTTCTGACTGCCCTTGAGCCACACAGCAGCAGTTAGTAATCATTACTAATTGCCTGCTGCAAATTTTTAATGGCAACCAGGTATCTAACTATAATAGTTAAAATATAATTATCAGAAATTAGTTAACCACCTTACTAGTTAACATTAGTCACCTGTTTTATGAGGTATGCCAAAAATGGCATCATTGTATCGCAAAAGCTGCCTTAGTGGCAGGCTTCTCTGAGACACCTCGTATAATATCTTTAACATTACCTCCAACCCTGCATTTTATCAAAAATATTTTTACTGCTTACCAGGTCAAAACTGAGCGCACACCTCTCTAAGGACAGAAGCTCTCACCTAGCTGTGCAAAGAGGTCAAGTATGCTGCCACAAAAATCACGCTAAGAGAAAACTTCCTTACTTGGCCATTAGGCAGCGAATATTTTCAGCATAAAGCTTGGGGTCTTTCTTCTCTCTTTCACTTGGGACATAGACAGGAAGATACTGAAAACACAAGCATATGCTGCCATCAGTGAAAACAAAATAACATGAACCATAAAGCATAAGGAAAACCGTGTTTATACAAAATGTCTCAAGCAAGCAGCTAAAAAAGGTTTACCTCAATTTCCATGTGCGTCCGCAGCTGGCACAAGGTCAACCACAGGGTCTCAAAACTGGAAATAATGACCGAGAAAGCGACATGAAGTAAAAACTCTGTAGCCTCATCTTCCGTCAAGCTTTGACAGCTTATTTTTATAATTACAAAGTATAGAGTGCTCTACTCCCATTAAATGTCAAACTGGCTCTCTTATCCCCTTGTCCAAACTTTGTCTCGTCAACTGAAACTTTCCCTCAACCTTTGTTCCCTTTGCTTTGTGCTCTACAAGAATCCCATCTGCCTGCCCTCTCTCTACCATAGCTCATACTGTGTTGTTCTGCATATGACTAGCCTTTGTTAGCCTTTGCCCAGTTCACGTAAAACACTGGCAAAAGTAATCTTAAAAATAACTGCAAACACAAGCCTTCTAGAAAGAACTTGAATCTTTCTGCCAGTGTAGTAAGGTTTTCCACTAGCCCCTTGTTAAAGTATGTGCGAGCTGTAATGATTCATTCATGTACTGACTCAAAGATATCTTGCAAGTGGTTTTCTTTTTCTTCAGTCATCACTTCTAGCAAGTATGCTGTATAGTGTTGTAAATGCAAAAATGAACCACAAACAAGACCTCAACCACTAGCTTTCAAGGTATAGTTACATACTCACTTTATAAAATGTGGCTGTTATAATGCATGCACCAAACTACATTGCATACTGAAGAAGAGAAAGCCAAAATATATTTTCATTGACGATGCATTTATCACAGCCTTTACGTTAAAACAAGAGCTAGTTGGAGCTGCACATACGCTGAGGGGCCATCCCACGTCCATATGAGAGTGTTCTGAAAAAACAAAGACAACAAGAATCACATTCGCTGATCAATGTATATTAGGCTTGCACAATACGAAAGCCACACCATTTCCTCTTAACAAACAGAACATACCAGTTCATTTGGGTACCGAATAAGAATAGGCTGAACAGGGACTCCAGGAACAAAGGCACCTATAGGAGGAAAATCATGATCCATGTTAAAAACATCCTTACACACTGAAAATCTGCACTTTTTCATTTCTATGCAGGCTAGACACTAATGAAAACAGTCTGTACCTCTCCTACTTCTGTTCCCAAGAAGCTGAACTAAACTTCAACTCACAACAACACACTTCATCACCCCTGTATTTGCCAAACAATGGCAATTACAACAATGAAGCATATACGGTATGCTCAGAATTATATTTATATAGTCAGCTTGTAATTTGCGAACACACTGATTCATGGCACCCTCTCTACATAGACACACAAACTAGCACATGCACCAGGGATATGCAGTGCCCTCTGTGCACAGCTGTGCCAACTAATGCCAGTGCACAAAAGACAAATACTTTAATATGTGGGAAGGAGGGCTGCTGATCATGATTTCTAATTTTTTGAACCCACGAGATATTGCCCAATTTGTTAAAATTAATTGAATGTAAAGTTGTCAAGCGTACATATGGGCAAATAAAATCAAGTATTACTTTCAAACAGAACACGCGTCCGAACTTGGGTTGGCCCATGCCAACCCAAGTTCATGCTCATGTTTGGATTGTATTACACGTGAAAGAAGGCAGACGAAGATGCTGGTTTTCAAAGCAATGTGCAAGGTGCTGGCAATGGAACAATGAAGGAAGAAAGACAGCAGTGTGGACTGCGTGGTCAAGAGCAGCAGTAAGCATGCAGTTTATTTTGTTTTACTCTTTGCTGGATATACACCAAATGCTAGAATTTCGTTCACATAACTGCACTAATGCTAGCGAATAAAAAAATAATGTGACCTAGTCCCTATTTTCAGCCTTTGCATCTTACACATACACTCTAGCAGAATCATACCAAGCAACTACCAATACCCACCAAACGTCTGAGCTAGATGCTAATGTTCTTTGTGAGAACTATACGTCCGGTGAGCATAGACAATCTCGTATCAGATATCCGTATATTAACATCCGTAGGATGCGCAGATAGTGTTTGCCTTTGTATGTATGCATGAGCAGTTCCCCAAGATGATTACAAATATTTATTATTTTTGCACAGAAATTTCATGCCGTTCGTGTAGCTATACTGCGCAGCTGGCTTTTTAAGTGCAAAACGCTTCCTAGAGATGAATCCTGTGATTTTAACGGCTTAGTTGCCTCGAAATCGCATTCATTCAAGCTGCACATCTGCTTTCAGGAACATGTTTGCATCAGGTATACGGACTGACGAAAAGACACTTCTAAGTTGATATGCGATTCCATGTCCTACCAGCAAAGCAGGTGCCAATAATGAACTGCATATATTTCATAGTGACAATAAAATTGCAGCTGAATTAAGACTGTTATAGAAAACTTCAGCAATGTAGTAGTATTAATCAACAATCTGTTGCTAAACTTGCTATTTAAAATCGTGCACAAAGTCAAAACTCCCGCCAAAAGCTGCTATCATCATTCTGAATGTTAATGTGCGGTGAGCTCAATTCAGAAAATCCGAAACGGATACCCAAATGAACTTCAGAAGGATATCTGCTGTTGCTAGGGGTATATGCAAGCCCAGCCCTGGAAGGTACTACTCACCGAGCTTGAAAGAGATGAGGCAGGTGCGGTTGGTGCAGGTGCCTTCGGGAAATATGATCACCTGAGACCACGGTTCCTTGGAAGTGGCCCGGCGGGTGATCTCACGCACAGTGTTCTGGCGTGAGTTGGGATCACTCCGCTTCACGTACACCGGCTGAGTGAAGTTCAAGATGGCTGCCGGGCACACAATGAGGGCCCGTGGCCTGTTAGACACTCATATTGCCAGTGAGACACAGGTAATTGGAACACACGCACAAACTAGCAACAAGTCAGATAAGACAGCGTTTCAGAAGTATCAGACGCTAACAGAATTTATTTACCATTCCCACCTGCACACGAACTCTAGAAATGAGTTTTCTGCGTACTTCTCAATTAATAGGCAGTTAACCCATGGACGCATTTAAATGGTGTAGAGTGTTGAATTTGCATCTGTTCATCTGTTCACGCATACCAAAAGCTGATCAGCAAATCAAACAGCTAATGCCACATTTTGCTGAAAACACTCCCACATGACGGTCACGTGTTAGGATATGAAGCAAATGCATCAGGAAAATCAATGAAAAACACAATTTGTCAGTTATAAATTGAAGAGCACATATAAGGACTGCTCCCAAGAAAAAAGAAAATATCCAAAAAGGTGCCAAACTCTCATAAGGAATGGCAAGAACACACCTACTGGTATGGCCATTAAGTTCAATCGTATTATCATCTATATGCAATTTTTGAAAGTTACCAGTTGGATATGACTATGGCACGACAATGAATGAATTGCAGGAAAGGAATGGGCGCAGAAGCCCGGTGAGGCTGGTAGTAGGACGGTGGGTGTAAAGCGCAGAGAAGAGGCTGTGCTACCTCTCTGCGTTGTACTACAGAAAACGTTCACACAAAAGTAGGTGGCAAATCAACTCCTTGCTTCAAAAGGCGTTTATATTGGTTTAATGACATTATTTCCGTGCTCCTGAGCATGTTCAAAGAAGAAAAAAAAAATATTGCAGCTAGTTTAGCTAAGTTGGCCAAATGCGAATTGTTCAGTAAAATCTCGGAGATACGAATCCGGTTGGTGAGAATTTCGGGACGATACGAATTCGTAAAATTCCCCGGCCAGAGTGCACTGTCTGCAATGTGGAGAATTTAGGATGTTCCTAGCACTTCCGCGCCGCTACGCATGATACGAACACGCAAACCGAGACCGCAGCCTTCAGCACTACGCATTTCCCGCACATCGTTGTCTCCGTGATTGCCACCCGCGCTGTACGCTCCGCGAGCAGTTTGCGGCGGCGCGTAGTCCTCACGTCGCCCCTGCCCCTGTACTCGCAGCCTGTCGCACTTTACACATACTTTGCTGGAATTAGCGGCGGCGCGCTGCCAGCGAATCGACGGCGTCGTGATCACTAGTCGCGTAGTTGAAGGCGGCGCACGATGCGTAGAAATCATGCTGTCGTGCTGCACGCGTCGCGGCGTCGCAATAAATTCGCGCAGGCGCGCAGGCGCGCACCCCCACAAATCGCCGACGTCGAGATCGTCTACTGCGATGTTCATGCCGCGAGTGGCGATCTGCGGCCACGCGGCCGTAAGTACGTATTTACTCCTGAAATGAACCAATTAACTAGCATAATATATCCGCCGCCTAATTTTTCCGGTGAGAATTTGTAAAAAAAAAAAAAAAAAAAAAAAAAGCGGAGCGCATCCGTCCGTTCCGTTTCGCGTCGTTGTCGTCGCGGTCGCAGTCCACGGCGCATCTTGGCAGCGAGCCAATTTGCTGCGCAGCGATAACATACGGTTTGTTTATCTTTTCTCGTTAGCTCCTGTAAGGACTATTAGGAGGGTGGGGGAGACGAACTTGGCCGAACGCCAGCGCCTTCGAGTGAGGGAGAAACGCTTTATCAAGCCATGATTGGGTGGGCGCCCTCAACTGCCACAAAATGATCGAAACGCGCGATAGCAACAAGCACATTTTAACGCGGTGGCGTTAAGGAGCTCGTGTCGCAGAAAAGCCGGTGTCATCGGCGGCGTTGGCCGTGAGCGATAAATCCCGGCATGCACTTCATAAATAAAAAGCAACTTCCATGTGCGGCGCTGCCCTGACACGTGGCGCGCCACTCGCCCCTGATGTTTCGCCGTGCACCCTCATGGGTTGTAAAATCAAGCGTCTTTCTTTTCTTTAGATCACTATCTTCGCTCACCCGCTTCTCCTCTTAGGGCCGCGCGGGTACCGGTGCGAGGATGCCCCAATGCCCTTGCGTTTAATAAGTTTTCTCGCTCTCTCCCCTTCCAACATCCAGCGTACGTCACTCGACTAGTGGTGTTTAGGCGACGCGGCTCCTCTTTCCGCTCACAGCGCGATTGCTAGGTGCAGCGTCTGATGCCGGACGCCTCTGACGTGATCGCTGCGCCGTAGCGCTTCTGCTGGGAAAGCGTCCCCTGCGATGTAATAACGCTATTGCGTTCCACTCTTGAAGGCGAAGCTTAAGCGTCCTCCAATTTTTTAAAGCGAAAGATGCCAAAAGCCGACGTCATGATCGTGGCTGACCGCATGCTTTCGCCGATGATAGACGAAGGACGGACGACTCACGCAAAAAAAAAAAAAAAAAAAAAAAAAAAAAAAAGCCGTCTCCACCCACCCCTCGCCTTCCCGTGAAGTGAGCCCTATTCGCAAATTAAGTCAATTTTTTCTTGAAAATAGTGGGTTCATTACGAGTAAATACGGTAAATATCGCCGGCCTTACACAGATTTGCATGAATACCTTCCCAAGCTTCTGCATACTGATTTTTGTTAATTTAATGTTGAAGATCCTCAGGTGGTTGGAATTACTCCGCAGCCCTCCACTACGGTACCCCTTCCCGCTTTCACTCCCATCCTCCGCCCTACCCTTACGGTGCGGTTCAGGTGTCCACAAAACAAATGTGACAGATACTGCGTCTTTCCTTCCCTTGAACCTATTATTATTCATGATACGAATTTTTTTCGCGACCCGTGAGATTCCTATCACCGAGGTTTTGCTGTATGTGCTGTCGAGTTTCATTTCGTTTTCTGTTCGAAGACAAACTTTCAAGATCCAGCTTCAGGCAATGATCAGCAAAATCGGTGACTGATGGGGACCTTAGTGATAGTGCATTACAAGATTTTAGGACCGCTATCCGCCTTAAGAAAGCAATGCGATATAAGTGCGTTCGGATTCATTGCACACAGATGGAAGCTGAACACGACGCTATGCAATGCACAGCGTTAGATTGGCAATTAAACACGAGGGAGAGGGGGTTGTGATGCTCTTTTGCGGTGATCAGCAAAGCGGACCTGTTCGCACCACCGCGGGATCGAAACCATCTTGGCGCATTTGCAACAATTTTTGAAGCGAAAACCTCAGTAAGCTAAGTAAAGCCAAGGTCGCAGTGTCCGGGAGTTTGACCTTTAAATGACCTTGACCTAATTAGTGTGGGTGTGTACAGTTACATAGGGTCCATCCAAAAGTACACTGCGCCTTCCTTTCCCAAAAACATGACTTCATTTTTTAATTGCTTCAGAGGAAAGGAAAGGCGCAGTATCTGTCACACTTGTTTTTGTGGGAACCTGACCCGCGCCGCAAGGGGAGAGCGGAAGGTGGGAGGGAAAGTAGATAGAGAGGAAGAGGTGCCGTAGTGGAGGGTTACGGGGTACTGTCGACCATCTGGGGATCTTTAACGTGCGCTGACATCGCACAGCACACGGATGCCTCTTCGTTTTGCCTCCATCGAAACGTCCCGACCGCTGGCGGCTGCGTTTTGATGGAGGCGAAACGAAGAGGCGTCCATGTGCTTTCCTGCCACCGTGGGGGTTCTTTTCTTATGGGAAAACCTACGTCTGCTTCTGTATTAAGGAAGGGGTTGTTGTGGTCTTCCGTCGATCCCTTCGTCTAGAGTCATCGGGAGAGGAGGAACAGCTAATGAAACTGGGAAAAACAAAACTAAATTGCCGCTTGCCACCACCACCGCCGTCGCACATTTAAAATAGATTCTGTTGTGCCCGGCCAAAGCCGCCCAGGAATTCAGCTGGACGCCAAACTTCTCCGGCGAACGCCTCCCTCACAAAATCCGGATACTTCTGTGCAATGCACCGGTGCACTGGAGGCGAGCCGTGCCATGGGGAGAGAAGCGATGTGTTTGACCATGACCTGAGCATCCAGACAGCTCGGCGCCGTGGTCCTGGCGGTGGACCCCTTCTCGCCCCGCGGCATATTTGAAGCAAGAGCGCAGCAAGCTCTCCCATTGGCCGTGCGAAAGTGCTGCCGTCGGACTGGACCATTTGAAAGTCAACGGTTTACGGAGACTCAAGTGCTTCCGTTCGAGACTCCGAGTGCGAGTTCGTCACTAGCGTCCATCGGGAGCAGTTCGCCCCAGAGAGAGCGGACAAGGCAGGATCTCCCCGGCCGTCGTTGCGCGAGGACAGACGCGTATATAGCTATGTTACCTTTCGTCCCCAGAGCCGAACTCGTTGTGTAAATGCCTGTAAATAGTGTATAAAGCTTTTTCGTCATCTCGCCAGCGCCGACTCGGATTCATCGCTACCGCCCAGGGAGCTGACAGCCCTCGTTCACGAAACGGGTGACGAGCGCTACGCAACCAACTCCATGGCACAACCCTGTTGACGGTGGGCTACTGTGTGATAACCCCACCGGCACAACAACTCTCACGTTTTGGCAAAGGGTCGTGCTACAGTGCCTCCCGGTCACGTCCCTTGCTACCTCTTCGTTAGAGCGTTAATGGTTGCGTTCGTGTCCTGCAAAAGTAACGTTAACGCATTACTATATGGCAGGAGTCGAGCTGGACGCACAGTATTGCTTTTTAATTTGGTACACTTAGAATGGAACATGGGGTACATCCAGTAGTGTAGCAAGGAAGTGTAGGGGGACCACCAAGAGTGAGGAAAGGAGGGGAGAGGGGTTCTGCATGCGCACCCATTTCTCTTCTGAGAAATAACCCTTTCCTCCCCCCCCCCCCCCCCCCCAATCTCTGCAGTACACAAAAACTGAAATCAGATACCGCAGCAGCAATTGCTTCGTATTCCACGCGCTTTGGGCATGTATATGAAGTCGGGAAATGTTTTCAAGCGTTGCGGCATTAGCTGTTTTTCTTAGCGCCTCATCAGCTCATATTTCTGTATCCCAAATTACGGAATTGCCAAAGAAATTTTTTTTTCGCATTCTTTTGACAGCAGCATGAAAGGTCTAACGGTACTGAAGGTATTGCAAGTAAGAAGCCAAATGTTGCTTAGCACACCAAGGTAACATATGGCCCATACATACAGGTGACAAGTGACAGCTCAATACATATATAACACACAACAGCCTGGGTCACCTCTTTTTCCCCTCGTCGAGCAGTCAAGAACCTTTGCATAGTCTATCATATATTTCATTTCATTTCATTTTATTACCCTAAAGGCCCAAGTGGGCATTACATAGGGGGGGGGGGGGGGGGGGGGGAGAAGTCATAATAACATTGTTAAAACGTTTCATAGTGTCATCACATGTTAACAACAAAAAATGAGAAAAAGTGATATACAGAACTAACAAACAATTACAAACAATATTACATACGTAGATCAATGACAACACGAGCACAAATCAGAGAAAAACAAACATAAACGAGCATAAAAACTTTAAAACAGGCGCAGTTCTCAATTTATTAAGCATTTCCGACTAAGCAGGGAACATCGTTTCCAAGGCTTCTCTAAATTTTTCATGGTTCGTGAGGCAAGCAATATTTTTATTTAGATCGTTCCATTCACTAATTGAGATATGAAGGAATGAATACTGTAACAAATTTGTTCGGGCAAAAGAAGGTTCCACTTTGTGATCATGGTCGCGGCGAGGAAAGATTTGAGTGGCCGGTTTTATTTTCTCGATGCTGTAATTTGAAGGGTTATAGTAAAGCTTGTGGAAAAATATTAGGCGATTAATTTTTCGCCTAATCTCTAAAAGCCGGAGACCTAACTCTCGCTTAATTAAAGAAATGCTAGAATACGAGGAATAATTGCATGCAATAAAACGCGCAGCTTTGTTTTGCAGAGATTCAAGTTTAGCTATTAGGTATTATTGATGAGGATTCCAGATAATCGAGGCATATTCGAGTTTCGGCCGTATGATTGTGTTATAAACAAGAAGTTTAGTGTCTTTGTTGCAATGACGTAATGACCGTCGCATGAAACCCAGGGTTTTGTAAGAGTTCCCTAATATGTAGTCAATGTGCGTGTTCCAAGAGAGGTTGGCTGACAGGTATACTCCTAAGTACTTGTGACTGGGTGTGCTCTCAATGGCTAGGCTATCAATCGTATAAGTGTAGTAAATTGCTTGATTACGTGTTGTGAAACGAACAAGTTTAGTTTTTTTAATATTAATAGTCATCTGCCATTCAGAGCACCATTTGATTAGGCGTTGTAGGTCATTTTCTAGTTGTAAACATTCGGTGAGGTTAGTCACAGAGCGATAAATAACGCAATCATCTGCAAACAATCTGAGCGAAGAAGTAATGTTAAGAGAGATATCATTTATGTACATCAGGAATAATGTGGGCCCTAAGACGAAACCCTGGGGTACACCGGATTTTATTACCTGAAATGAAGATAGGGCATGCTCTATTTTAATGGCCTGTCGCCTATTGCTTAAATATTCCTCAACCCAATTAACCACTGTGCTATTAATGTTGATGTGCCTCATTTTAAGTAATAATCGTTTATATGCTACGCGATCAAAGGCTTTTTCGAAATCAATAAATATGGCATCTATCTGTTCTAAATTGTGTAAACTGTAGTGGATGTCTGTAGTTAGCTCAAAGAGCTGCTATTATGCTACTATACATGTGACTTGGTCCCCCTTAGCCTATATAGTTAAGTGAACGATGAGCAAACAAGCTATACAGCTCACAAGTTCCGCAAAACCCCGCTGTGGCGGCCGTGAAAAGCTGCTATTGGTAGTACGTCCAAGGCGAAGGGCAGCAATGGCCCAAGTGCGCGAATGAGCTAGCCACAGCACTTTAGATTTTGCTGCTTTTAAGGGTTACGTAGCATAACATGCAATCTTGGCACTGAAGGGAGACACGAATTTTATAACAAACGGTATTAACGGTGTCGAATTAACGCTGTCGACAATAGGGACGAGATTTTCACGCCAACGATCGCACATTAGCAAGAATATAATACAGCACCCAGAGACCATCATGTGCATTTTTGCGCGGCAGAGACATGAGGTAAAGGTGATGCGTGCAGTCGGCATATTCTCGGCTGCTGAGCGCGCGTGAAAGGTTTCCGCCCGCGGCTGAGAGCGACGACTCGGACCACTGCCAGTGCAGCACATCGCCTTCGCTCATGTCCCGCCAGCAGATGCCGGGTTAGTGCCAAGAACCCAAGCAGCACCACACCATAGGGCCCAACCACCAGTAGAGAGAGAGAAAGAGAGAGAGAGACGCGGACAAGACGTACTGCCGAGGAAGAACATGCCCTTGCTCTTGGAGCGCACGACGGCCGCAGGCACCGGGCTGCCGTGCATGGCGGCCACCGTGTCGAAAAAGGAGGAGTGCGGCGCTGCAACCAGGATGGGCGCCTCATGGGAGGCCGCGGGCCGCCCCACCGTCCGCACCACGAAGCCGGCAGAGCGCACGCACATGAGTACGCACTCCCGGGACAAGCTTTGGATGACCCTGCGGCCAGCCACCGGGGCGCCACGGAGAGAGAGACGATCACACCATGTACACACGCACACACACATACACACGAGCCGCATCGACCTGCGAATTAGGGGCACCCTACTGCGAGCGAGCCAGGGGCGCCACGCGGCCACACCTTGGATTTCTTACACCGTGCCTTTATCATACCACTCCGCTTCAAAAAGCGACTAGTTTTTGTGTGCATTTTTCGAGTACTTATGAACTGTCGCGCCATCTAGAAACAATCAATAGAAGCTTTTTGTTATTGCCGTCAATGCCTTTTGCAAATCACCTTTTTCGCTCTTCTTTTCTATTTTAATTAACTATATGAATGTTATCTTTGAATTTTTGCTACTGCAAGTTTTCAACTAATTTTACTTTCTATGGTGGTTGTGCATTTATCAACGAGCTAAAAGTTTACAATTTGGACGCAGTTTTTTTTTTTTTTTAATGACCACGGGCGCCGCCACCATTCGTATACCCCACCCGAATTCTGACCAATCAAAACCGCCGTGTTTTGATACATGGGCTCTATGGGAAGTTTCGCAACTGGTAGTATTGAAGAGCTCTCTAAGGGCCCTTGGGTGTCTCGACGCTAGCCCATCACGCGCTGCAGGACCGCGGCGCGACAGTTCGCCGACTGACGGGTTCTAGTCAGAAATCGCAGTTTTAGTGCTCAGATAGACGGGTAGAGGTTTGACGCCCACTGAACAAGTATGCGGCTCGCCTTGCTGAGAGCAACAGGCATAAAGTTAAGCAGTGCGCCAGACCTCAAGTCTCTCAGAACGTCGCTGCAGTCGGAGGAAAGAGCCATTTTTCAGACTGCGTGAGCGAAATGCGAGAGGCAATGCTTTACGGCAACGTTAACCGAGCAAGTTGGCGGCAGCAACACGAATTAAGCTGATGTTAGGCTAGCGAACGCAGTTATATTAGCATCACAACTAAATAGAAGTCTTACACGCACAAGTAATCGGCACTTCGTGTTTCTTTCTTTTGCTCTTCATAAGCGAGTTGCCGCATTTCCGGTGTTCACAACCTGGCAACAAATTTGGCAGACGCACAAGCAAAACACTCCGACACGAGAAGGATAACATTCAGAAAGCAGCTTTTCTCTCTTTTTATTTTTTTCCAGTTTTTAAACTCCGCTTACTCGGCAGATTAATTTCAGAAGAAAGCTCCGGTTTTTGCTTTCTTCTTTTTTCTTTTTTTTTACGACTATAACTGTTAGCGAGAAGTACAAACTGCACGTAACCGACAAACAACATTCAAGGCCAAGAACAGAAGACAAAAGCTCACGCGTTCCCAGAGAAAACAGAGACTGCAGGAAGTAACACTGTTCTGCTGCAAGAGAACTTCGCAAACGCCGTCAACCGCAGCCGGCGCAACGACCACAGAGCGAATGAAAAAAAAAAATAAAAATAAAAAATCATCCGGTGTTATATAATAACATGAACAGAGAGGGGGGAGTATGCCGGGCAAACATGCGCACTTCTTCCACCAGCTCAGCAGATTCGAAACGACCCCGCATAGCCCAACGATTCACCCCCCCACACTTTCCCGCACGCACTAAGGAAGCCAACAACCGAGTGAGTCAAATAATGGGGTAAAAACAGCAAAGAAAGGAAAAGTGAGCAGAAGAACGTGACGGGGAGAACACAGCAACGTCATGCAGGCCAAGTGAACATTATTGTGCAATCTGGCTCATTAGCACTGGTCCAGGCCTGACACAATGTCACATCCGTCGCCTTCGGCTAGCAATGCTAATGCTTCGGCTACACTGCGCCGGCGGTCACCACACATGTAGTACAAAGACATGCTGGGTGCAGGAAAGAACGCGTACAACGGTGAGTGTTTTTTCTTACGTGGGAGAGCTCACCACTGCACGCGACACGCACGGCGATGGACAGAATTAAGTTTGCGGGGTGCGTGTTCGCGGAGCACAAAGTACACAACTGTTTCCCCTGTGACTCTCATGAATTATGTTTTTTAATAGGGTTTGTTTTAGCTGGATGATCGCTTTTTTCGACATAGCGTTTTCAGTAGTATGGTTGCATCGGAATACAGTTAAGACGCTCTAACTAGTAGGGTAATGAGCTATAGTAGCTAGGATACAACTTCTAAAAACAGCAGTGGCTAACTATGGCCAATGCCACGCGGCGTGTGGAATTGCCCATGTTTTGGATAATGGACTGCTCCGAACAAGCCAGAGGCATCGATTAGCTTTTTCTGAGCAGATAAGCTTTAAACATTCTAGTATACTATTAGTATACTACAGCTTTAACAGCCGTCTATTTTTCTGTCATGGAGGAAAAGCGGCCATGCGGCTTCGGTTTCGCCTGCCTGCGCCTTGTGCTGCAGAGGCGACGGGATTTATTTCACAAAAATTCCAAAAACAGGTATCAGTACTACTTAAGTGGTGGGCTACAAGCAACTCACATTCAATAAATAAGAGGCCTAACGGTAATAGATAAAAAAGTTAACCATTCAATATTAGTCATTCAGCCCGCTAGTAAGCTGGTCGTAGCTCTATACTCTGATACACCATACCGCTTTCAAAGCAATGCTGCAAATAGCGCTCTCCTAACTGAGCTAAAGAAGTCTATGTTTAAAAACTCTCTTCCTCCTTTTGTGTTTCAGTGTTGTGCATTGACTAGCTTGGCCCCACCGAAGATTTCCTTTTTTTTTTTTTTTTTTTTTTCAACGTGAACTCTCGTCCCCTAAACTCTTGTCCGTGTCTGTATGTGCTCGTGCCAACTGTGAACATTTATCAAAGCGGGGAAACACTCCTGAGTAACAGTACATGATTCTCGCAGTACAAAAGCTTAATTACCCTAGCATTTAACTGAGCACGTCTTATACGCATGAACTTCCAAGAAATAAAGAGGGAAAGAACACTAGATCTGCCTGCTCTCATTAAATGCTATTTTCACAAGCTATTTTCTTTAATCGCACGTTACGAAGGGAGATGTGCGGCATCCCGAATTGCGTTTCATTTGCCATTACGGTCGACGTTTCACGAGAAACTTGTCTCGAAAACGGCGCACCAGCCGTAATTGCGGTTATCTTGAACAAACACCGAACTCAAAGACTGGCCGGGCTTTCAATAGGCTCACGGAAAGCCAGGTCAGTGTGGCATACGCAATTCAGTCGTCGTTCTACTTAGCCAAATTCTTTTCTTCCTTTTTTTTTAAATCCGGTCAAAAAAGCAGCCAATTCGTCTGCGTGATCTGCCCACCACCCGCGCAGAGGGAAACAATACTGGGCGGCCCCGGTTTCGCAGGCATTTAGCGCTGACGTCTTGAAGCGCGCTTTAATTCTTCAGCGTGAAACCACGCCGATCATGCGTACGTCGCCGCGTGTCTGCATATAAGCCAGACCGCGTCCTCTCGCCTACCGCAACACACGCGCAGAGGGACCACGGACAGGCGAATCTACCGCGCGGGCGAATTCCTTGCGAAGCGGAACGAACGGCCCGACCGGCTGAATGTGACGCGGGAGAGAGTGCGCTCTTCGCCGGCATATTTAGAGCCACCGATGGTCTCTGCCGCTCAGAAGCGCTTACTTCCGAAGATGGGCACGTGCTCGGAGCCAGCTTTGGCGACGGGTGTGAGCCCTCCCAGCAACAGCACGATGACACCGTCCAGCAGGGAAGAGTGCGGCCCCACTACAAGAACGGGCGCCTCTTTCTGCGACGCCAGCTTGCCCTTGAAGCTGTACGTTAAGCCGCCGCTCTCGAACATGAGCCGCAGGAAGAAGGCCAAGAAGGGCT
The DNA here is from genome assembly GCF_055883805.1 of Amblyomma maculatum. Classification (NCBI taxonomy): domain Eukaryota; kingdom Metazoa; phylum Arthropoda; class Arachnida; order Ixodida; family Ixodidae; genus Amblyomma; species Amblyomma maculatum. The sequence continues at coordinate 140,444,122 of NC_139344.1, forward strand.
TCAGGTAGTCCCTGCTCCACGTCGCCCATTTTTTAGAGCCGCGAGCCGATACGACGCAGTCCGCGGGGCATCGGAGGCAACGTCGACCGCAACGGGCGTTCGCGAAGGCACGGCCGGAAAACAGGATTCACATCGCCGTGGTAGAAAGTGGCGGGAAGTTTATATCCAAGGAACGAATGCACGATGCGTAGTAATTGATTCCGGCGGGTGGATTTGTAGAGGCGCACGACAGCTCACGGTCATGAGTCGCACGTCGCCAGCGAAGACGAGCCAACACGCCATGACGGCGCAGGTTTTATAGGTTAATTGTTTTGTTAGGATCGCAGGCGGTCGTAGAGCGGCGGTTCGCACGACCGGCCGCCCAGATGGTTACCATTATTACACGGGCCAACACACCACAAAAGTGATGGCAAGCAAGGTGAGGATAGAAAAGCACACAGACCATCGTCATGGAGGTCGCAAGGCGTGAAAAAAAAAAAAAAAAAAAAGGTAAGGCAGCACGACCGCATTCAACCGGTGTCAATCGTCCACGGTTCGTTCCATCCATAATCGCCACCAGGCCACGGCGGGTGCAGAGGGTTGCCAGGTTGTGCGAGGAGGAGGGGAGAAATGATCAGAAACGGGGGCGGGGCCATGGGGGTCAGTAACACGACAGGTGCAGGAGGAAGGGAAGAGAAAGGAAAACAAAAAAGAAAACAAGAAGCGAAAAATTAAAAACTGAATCAAACGTAAGATAAAAAAGAGAAGACACGTGAAGCGGGCAGGGTTCAATAATTCAGTCATCACGCAAAAGCAAGGCTCTCACAACAGCACATTTGAGTACACGATCAGCACATCAATACGAGCGAACAACAAAGCAGCATTAAACGTAAGTGATGCTCACTGAGAAAAAAATGCAAGCACCTGTTTACTATGTCGGACGGAGGACTCGGCGAGAGCGTAGGACGCAGTCGGCCCTTTTGCGAACATGGCGGTCGCTAAGAGGGGAAGACGCCTTTCAGGAACTCTCTTATATCAGCTAGTCAGCGCCGACGAAGGAAGACGAACGACTGAAAGGCGGCAGCCGCGGTTCTGCGGAGCGGAATTTGTCAGCCGCCGGCGCGTTCGCTCGTTGTCGGGTTCCGCGGAGGTCCCTAAATGAATCATGACGAGCAGGCCAGCACAAAAGGGCGCGCGCGTATAACGGCCGACGCCCGCTTGAAAGAACGCCGCTCCCTGAAGCATTGCGGGCAGAATGTCGCAGCCTGCGCGCTCTTGCGATCATGGGCGCATGCGCGGTTCTGCAAGTTCGGCCAGAAGCGCCGGGAGGAACACCGACCGAACGAAGAACGATTGGGCACCACGTTTTCCGAAACAGGGGTTTCCTTCTAAAGCCTAGCTGTTTATTTGCACTAAACTATGAGTAGAGAGAAGCCTGACGGCAGAGTTATCGCTACAGGTGAATGAAAACTGAATGACAACTTCATCCTGCTTTTCATTTAGGACGCTACAAATGATGCGTGGTCACCAAACAGCCTAAATATCTGGGAACCATTACGGGATGCGTAGAAAGATAAGACGACTGAACCGGCGAAATGTTTATTCAGGCGGACCTGGCCAGCTGCTGCCGAATGGGTGCACTTCCCGACAGGTGTGCACAACATGTCTAGCGCACAGCGCGCTTAGTACGCATGCGACCAAAGTACCAGCGAAAGGATTCTGGTGGGACGAGAGTGAGGCAAAAGGAAACAAACTTGCAAATCGTCGCCTTCTTATTATTCATAGATATAAACAAACAAATACCGCCTAATTATTTTCCTATCCTGGCAACACGCTCACTACATGTAAAAGGCCAGATGAAGAACACAATATTTAACGTCATTCAAAAGTTCAAAATGTCGCACCCTGCGTAATCCCACGGGGCGAAATGCGACAGTGCACGGAGCAAAATGAGATGTATTTGCAAAATAAAGCTATATTAGTCATGCTTTCAGCGAACGCTCACGAAGTTCGCTTCATGGTGATCGTGCGAGCCTTTTCGAATGACAGAGTAAGCCAAAGCAACACGGCCGGGCTTGCGTGTAGTTTTGCTACGTGATATTTTTTAAACTTCTGTCTTCGCCTCACCTTTTTTTTTTTTTTTTTTTTTTCTGTTTTAGTACCAAAGCTGTTGCTCTTTCGCTCAGCCCTGTGCGATTTGGTTCCATACACTAACACAGGGTTTCGAATATACGAATGTAGTTCAGACCAAACACAGATTACTTCATTGTAAGAATATGCTGTACAATTGTAGCTATTTGCTTAATTTCCTCCGAACGGAGTGCGGAGCAGAGGTTCGCTGCACTTTTTATGCAGTTACTGCCTTTCATATCCTTTCATTTTCCTTATTGTTCTGCGGTTAGCTCTTTCTGGAACATCAGAACGCGTGACGTCAGTGATACTGCTTGACGTCACTCTCCACAGCTTTTTTTTCTTCCTTTTTTCTTTTCCGTGTCTTCTGCGCCAGCCTGCATTCAGTGCTTTCATTCCGGAGTTCGTGACTATCCTCGAGAAACAATTAAGAGCAGAGGTCTGGAGGGAACAATAAGACCATTATCATCTTCACTTCGCGAGCAGGACAACAATGTTGCGTTTTGCAGACACGTATAGCCTGCCGCTAAAGGAACGCCTTCTCAAAACACGGGGCGCAAAACATTTGTAAAAGGCAAAAACCAACAAACCGTCGTAATAACCAGACATTTTTGCGTTATATTCCTGCGACGTCAGGTCAGTTGTGCTGCGCAAGTTTTAAAATCGTGGTGAGCACAATTTCGTGCCTCTTCGACAGCTTTCTCGCTCACACCAAGACTAGCCACGCAATTTCCATCCCTGCGTTAATCGTAAGCTTAACCGTATAGTAAGCACGGTGCGGGTCGCACCAACTAACTATCAGGCCACGATCGCACGTTTAATAGTAAGAAGGCGGTAACAAAAATTCCGCGTTCTGCCCCACTCTCCCCTATATACGTACAAGGATAAATTTCGCATGCATGCTGCAAACACCGGACAGTATTCGAGAACTCAGCATCGTGGCTTCCACGCTAATATCTTGTCGGTGCTGCTCAATAACCCTTCTAAAATATAGAAAAAAAAAGTGCGAAACTCTTCGCCGATCTATTTACACGGGGATCCGGGCAGCCGCGCGATGACGACAGGGCCCCAACTAGATGGTTATATGAGCACTCTGTTTGCGCAAGACCTGTCGACTAGATCCTGCCATGAGTAAGAAAACTTAGCGGCTGTCCTCCATCGTCCACTTCATCTACGCCTTTCACGCCTCTCTTCTCAATACAGCACAAAAGGCTCTACCTGCGCTTACCACTGCGTGAAACAAAGAGGGCAGCACTCGGTTTTCTCGCTTATCCGTAGCCCAGCAGAGCTCGAAACTATTAGATCGCCCCTGTGAGGCAGCAGTCCACCATCCTGAACATCATCAGGCACAAGAGGAGCGGCCCTCCCCGAATTGCGCCAGCTGGCACGCACACACGGACGCACAAAGCTAGTTCCGCGGCCGGCTTCTAATTAAGTCATCCCTTAAAATCCGGTGCCCATAATTAAGCGCGGCATGCCACGGGGCAGCGGCCGTCCCTCGCTATAGTTCGCTGGCGCTCGAACGGCCGCGCACACCAAGTGCAGGCCCCGCGGCTGCTTCTCGGAGGAAACAGAGTTAACGGAGCGCGCCCGGAAAGCCGGCTTCTCCGCGCGACAGCTGTGCAAACAGCGCGACCTCGGAGACGCAACATCCGTCGGCCAAGGGAGGCGCGTTTACTTCGCTCGCCAAGAGCGCCGGAAACGCCTCCCTCCACGGCCTGACCCACAAGGGACAAACAACCGAGAGGCACCTCCGAGAACTCAGCTCTCTTTTTTGGGACAACAAGAGAGATGGGGTTAAAGTTTCCTCCGTAGTCGACGGCAAATATTTTCCCGCGGACACACCTCTAATAAACTAAGCTCGCGGGCAGCCGGCCGGGGAAAGGCGCTTCTTCTGCACCGACAACATGCACACGAAAGGAGCGCAGTTTTTGTTTCCCCTTTATCAAACTCACCGCGCCATATGTACTCCGCGCAAACACCGCGCCCAGTGTTTGAACCAGTCCCGCCGTATAAGAGACGCCAGGCAGGTAACGCTCAGAGCGGTCTAGCTAAGGAACTAGTGCGCTGATACGAGGCAAGGCTATGCACAAACGGGTTGACAGGCACGAAAACCCTGCCCAGCGAGTCTGTATCGGGAGCTGCAAAAGGAACGCAGCAATGATGAGCCAAAACGTCAAAACAAAAGGGGCACTTTTCTACAAAAATGAGATACTTTATCAACGCTCGGAGTCAGTCGAAGCCTACCAACTAGCAGCGAGGTTTTCTTCAACATCCTCATCATCACTACACGTGCACAGAGATGAAAAGAATGAAGCGTAAAACCAAAGACCATGCAGGACATGCCTCCGGTGGCAACATGCTCGTGCCAGCCTTCCGCGACCGACGGTGTTGGCAGCGACGGAAGGACGCACCTGCGGAATCCCGAGAGAGGCTTCTCGGTTCGGTCCTTGTGCGAGAGGCCTAGCTGGCCCAGGTAGCAGCCCAGCCAGGTCAGCAGCAGGAAGAAAATGATCAACACGATGCGCACAGGAACCACGATCACCGACATCAGGGCCACCTGGCATGTAAAGCAGAGCGACCACCTGTAGCACCTCTGACCTCAGCACAGGGCGCACAACGCTGAGCGGGCGTCCATGGGCGCCATTAATTCCAATTAATTTGCTTAACCCACGAGTTACGCGCAAACTTGCCCGGAGAGAAAAAACGCGGTCCCTTGCGAGGCTACATAAAAACAGCGACCCATCTCGCCGCCATCGTTCAGGAAATGTGTGAAGTGTTTCTTGTATGCGTGCCGAACGGGCGGACCCAGTATACCAGAAAGATCGTCCCACTAAAGTTCTTTATTGACATTTCTCGCTCTTTTCTCAGCCACATGATATTATGGAGTAACAGCGGCAGAACCCAATGCGTGGTGAAAGTCGGAGACAGCGCTACCGACGGGCGGCGCTTTGGCCACCATGCATGGACATATTAGAACCACGCAGTTAACCGTGGACCATACGCGACTATAAGAGGCGCAGTTAACCGCGGAGCATACGCACCTTGATCTTGTCGGCTCGTGTGAGGTGGATGCGATAGTGGAACGGGTTGGGCGCCAGGTCCTTCGGGGTCGAGTAGGAGCCGTCGATCAGCCGCCTCGTCATGTTGTCGATCTCATCGGGAGCCTTCAGTTGTGTGTAGTCTGCGAGACATGAACCATACAGTGTAGCAATTGCGGGACAAGTACGAACACTGTCTCTCGATCGAGGCGAAATCACCTCTGCCGGCCACAATAATAACTGCGCCATGACTTGATTATTCATATCATCCGGTATACCTGCTTTCAGGACTGAAGAAATGCGCTCCGAGGATCCGCTCTGTCATTCTGTCGAGCAGAAAAACTTATACGTGCATTGTTATTGCTTGCGCAATTGCGCGAAAATGTGTTCCACAGCTCTTTCTTCATGCATCAAGTGTTAGCGAAATGATTCCTGTGTCTTAAGACGCAAAGAAACGAATAAGATACGCATCGACCCCTCCCGCTGCGATGAACTAAGAATAAATAACGCCTAAAACAATCTCTCTCTCTCTCTCTCTCTCTCTATATATATATATATATATATATATATATATATATATATATATATATATACACACGCAGAGTTCAGAACCTCATATAAGCACAGAGCTCGTACTTTAATCTACTAAACTAGTTTCACACGATGAAAGCAAAGGGTACATGGAAAGCAAGGGTGGGAAGGACATACAGAAAGCACCATGTCTGTGTCTTGTACGCGTCGATTTGCAATCGTCCTTGCTGCGCTTATTTTTTTCTCATTGTGTGTGAAAGCCCACGTGGCCAACATACTTTTCCTTCTGGCAATACAAAAAGCGCGATCACTGTAGTGCTGGTTTATAATTAATCCCTGCTTCGCGCACCTCGTTGAACTATATCGCGCCTTCATGTTGTGCCTGAAGTTAGGTGCAGTGGCAAGTGGACGGGGATATAGAATGTACGCGTGACAGCTATGAGGCCTGGAAGTGATGTATAAGACGACAATTCTGGATCATTCAACGTTATTTTCGACCACGTAGTGTTTTTAAACATGCACTGAAATCTCATTACAGGTGCATTTTCGCTTTCGACGATAACGTGCTGCAGTGTCAAGCCATGCGTACGGGGAACCGGCATTCGTCCATGGCCCCGCAAGGTCGACCCGAGTAGGCGAGCCCATTCTCGAAGGTTATCGACGGCACTGCACCTTCGTTTAGCCTTAACCGCCTTAACGCGCCTTACGCGGCAGGCCAGCGTAAAAAATTGAGCCGCTGACCTCCTACGGACTTGTCACAGATGACTGCGATAAGCAGCCCGCCGACGCCATTGTAATTTCGCCGTCCTTGCATCGCATTTCCTCGCACCTTCCGGCTACATGAAGGTGAACGCAGGACGCAAGGTCTTCGTCCCTCTCGGAAATGTGGTTACATGGTGCTGAAAAGAAGCTTGCTACTAATTTTTTTAAAAATGTAGCTTTTTAATGCGTTAAAGGGCTTCCGGGATAGAAACTGGCGGAAATCAGAAAAGAGGTGAATATATTGTAGACTAATTAAGCTGGTTACTTCTAGGTGGGAACGCTAAGCGCGATCGAAAGAGGAGGAGGAGCACACGGCGCTTCGAGACAGTTACGGCGCATTTTCTTCGCTCTGCTTACTCCCACGGAAACCCATGCGTTATCTTTGTCTGGTACCTGCATGGTTCATATGGATAACATTTCTTCCTACTTATGGCCCTGAATGCAGTGTGTGCTGTCAAAGACACGGCCGCTCTCTGTTGAGGATCAACCGCGCGGGACCGATCGTTTCTACACGCGGGCAGGTAACGGCGGACACCGAAAACAGGAAATATAGACGCCTGATTCATGCCTTAATTCCAATCTTTGGGGAATGCACTAAGTTCAAGCTATTTTAGAGAGCAGCGCGGATTAGATAGCACAGCGTGGAATGCGGCATCAATACAGGTCGTTGGTCGCATCATACTCGGATGAACCTTTTCCCTTTGTTCTCCATCCCCACACGTCGCGATTGCGACTTGGGATCGTATGATACAGGCGTTTTCTACAGAATTTCTTTCATTCGCCTACGGCAACATACTCAAACTATGTACCATATTGTTTTTTTTTTCTTCTTTACTTTTTACTGTCGACGTGAACCATGTATACGATGACAGCTACGTACTAAGTACGCAAACGGTTTTTTTTTTTTCGCCTGCATTTCGTAACTAATGAAGATCAATGAATTACACTAAAACGGCACTTGACTGAGAAGGGCCAGTGACAGAATCTTAAAAAAAAAAAAAAAAGAACAAGAATCAGCTCCCCAGGGCAATCTCAGTTGAGAAAACGGAGCAGATGTTTTTGTTTTCGCGCACCAGGTTCCTTGCCACGCCACTTCTAATGCGCAGATGATGAAAAGCAGAAGGCTGAGAGTCTCAGGCAGCCAGATAAGTTCAGCACTGCATACAGGAGGCGTGGCGCCAGTGGAAGAGTGGCCAACCTTTTTAATGCCCATGGGACCGTTCGAAAGGACCAATGCCCTGAAGTGAGCGCAGTCAGTGTGGCTACCTTCTAAGATCTTCAAGGCTGGCCGACACGGATGCACCTCGTATGCACTGAGTACGGAAAGCGAGAGTCTTAGCTTCTTCATGGCACCGCCAAACTTTAGGTTTGTAGCAATCGGTGGACAAGGCGAAATATGGTCTATTTACACGGTGGTTTGAAAAAAAAAAAAAAAATCAGCAAAACTCGGGGAAAGAAAATATTCCGAAGGACGATCTCACTCAGGGTGTCGGAAAAAAAGTATACAAATGTTCTCCGAAGTGATATCCGCTAGTCAGAACATCACATGCGCACACGTGTCTAGCGGGCCCGTGCATGTAATTATGTCAAGGTAGTGCAGACAGTATACGAGTGGCTGCAAATGCAAAGCAACGGAGCTCACCGAGGAAACAAACCGCTATCTTGCCGCCGAAAAAAAAAAAAAAAAAAGCGGGAAGCCGAGCTAAGAACTTGCCCGCGGCGCCTGCGTATAGCTGGGAATATCTCCGATGAATTGCCTCTTCGCGGTGGTCACAATCTGGCCAAGGCATCTCCAGCATGTGCGAGTTATTGGGAGCACCGGCAGTGCGCCATCGCCCTATCTTCACATCGTGGACTGCCCCGACGACGCAGAGCAGGGAAGAGGCGAAGGAGAGATGCACTGTGCATTTCCCTCTCTCCATCGGTCCAAAGAGGCGACCCAGCGCCGAGTGAGATTAGGAGGCGCGATAGCGAGCACACGGGAAGCACCGGACCACTATCCCGCTCTGCTTGGCCACACACACCGCTGCAGGGTCAATGCCGCGGCGCAGCTTTCCCTTTCGGCGAACGCGTGTGCGTAGCCTGCGGTATGGGGAAAGCCCGAGATCGGAAGCTCAAGCCGATGCTGGGGCACTTCCGCATCCGAACTTCTTCGCGCCAAGTGCCAAGCGCTGGATGTCGGGCTAGGGGTTCTGCACGGAGCAGGCCACAAGAATTCTTAACTGAGCGCTTCTTTTATTCTTCTTTTACGGCGATGGCCATCCGAGGCCAAACAGCATCGAGGTATGTGGTAACCGAAGACAGCCGTGCTCACACCTGTTCATTAAGTAAAAAATTTATCGCAAAAAAAGAACACAAAGGACGTTTGACGAGCGCTACCTGTTCAGGTGAGCAGGGGTGTTTTTCGGCTTTTGAGGCGAGCTAAAAACAGACGGGAGAGGCGGAGAGAGAGAGAGAGAGGGGGGGGGGGGGGGCTGTAGGTGTCGTGCGCGTTCATTTCTTCGTCTCAGCTGAGGACGAAACACCTGGCAGTCTTTTTACGACCCGTTGTGCTGTTTCCGAAATAACGGTGGCAAACGTGGAATTCGACCATCCCACAGTTCTCGCCGTAGCTACGCGTATAACTCATGAGAATGCGAACACAGCTGTGAAGTAGTCAAGGGGGGCCGTAACCGAAGTACGCTTTAACGATACACATTTCCCTTATCGCGAGTTTACGTGCTCAAATCGATGACGGCAGCAGAGCCCCTTGCTCGAGTCGCAGTTTCTCGAGAATGTCCCTTGTACCGGGCCGGAACCACTCGAAACTTTCAAGACTGCGAAGATAGACTCGGACTTCCCAAGCTGATAACGTTTCGCGACGAAGCTCGAAGGCATGCAGCTTCCTGGTGAGGGGTGGAGTCGGACATTCACTGCCCTGCGTGTGCCCCACCATGGTTGCATCGGGTTGCTTATACAGATTCGTAGCATGCCGTCTGCAACAAAACTACCAATTCAACCACTACTTATTGTTCAGTACCGTGCCAAAGCGATAAAAATCAACATATTTTTGCCCATACACAAGTATCGCCCGATACAGGAATCGTCGACAGCATCTATAAATGTACTAGCGCGAGCGGATGCTTAAAAAAAAAAAAAAAAAAAAAAAAAAAAGACGAAAAAGAAAGCAAAAGCCGGAAAACATTTCGCAATACAAACTTGATGTAGAAAGTGCAGTGAGCAGCGGAGGCTATACGGATGTACTGAGTGCACTCATGGTGGGCGCGATGGCTGGATAGTATAATCGATGAGACTTGATATGCGTTGTCAAGAACCTAATAACGTTACAATTCCCTTAACTGAACGCCCGTTAAGGATGCTAAGGACAACCTAAATTTTCCACGACGCCAGAAGCAGTCGACCAGAAGGATTGTGACAACGATAAAGTATATTTCCTGATTTAACCAATGTATACACAGGAATGCGAATGTCGCTCCGGTAAGGAGCGTCATGGTGGTAACGTGGAGGTATATAGTACACCCACGTTCTTCCCGAGGCGCTTTTAGATGCTATAGTTCGCGCTATACGAAGTGTACGCGAGAAAATGCGTGATAGCGTAGATTGCTCTCCCGACCGCCGTTCCGGATGGTGGGTGAGAAATGCGGTGTCCGAACCACAGCGCGGGTTCCGGCACCACGTGCACGCGCCAACTTCTGCTGAGACGGATAAGCGCTGCTCACGCAAAGCCGCGCAGTATACGTCCCTGTAAAGAAAGAAGCTCACAAACAAACAATAAGCAACGCATTGAGCGCTGCATGCCGAACACGAAGTGGAAATCCGAGACAAAGTGAATTCTCGTAGTATACAGCATGTCAGTGTCGACGCGAAATCTTTGTGTACCAGGCACAGGCTCTAAAAGTTGGCCTGTAGCGGATGTCCAACGAGTGCTAAGAAATCTCCCCGCGTTGCGTGCTTCAAACTGCGCACGGCACGGATGCTTTTTCAAAGCGCATTACAACTCCCGCTCAAGCATACAACAGTTGAAACTAATTTTTCTCGAACCACCGTAAACAACTGAGGATACCGAGTAAAAACGGAACATTCGTTCTTGGAAGTTCTCCGCTTTGATGCGAGCGCCAGGAACAGCCACCGCCAAAAGGCTACAGGAAAGCGATTACTCGTTCGAATAGCAGTGGAATACAACTGGATTCCCAAATGAAGTCTATACACTACCCTCCGCAGTGCATTACAGCCACAAATTGATGGGATAAGCGCGAGAGGAACTCGACAATTCTTTAACTGCCGTACCAACAAGTGGCGATCTACCAAACTTGTCATGACAGTCAGTTTTGATGAAGACTTACAATTAGACGTAATATATCGTGGATGAGATTCCACTACCACTAAAGCATTTTCAGGCACTGGCTGCGCCGCCGACCATGGCACGCAGTTAGTTTCGGGTTTGGTTTAGTTTGTGGGGTTTAACGTCCCAAAGCGACTCAGGCTATGAGAGACGCCGTAGTGGAGGACTCCGGAAGTTTCGACCCCCTGGGGTTCTTGAAACGTGCACTGACATCGCACAGCACACGGGCACCTTGCTGTTTCGCACCCATCGAAAAGCGGCCGCCCAGGCCGGGATTCGATCCCGCATCCATGGGCACAGTAGTCCAGCGTCCTGCAACCGCTGCACCACCACGGCGGAGCAACAGTTCATTTCAAGTGCACCAAACAATAAGTGCGCAAGGGGAGACGTATACTGCGGCGCGTAAGCCTCAAGACAGCAGCAGCAAACCAAGCGCATGCGAAGTGAAGCTGCTGCCCGGTTAGGCAAAACTGCACGGCATCGAAGCACGCGAAGCAACGTCGTGTTCACAGCGCCCGTCTATGCGCGTGACACACGCGGACCGGTTTCGCATAGGCGGACGACCGATTACCATCTATGCAGCATTGAAGGCCGCCGATCTCGCGGCAAACTCAGTCGCCAAGTCGATAAAAATCGAAATTCCCGCTTAATCGGCACGATGACATATATTTCGCTCCAGACCTTCATGTGAGCCGCCATATATATAAAGGCCAGCATTGCAACTTATCGAGCCCGCAGTCAATCAAGGATGCCCCGAGAACTGCTTCCGCGATATTATTTTTGCCAGCGTCCTTCTGGACCGTTGCACACACACTAACGAGACTATATACATATCACAACAGTTTAATAGAAGAAAAAAAAACAAAACAAACAAACAGGGCACTGCGCAAGACCTCTGCCTTCTGTGTCGCATCACTATTTGTCCAAAGAAAGCGACAACAGGGCATACTTTCGTGCAGACACATTTGACAAGCCGTTCACAATGTGTCCAGCCAAGCTGCACGACGCGAGCTATGACCCCGCAGCCCAACGCCCAACCAAGTCTGAAGGGCGTATCTGGAGCGATAAGCATGTTTGTTCCAGTCCTCGCCGTGCCACTGGCCTCGCACTCAGGATCGCCCGCAGTGCGCACCGAAGGCGAACTTGATCCAAGTGCAAGAAGGTGTCGGAATGCGTTTTCGTATTTGGTAATGAAGCTTGCTCAAAGCGCCTCGGGAATGCATGAAGCATATCAATTTGCGACGGGAAGCCCGAAGCAGCTGGGTCTGCTGTGAAAGAATGAAATACGGCTAAAAGTGATCGGGTATTACTGCCTTCAAAAACAGCACCACGATTGCCAAGGACACGTGGGATCACCACTCAGTGCACGTTATCCAAGTCGGTCCACCTCCACCCTCCCCAGCGGTGCGGAGATGCGTCACGATGGGTTCAAGCACCAGGAAACGCTTCCCATAATAGAGGGGAAAACTGGCTTTCCTCCCCCCTCCCCCCCCATAAGACGAGAAATTAAAGGCGGAGGGGGGGGGGGGGGGGTAAGCCATGACGTTAGAGCTGGAGCTGCTCACCTTGAGCGTGCAACCCAAGCGGTTTCGAAACAAACGGTACATGCGCAATGATGTAGTTCCCCGTAATACAAAAATTTTCTTATTAATTATTTTCTCTCGCATTAGCTTGCAGCTCGACGCATTGAGGCAGTCTGTAGTGCTGCATTCTGAATTATTGACTACATCAATCACGTTGGTAAATAACTGCATCACTGACTAATGACAACTACCGTTCCGCCCTGAAGATACCTCTGTCATTTAAGGCCTTGAGAATTAAGGTTCTTTGCTCCAAAGGCGTTTGACGCGCAGCTACACGGCAAAGTCGTGAACCCTTCGCGATAAAGGCGGTCGTCAGCGGCCTTCAGCTTCGTAAAGGAGCAGCCCGAACCTGAAGGCCACGGAGCGGGCTACAAAAAGAAAACAGGGAAAGAAAAAACGTTGACACAAATATAATTTTTAACGTTATATTTAAGCCTAATTGAGCTACTTAAGGCTGGCCCACATGGAGCGATTTTCCCGCGGCAAATCTTGCGAACAGCCGCCCGACGGCTGTTCGCCGCTGATCAAGCCGGCTGCTGCTTGGAGTCGTGCGTGCCGGCAATACGAAAAAACTAAGAAAAAGTGTGCTAAATCTTATTGTTCCCGTGAATAATGAGCCGAATATCAAAACTGAGTCCTTCTTGACGATCGTTGAGCCGTACCGGGTCCAACGGCATTGCAAGCGTGTTGCTGCTCACAGCCGGCTACCGCCGTTGCGGCGCGGCTGCTCCGGCCCGCTTGCACGCCACCTCCGCCAGAGGTGGGCAACCTCATGAGGTTTCGACCTCGAGGTCAACCTCAACCTCAAAATGCCCTCAACCTCACGGAGTGAGGTGAGGTTGAGGTGAGGTCGGCAACACCTGAAATATTTTTGAGTGAGGTCAGCAAATGAGACCTCAACCTCATGCGTGAGTTTGAAGTTGAGTGAGGTCGTAACTTAGTGAGGTCGGCTTGTGAGGTCGAAATTATTGTTTCCCACAGCGATAAAATAGCCGGCAAAACACCTTTCATAATGCCTGTCGTGTACACTCTTTTGGCTACCAACGCGCACATAACGAACAGTTTGCGTCTGTGCGTTTGCGTTCGACACGAAAAAAAAAAGGAGAGGGGGTTGGGGGGGGGGGGGGAGGGGCGTAAAGTGTAGCGCGGCAAACGAGTGGGGTCGGACGACGGCTGCAAACTCGAAAGAAGGTGAAACAAGATCCCGCCACCATTCCGAGCGAGTTTGGGAAGTAAAGAAAGTCTGCGCAAACTCGAAGGATTTCCAGACCTACGTGGGTATGTCGACTTCTCGGAAGAAAAAAAAAAGCTAGAATAGTAGAAAAGAGGGAAGCGCAAGATCCAGCAACCAAGGAATTGCTTGGGGAGGATGGCACGAGAGAGGAGGTTTCAGAGAGGCATATGGAAAGAACAAGGATGCAGAAGAGACGAGAGATAAATGGCTTGACGAGAAGTCACCCCACGAAGACTGTATTTTAGTAAATAAAATCTGCTTTTGCTATGTATATGGTACGAGTTAAAACGAAAGAAAGTAGTTGTATCAGTGCAATCCACTCTTTTATTATTATTATTATTATTATTATTATTATTATTATTATTATTATTATTATTATTATTATTATTATTATTATTATTCACTAGATATTAAATTAACCCTTACATAAAAAGATAAATATAATATGCCCTTCTCGAAGAATCATTGAAGAACAGACAGGTGACACGACTGCTTGCAGTCCTTCCTTTCTCATACCCTACGTGAGCTTGCGCCTTTTTCATTTACATGTTTGTTTATCGAGGGCCTCCCCTCCGTTTTACAGCTTGCAGCCAAAGTGGCAGGCGCGCCTTTTGTTCGTAAACTGGCTTCTGCTCTTCCCGCTCCGCAGCCGGTTTCCGATCTCAACTAGCGGACAAAGCGCGGACCCGGGAACCCCTCGGCATTTCTTGGAAAGTAAGTCACTGCACATACGCGCGCCTTTGGGAGTTTGTGAGTTTTAGGTATTTTTAAGTGCGTTTCTGTCACCGGGGCCGAGAGTTACAAAGACAGTGGCAGTGTGGGCGACAGAGCGAGATGTGTGCGCGGTGCTCAAGCGTGTGAATGCGCGAGTGAAGATCTGCGTCTCCTCTTCTCTTTAGTTTTTCAGTACACTTGCACTACCCCTATTTTTCCTCACTTCTTATTTTCGTTTTGTGTGGTCACTTACCAGTGCCCCCTCTCGCGTTTGTGCACCCCCGTTTACTCACAACCGGCCGCTTTTCTGCGGTACGGCCAATCGTCACCCTCCCCCCCCCCCTCCGCCTAAGAAAAAAAAAGACAAAAAAAAAATCAGAAGAGACAATTCTCAAATTCTTCCTCTCGCAACATTCTTTTTCTTTTTTTGCTTCTTTAGCTTTTGGTTGTGCGCTATACCTCCGACTGGCGTATTCCTGTTGGTCTAAAGAAATATAAAGACAGGCCCTTCTCGCTTCTCGGAACACCGCGGCGGCTGCGCGGACCTCTGTCGCTTGTCGACCATGCAGGCATCTCATCGTTTCGCAGGAGGGACACGCTAGTCAGTGTTCAAACTCTGCTCTTCCTCCGTGTAAACGCGTTGCCACCCTGCTCACCACCCGCTAGTCTTCCTCTCTTGACGAATATTGTGCAGTCGAAGAAAAACGAAACAACTCCCGTAGCATGGGTTAAGTGTTCGCGCTTCATTCTCCCAGTGGGCGTGCTTCTCTCATCGCGAGTGGAAGCTGGTGTCTCAGCCCCACGTTCTCATCGACACCAATCGTTCCTGGATCGTCTGCTTGCAAGTCGCCCCCAAATGGCGTCAGTGAGCCGCCCGAAATTTGGAAAAAAAAAAAAAGGCAGCATCTAAACAACATGCTATGTTCTTCGCCATTTACCGTGGCCATCTTTTTCAAGCGAAGACACGCAGCCATGCCGTGGTCGGCGACTTGCTGTAATTTATGACGGAAGTTTCCGCCCTTTCCAGCTGAGGTCTGCCGTTCTTCTTCGAGGTCTATCGCATTGTTGCGTTCGGCGTCGAGGGTGCATGACATGGTTGCGGTTATGGCAGGTGTGGTTATGGCAGATATAGCGAAAAAATCTAAATATACCGACGATAATGTGTGCGCGCGCAGTTGTCGAATTGACAAAGACATCGAAGGCCATTTCCGTTACAATAGCCACGCAAAAGAAACGAAAAGCACTGTAAACTTGGAATGCATTCACTGCGACAAGAAACTGTGTGGACAAGGAAACCAGCTTTTGAGCTTCTCTCGGCATCTCAAGGTAATGTGTGAATTATCCCTAATCCAACGTATTATTTCTTTAACTTACATCAATGATAAAATGAATGTTTTGGGGCTGCAAATTCACCGTTAATTATAAGTAGAAGGGAGGGTAATCTTTCCAATAATTTGTCACGGCGTTTGTTCTATACAGCACAACCCACTCGTCAGGATTATCTAAAGTAGCGCAATGTCAAAAGTCAAGCACGCTTTACCTTTTCGTAACTAAGCGTCTCTGCATATGGCAACATTTTGTTCTGTCCGCCTCTTGTGATAAGTCCCACGTCAGAAGTCAATTTGATAAAAGAATGTTATGGTACTACAACTTCCATATATACGTAAGTGGTCGATATACTTTTTGTTTTTGTAACAGAGACGTAACACTGAAGAAACATTAGATTGCTTGTGATTTTGTCATCCGATTCGATTTCAAATCGCAGGGAAATGTCTTCACCAAGAAATTATGACTTGCTTGTCATGAGGAAACACTATTTGACGGTCACAGATATGTGCGACGTTTCACTACAGACCTTCGGGGGCTCGCATCCAGCAGCGCCAACGACACACAAGCATTACAGCGGGAATTAGGTCAAAAGTCACCATATCAAAACAAAAACAAAATTTGAAGAGTTGAAACTGACCAATTATACTGCCGTTATTAGGTCAGCCTGCTATGAATCAGTAGCCCCGCTGGCAAATGTTCATTTCAATTTTTTTACTTCACAAGTAAGCCTCATCATATTCAATGTTGTTTAAAATTTATGTCGTCATTCTGGCGTCTCACCGCGCAGGACTTGTGCCATGGCGTTCTATAGTTAGTGCTCTCAAGTGAAAAACCTTTCCTTTTTTTTCTTTTTTTGAGGTCGAGCGACCGACCTCAAACTCACAGTTTTAGTTTGAGGTGAGGTTGAGTGAGGTCAGTGGTGGCATCAGAAAAATTGAGGTGAGGTCACCTGGTCAAACCTCAACCTCAAAGCGTGAGGTTGAGGTTGAGGTGAGGTTGCACTTTTTGAGGTCAAAAGCCCACCTCCGCTAAAAAGTGAAGCCGAAATTAATCATAATTTGCTTTTATTACTAGCGAATAGGACAGAGAGTTTGGCAGTTCTATGAGCAAACCATTTACTATAGCACGAAGGAATTTCATAGAGTTGTTTCATGTGCCATCGATGCGAAACAAACAGGCCTAGCGACGACTAGGGAGCAGCGCACGGCCAGAGCACTGTTGTCCGCCGCGCTAGCGAGCAGTACTGCTTTGGTAAGGTCGCGTAATAAGGTGCTGTAAGCGTTGCGATTTTGCCTACTTTGATGATGCAGCCTAAGCGGGGCCTTTTTCGACGTTTCGCTCAACACTCGCTCAAACCCTGCTGCAAACCGACGCGCCTGCAGAAGTACGCTGTTGCTGGCGGCGTCGGGCGTACTCGAAGGCTGCATACAAGCGCTGTGGGGCGCCATATTAGACGTTGCTATTTTATGCGTTGTTCCTGAAATGTCATTAGTGTGAAAAGTGCGTTGTTGAAGCGGACCCAGCTCGTGCGTTCCGCCGCGCCACGTGAAGTTCGCAGAGAAAGTTCGCTCCATGTGGGTGGCCCTCTAGGCGTTAACTTTGCAATTAAATGAACTTTACGAATCTCGAGGGTTGATAGAAGAGTTCGAACGTTTCAGCAGCCGCATAGACATACGATGTCTTCTTGTTATCATTTCGTACTTTGCTTTCACGTCCTGGGTCTCGTCGCTCATGGTTGTAACACGCACGTTGATCGAACACAAGCAAAGTATGCTTCGCACGCAAGCACGCGAAACCAGGCCGAACGACGAGTGCGCGTCTACCGTAGTCAAAATGCAAAGGAAAAAATTCGTACTTTGCTTTCACGTCCTGGGTCTCGTCGCTCATGGTTGTAACACGCACGTTGATCGAACACAAGCAAAGTATGCTTCGCACGCAAGCACGCGAAACCAGGCCGAACGACGAGTGCGCGTCTACCGTAATCAAAATGCAAAGGAAAAAAGAAAACTTTTGTTACTAAACATATGCTTCAAACCTTCAGAATCTGGCTATATTACCGAGTTGGTTACTTTTCCAACATAAGCAAGGCCAGTCTTGTTCACTTATCATTCAAGCTTAAAGATATCGTCTACTTCAATTTTGGTAGCTATTACTAGCGCCATTTCAAGCGCAGCGGTAGACAGCCGTTGGGATTGTCGTTCGACAGATAGCGCTCACGGAGAATGCCTATCATCATCCTCATTCATCTCCTTTGCACTTGCCGTGTAGCTGCGCCGCTTCTCCTTTCTAGTTTTGCCTCTTTAATGCAATAAAGCTCCTTTGCAGTAAACACCTTGGACAAGTGCCGTGTGACTGGGGCGAAAAGAAGCCGCACAGCCTTGGCTGTCAGTGGCTATGTATTGCCGGCACCCTACGGGTATCAGGGGCGAAGGGGAAGAACGAACTCCTGCCGCTCCTTGCAGTCTGCAAAATCTTTGCGCGACAGCCAAGTGCAACTTTGCTCAGTGCGACGAGTATAGGGAGCCTAGCCAGCCGGGCGGTGGCGTAACAGGTATGCAATGGCTCTCTACAGCGAAGGGCCAAGCTTTGTTCAGATCCCGAGATGCGTCGACAGCGACATGACGCTTCCTTCGCATGCCACTGTCGGCACTTACTCCGAGTGACTTGGGTAAAGACGCGAAGCAAAATGCTCATGAGCCTTTCCCGGAGCGGAGCATAAAGCGGAGCATAATAAACTATTATGCACGTGATACTGAGTTACGACCAGCCTTTCAGGGCAGAGCCCCTTTCTTTTTCCCAGCTACCCGAGAGCGATATGCAGACATGCAGTAACTTTTCCCTTGTCATCTGGAATTTGGGTCAGCTGCTAGCCAGCGCACCTAACCACCGGTAAATCAATAAGTTTCGTGTCTCGGTACAAATAACAGCGCAAAATTACGGACGTGGTTCTTCTACAGAACTTCAAGCGTCAAAGCAGCAGCATCTCATTGTCTCGCCTAGTGTTTGTTCAAAAACTGCGTAAGATTGAAACACTAGGCGTCTATAGAAGAAGAAAAAACATTTTAATGACAAAATCACGATTTTCGCAAAACATACAGACCCAAGTGCATTTTATTTTTATGGCAAATAATATAAACCACTAAATTCTTAATTATTCAACGCAGTGTTTCTCGAAACAAACAGAAAAATTGTCAAAAAGTGCTAATTTCACTACGCGGTTACCCTATCCCAGGCTGCCGAGCTGCAAGCTAATGCGTCTACGTCCAAGTGCTTTAACAGTACACGTCACTCAAAAAAAAAAATTTTATAGCAACCAAACACAGCCGTTAGTTGTTCATGCGCTCCACGTGGTGCAAAAACAAGCGAACTAGGCCCCCGTCTTGAATTCCTACATATAGTCAGAAGAGCGGCTACTTGGGTTAGTCGGCCCACAGCTTTCAAAGAAAGGCTTGGGCTGGTTGGCACGTGAAGGGCGCTATACAAACACGGGACGTGGAAGGAGGCAGCCAATGGCGCCGATCGATTCCCATGACGTCGCGGTTTATCCCGTTGCGTGGCACAGAAAGTGAACGTCAGGTGTCTCTGTGAAGCGATTAGCCGCGACGTCACGAGATTCAGCCGACGCAATTGGCTGGAGGGCATTTTTTGGGGTATCTACCGCTGCGTTCCTCTATTATATCCGACAGTACAGTAACGGAGTGTTGTGGGCGCCACTTGACGACAGCGCCCCGCAGCGGCGGGATAACCAACGCAGCGTGACACCCAGAAGGACAGCGAGCCCAACGTAAGCGGCCGCAGCGTCATGCCAGACACTCGCGGCGCGAACGAAGAGCGCGCAGGCGGCACTCCGAGAATGACGTTCAACCCGCTCGCCGTGGAACTGCCGACAAAGCTCGATTTCCGCAAGCCCGAAGATTGGACACGATGGCACCGCAGGTGGGAACGCTACCGACTCATCTCCGGTCTGACAGGACAGGACGAGACGAGGCAAATCAACACATTACTCTACGCCATGGGTGAAGAAGCGGAGGACGTGCTCGCTGCCTTGAAACTGACAGACGAACAGATGGCATCATACTCCGCCGTGGAGAGTGCTTTTGAAAAGCATTTCCTACCTCGAAAGAATGTCATCTATGAGAGAGCGCGATTTAACTCTCGGAAACAAGAGCAGCATGAAAACGCCGACGCATTTGCGACTGAACTGTTAAAGATAGCCGAAAGATGCGATTACGGAACTCTCAAAGACGAACTGATTCGGGAACAGGCTCGTGGTCGGTTTGCGAGACGTAAAACTCAGCGAGAGCCTGCAGCTTGACGCAGAACTCACTCTCGAAAAAGCAATCACAGCTGCCCGCAATTCAGAGAGCGTGAAACTTCCACACAAAGAAATTCGCTCCATCGAACAGCCAGCTCTCGACATGGGAGAAGACATGGGAGACACAGTGTCCCGCGATAGACAAGACGTGCAACCAGTGTGGGAAAAAAGGCCACTACGCCCGCGTCTGCATGTCTAAGCCGAAGGACGAGACCTCGAGTATCCGACAACGACCAAAAGATCTCGGAGAGCTATATCTAGGCGAAATCAAAGTGGGAGTGAACACGCCGTGGAGGATTACTGCTACCGTGAACAACTTGCCTTTTACCTTCAAGGTCGACACCGGCGCGGATCTGACTGCAATCGCACACGACCAGAACGCCTGGAATTGTGAGATCAAGCATTTCAAGAAAGGGGGGTGTTGTGGGCGCCACTGACGACAGCGCCCCAAGCGGCAAGCTAACCAGACGGACCACCGGGAGACCCCGGCACGGACGACCGCGCCAAGCAGAGGGAAAACGGGCGCCATTACCTGATGCATAAATAAACAGTTTTGCTTGTTATACCGGCTACGTCTACCACACGGAGCACGCGGATAAATGCCATAAATATCTGCAGCTGCCAAAATGCGACTTACTGGATTTTTTTGACAGAGTTACACACGAGACAGCCATGCGCAAATGATGACGAAAGTTCACCCACGAGAAGGCGGTAGGCCGCTTTCCATGACGTGTAACCTCCGCGCCCAAGATGGTTTAGGTTTATGGGGTTTAACATCCCAAAGCGATTCAGGCGTGAGAGACGCTGCAGTACAGGGCTCCGGGAATTTCGATCACCTGGGGTTCTTTAACGTGCACCGATATCGAACAGCACACGGGCGTATAGCTTTTCGCCTCCATCGAAAAGCGGCCACCGAGAGACTCGATCCTGCGTCCTTGGGTAGTCGAGAGTCCTAACCACTGCGCCACCGCGGCGAGATCACCATGTCCAAGAACCATCTAACTTGCGTCGAAGCACACGTCCATTAAGAGTATATAAGTGACCGCTTACCATTAAAAGATGTGGCGTGCGCAGAGCGATGGGCCACCTTGTATATTGTTTCGGCATTTTTGTCCCGTGTTCCCTTTCCATATTCCCTGTTCGCGTGGGCTATAACATTAACGCGGTGACCGGAGGAAATGTTATGAGAAGCGACTCATTTGCCGCAATTGATCGCTCCTTCCGGTCCGGCTCCATTTGCTCGGATTCGGCGGCAAGCCTATCGCGGCCTTCGGTCCCGAGCAGACCATTTGGCGCGCCAGACAACGCGGAGCTGGCTCCCAGCCTGGCGCCGGTCCACGACCCGCGGCCCGGCAGCACCAACGTTCTATTGGCGCTCTAGAACCTGCCGACAATGACGCACGGTCAACCACATCAAAGACTGCAGACCATGCATGTGAAACATCTGTGAGCGGTATGATATAACTTAAGACTGATCCTGTTTCAGGCGCAACTCGAGCAAAAATGTATACGAGTCGTATAACTTGACGCCGAACTGACTGAGACGGCACCACGCATGCCAAATGTATAGACGGAGACAAAGCAACGCCCAACGCTTCACACTCCTCGCTGAAATAAAGCGCCATCGAGCTTAACGAACAATGTCTACAGCTGTACTGCGCGTCCCGTTACCGCCCATCTCAGTAAAGAGGAACTGGGAGGAGCGCGTTGGTATTTTAAAACGATAAGGTTCACAACACAAGATGAAAAGAAGTACCGCCATAATGCGGGGAAAAAAATACTGGGAGACGCTTGCCTAAACTACACATTTAAGCCGCGTGAAAGCTGGTAATGGCTCCCATCTGCGGATATCCTCGTTCGCGTACCTCCACTCTGCTACTCAATCACTAATCTCTTGCTTTGCACCCTGTTACCTGTTACTGTGCGCCTATTCATTAGCATACTGTCGTATGAAAAACCATCCCCCAGATATAAAGCCCTGCTTTAACCAGGACCTACGGACATGCGTGCGTGGCCTAGGTGCAGCTTGTCCGACCTGCCTGAAGAGCCCCAGCAAGTTCGACTCACATCTCACCCTTCCATCTCGAAGGAGCTTCCCCAAGCTTTCCGAATTGGCAGTGCCTGCCGACAAGGTCATGTCACGTGGTTTTGCGGCGTCACGCAATCCGCCCACCGATCAGTGCACGGTCATGCCACGTGCCAACTACCAAAGGCATGTCCATGAATTTTTACTCCCTACGCCGTTATTATTTGAGGCACAGGGCATTTAACGCTGCGCCGTTAATAGGGAGTTTTAGTACTGCGTACGTAAGCATACGCAGAACCCTTGCGTACGTAGGCTGCCTGCGTGTTGATTACTGCGCATGCGTCATACACAGTACGATTCTTGCGTACTGCGTATACGTTGCTCGCGTACGCAGAAATCCCTACCTCTGCGTGAGTTCGCTGAACCGTCTGCGTGTTGCTCTCGTGTATGAGAAAGCTCGACAGACACGTTTCGCTATATTTCCGCGCATGATAAACAGCAAACACGCCGTTTTTTTTTTTCTTTTTATTGCAGACGATTTGGCTTTTCGCGAGAAGGGAAAACTTCTATTTCATTTGTTGCTCCGCAGTAGAGGGCGTGAATTTCAGCTTGTGCCTTATGCGACGCACAATTTGTTTTCTATGAATGCCCTGCGCGAACGCTCCAACTTCTAGCAAGTGTATTTCGTCGCCAGGATCGCTGAAACCTGAAGTAGTAAGTACCAAGTTTCCCGTCGGCTTTACACTATAGACAAACGCCGTGTTTACAGACAAATGGGGCGCTGGGTCAGAGAAATAACTCAAGTTACCGACATTCTAGTAGAAATTAAGAAGAAGAAATGGACATGGGCAGGACATGTAGTGCGAAGAGAGGATGACCGATGGTCGCTGAGGGTAACAAACTGGATTCCAAGGGAAGGAAAGCGTAGCAGGGGGCGGCAGAAAGTTAGGTGGGCGGATGAGATTAAGAAGTTCGCAGGGGTCAAGTGGATGCAGCTAGCACAGAACCGGGTTAAGTGGAGAAATATGGGAGAGGCCTTCGCCCTGCAGTGGGTATAATCAGGCTGATGATGATGATGATGATGATGATGATGATGATGATGATGATGATGATGATGATGGGGCGGTCGCGACCCCGCCGCAGACTGGGGTTGAAATGTATAGGCTTACCACCCATAAGAAGCTGTGGAAGCGAACGATTTCAAAGCCGTTTTATATCTTCACGGAGCCCATATGATGTTTTATTTTTGTCTAGAGCAAGTACAAACATCCTAGAATAGACTGTGAAAATATGAAATGCCATTTCAAAGGCGGAGTATATAAATAACACTGCGAGACTTACAGGAGTAAGAGTTGGTAGGGACCTTTGAAAACATGTAAACACAACTTACCGGAGTATCTTCCTCTTTTAGTACAGTACCAATGGAGGCTGCCTATCATTAATAGTTGTCGAGTGCTTTGAACAAATGTGTAACAAAGTGTACTAAGTCATTCCGCGGAAATCTATTTATAAACACCGCCAAAATATGTGTTGTGAAGCCGCACATACCGCATACACGCTCGCTATGCACTGGGTGCTTCTCCCAATCGCGGAAGCTTCTCGCATACAGCTGCCGTATGTACTAAATTTTCCTAATACCTGTCATTCAAATAAGCAGCCCACAGACAAAACTACATTCAAAAAGCATTTTTAAACGTCGGAAGGGAACGGTCCATTGTAGCAGACGGTGGCGCAGCCGACGCTCTATTCGATCGCAGACGACGCCGGCTACCGCGAGCGACATTTGTGTGAGCAGACGGACTGTTGGTCGTCTGCTGCTGTGCACGGTTCGTTTTTCGTGCCGAGTGATGATTACCTTCACCTGAAAAGCTTGTATCATTTGAGCGGCCGCATTTAAGAGGAGCGGACAGCTAGATTTTAGGCGTGCCTTTACAACGCAGGTTCATCGAGGCGCGTTAAATATTGTTTGGCTCCAAAAAAGCCGCAGCATATTTTGTCATACTTTTTCTTCAAATAATTTGCTAACTTTTCACCATCTGCCGTGTTCATTGGCGCTGGCATAAACCGGAAAATTATTTTGGTAAGTTTTCTTTACACACGTTTCCATGGGCCATGCTCCCTACTTTTACGGCATAGGTGTCGTGGCATTTTAAATATACTCCGTCTCTCTAATGAGAGTTCGTATAACTTCGCAGTGTGTTCTCCGAAATTCATAGTTATTTACACTGAATTATGATATCATAGGCGCACTGTGAGCTCAGAAAACTGCTTTGACATGACATCGTTTCTCTCGGAAAAACGGTTTGCTTCTTCGGATTAAATTTTGCACGGGGTTGTATCATTAATTTTTGCTTTCTACTACGTTTGCAGGGGGTAGTGTCCCAATTCGGTCAAAGTTATTCATTATATCCTCATCCTCTGCAACAACGATGAACCAAAGCAGCACCTTTGCAGCATGGGTTCCATCTCTCGCCTGTCGGGAAAACAAAGAATCAGGAGTTCCTGCGCTGGAAAATTCAGTTTTTGGTTGGCTGCGAGATGGCACTACACAGGCCACTGCGCTTGCTGCGTTAGTTTCCGCACTCCTGCGTACCTATGAGCTTCCGCCCGACTAAAAGTCTAATCTGTGGCATGTACGCGACCATGCCGCAGCGTTCCGCAAAGTACGTGGGCTGTGCGTACGTAGCGCTCACTACGCAGTACTAAAACTCGCTAATACTGGTGGCGGATGTGGCAACGGACAGGGCCATGTTGCCATCACGTTGCCGCCATCTGCAGCGAACACACCCAAGCTGCTAGTGGTGCCGTGCTTCCTTCCCGTCGCGTGCGTGTGCATGTGCAAAGCACGTAGCGTGCACTATGACGATTTGCTGTCGGCACCCGGCGCGAGTCTCCGCAAGTTTTGGCCGCAGTCTTCAGACATGTAGAGGAAGGTTTAACTGCCTTTAGACGCCCAGCATAAGCCGTTTTCAACAAACGCTGCAATCGTGCCCCATTCACGACCGACCAGGTGAACTGCATCAGGAACAGAGGAACATTCACCGACGCGTTTTCACGTCAGCCTGCACTCAGCTGACATCATTCAGGCTACCTTTCAGAGGGCGTGTCGTCAGCTGAACCAAAGTGCGACGACGTTCAGCATCAACATCTCACAAGGTTTTCCCTTCTCCGCGCGCCTCCAGGCATGGTCCGCCGCGCGAGACCACCACAAAGGCGTCCGGCGGACGATTATCGAGCGCAGCCTCCCCTCAGCGCGCCGACAGCTTCACGGCTCCAGACAGGTTGAGCCAAACCCAACCGCGTACCACCAAAGAGGCGCGAACCGTCAACGCCGGTCGCGCTGCGTGACGGCCGCGCGGCAGAGGAAAGGCGCTCACAAGAGCAGCGCCCTCGGCGGTGATCTGATGGGATTCTTTTCATCCAGGAGCTCCGTGGATGCGATGAACGCGTTCGTACGTGTGCGCGCGTGCGTACCGCAGCGCTTTTGCGTAGGATGGCGAGAAAAGAACCGCCGTCCCACGCGGGTGAATGTCTCTGAACGCGATCCTGCTCCCGCGCGGTCGCCCGGAGCTGGCGGCGCTCTTCACAACGAGCGCTCGCGGTGAGCCATTCGAAAGAGAATAAACTCCACGGGAAACTTGCATTAGGGCTCATCTCCGCAAAGTGGCCGCATAAAACGCAGGCTCACAGGGGGAAGGGGACAGCGAGGAGGGGGCGCAGACACTCGGAACACGTGACCCGCGTTTTCCGGTTATTTCCTTTCTCCATCCGGCTGTTGCCGCCATAAGAGAAAATGGAGCCAGCATCGTCACTTAAATGGCTCCGCCTATAGCGGATAATAAGAAAAAAAAAAAGGAATAGCTATATAAAGTTTGAAGCGTGCGTACGCACGCACCGAGAAAATTTTATGCTGAGGCTCTTCTGTACGTTCACATAAAGTGCGCTGATGGCAGCAATGAATGTAAGGGTTAAGCGGGGCCTGCTTGCCAGGGAACTGTGTTAAGATCTAGGCACAAATACAGAACTGGCGCAGAGACTCTTTTTAAGGTTGCCATAGCAAACCGCATACCATTCCGTCAATTTCGAGCGAAGATAATCGAGTAATTTGGTCAGCTACACGCGACGTCGTGCAGAAGAAACGGAGGTGACCTAAAACAGCTAGCATGAGGCATGTTACAGGCCAAAACTAGGCACGTTGTGTGGGCGGGAACAATAGGAAGTACAATTCAGAAGGCAAAAGCTGTTCCTTTATGTTGTTGCTGTTTTTCGTCCGACAAGACGGCGCAAGAAGCTCGAGTTATGCGTCTAAATCATTGCCATGGTAGCTCTCAGACTCCACGGGCGCGCGTGCATGCGAATGAAATACGGCTACGGAAACATCCCTGACCGTTATCTGTAGACGTATTTTACACTCAACTTTTCGGACTTATATCCTCAGTGGAATGCACGGCGGAAGGTTCACCAAATGCAGCTTAGTCACCATGGGGCATATTCACCAGTCGTGCGATATACGCAAATGGCGCCAAAGAAAATAACTTTACTTCTAGCAGTCTCTTTATTACGCTGCTATAAACAAAGGTTTATTTCTGTCCTCTAAGAAAAAACACCTTGAAGATATTTCGTTAAAATTTTACTCATATATTATTGGTATTACTTTTAGCAAGCTCAGTGCCCAGCAGACAGGTGTCTCCTCCATGCATGCTGGTACACTGTGTACCCTGCAGTGCGTGAACGTCATAAAGCCGAAATTAATAGCAGGAAATAAAATGTTAGTGACGCCGACACGACCACCAACCCCGTGATTGCAAGCTGGGTGCCTCAGAGCTCCTCTGCCAGGGCGAGGTCCGCTCCTTGTAAGTATAATCTCGCTGCTCACGAGGAGCCTGCCGTCGGCCGGGCGTAGAACAAAACAGCACCATGCATCGTCGACAAGATTTACCGTGGCCGGCGCACATGGTGCACGCTGCACTGCCTGTCGAGGGCAAGCGGCGACCGACTCAGATGCACCCAAGCGTGGCGGCAAGATTTTGGCGGACGCGTTGTCGTCGCGCGAGAAATTTCTCGAGCCGGACTCGTGAAACATACGGTCGCGCCCGGACTGTCCCCGCTTCCATGCGGGCTTGCTCTATAATCACGCCTCCTCCTCCTCCTCAGGGGAAGCCGAAGGAAGAAAGCTCCACGAGAGAACAGAAACAGGGCGGGCTGCCTCGCTGCTTCAGCTATCTTGCTTACGCTTAACTGCAGCGTTTTAACAGTGCGAAGAAGCCTGAAAGAAGATAAAACGCTTATTTATGAGGGCTAGAAATGGGGCTTTAGAGCACGAATAGGTAGCTGCCGCTGCCCGATGCAGAAGACCTGTGACACCACGGATGGCGCGGCCAAGCCACATAGGGTGTAATGGCTTGACAATGCAATTCCAGGCGCCTTTTACTTGAACTTCCTTTGCTTCTTGCCGAGAGCAAAAAAAAAAAAAAAAAAAAA
The DNA here is from genome assembly GCF_055883805.1 of Amblyomma maculatum. NCBI lineage: Eukaryota > Metazoa > Arthropoda > Arachnida > Ixodida > Ixodidae > Amblyomma > Amblyomma maculatum. The sequence goes on from NC_139344.1 coordinate 140,471,589, forward strand.
AAGTTGAGTGTAGGCATAGAACACTCTGGATAATGCTAAGAACAGTACGGTTGAAACTGTTCATTGCGAATCACTGCTGATGCATATCACCACTGCAATGTCAGACGCTCCGACCACGATGGCTCAAATGGTGGCTATAGCGCGTCGGGATTCTGATGAGCCGGAATCCGCGGGGATACATTCTCAGCAGCTGCAACCCCATAACAGCTGGGATGAAGTGTAAAACGACCTCGTACAGAGCTGTCGGTGGTCGTCAACGGGTTACGGGCGACCGAAATAAATCATCCATCCAGCACAATGCATGGCGCTATACTTTGGCAAACAAAATCCGTTTGCAATTCGAGCATACATCACGTGGTTTCTCGCCCCAAGTAGGCGGTATATGACGTGAATGGCGACGTCACCACAAACACAGACAGTCGTAAATTCCCTCATTTTTAGGCGAAACGAAGCATGCAGCAGTGCTGTCCCGTTGTTAACAGAGTATGCAGCTACAATCGGACTTATGGACAATGCAAACGTCGGACAGGTCTTAGTGCTTTATACTTTTTCGGATGGCCGCGGAATTTCAAGCGCAATATTGCAACAGGTGAACGGGGAAGGCAACGAGCCAGAGGCGGAGGATTAAGGTGGGAAAAAAAGTTACCGCCGCGATGCGCATTGAAGCAGGAACGCCTCGACGCGCTACGCGTTACAGCTGTGTGCCGGTGGCCCATCATCGCACGAAAGAACGCTCGCTTCCGCGTAGAAACGAGCGAGCATTTATTTTGTAACAACCCACGGGATCGGCGGAGCGCTAAAAGGGCCGTCGGCAGATATCGACCGGCGAGCTGCAGGCACGCACCGGGAGCAGGGCGTCAGTCGCGCCATTTACTGCAGACTATTTAGGCGATTAACTAGCCGTACATCAAGCGACGCGATGCTCGTCGTGCACGGTCGTTATCGGGCGCGTCTGACGTCACGCGTCTCAAGGCGGCCCGCACGAGGAAGTGGAGCTGGGCGGCAGGGGGGATGACCGCCGACGGGCGCCGGCCAAGTTCAGCGCTCCCTCGGACGCCTTTGGAGCCGCTCCAAGTTGCCAAGGCGACGACGAGGGACGCCTCCAACGCATCCCAATTCCGGCAGCGCTGCTTCGCTACGTCCTCCGTTCGCATCGCCGCCGCCGCTCGAGCGATAAAACAGTAATACAGTTGGACAAAAAAGAAAAAAAAAAAAAAACGAAAACCGCGCCTAGACGTCGCGTGCCTTTTTCGCGAGTCGCATGACGACGACGGGGTTCGGTGTACGCAGTCCTTCACGTCCCACGCCCACAGCCGCAGCGGGGAAAGAAGAGGATGATACCAGGGGCAACTGCGACGGATGCCAGCAGCGGAAGGGCGAGATACCACGTGGCCCGCTTATTTAAATGTCCTTGCTCTGCACTGCGCACCGTGTCGCGTTCATCACGCTACGCAGAATCGGAGAACAGGAACGCTGAGACGGAGCGGAGCGCGCGTCGCTCGCAACCCGGCCGTTTTCGTGCTCCGCCCCACTGTTCCAACCGATTCTCCGCCGCGAACAGCAGCGGGTATATATGCGTGCATGCACATACGCGCAGGAACTGGCGCGGGTCACGCGAATGCTTGCCTCTATAATTCTCCGTTTTCGGGGGGAAAAAACACAGCGCGGACGGGCGGCTTGATCGGAGAGGGCGGCTCCTTTCATTTCTCTCGCTTCATCCTTCGCGTCCGTTAAATCACACACACCGAAGTGATCGTTACTCGCCGATCTCGTAGGAGGAAGCTGAGGTCGGAAATGAGAGCCGCTCGCGACTAAGAGGAAGGCTCGGCAAGACCGAACGGAAGCTCTTGGTAAGCCGCCTCTACTCTTCGGCCACAGATGATGGGTACAACTGAACGAGAATACAGAAAGCGACTCATTTGCCAAGGGAAGCAAATGCCTGCCAAGCGACATCCGGGAGCGAACTGCACGATATACCGAGAAAAAAACACAGCGGTACCAACCACACGCAGAACAAAGAGAGTGCGCTCCAACACCGCACCACACCGCACCGCGAAGTGCAGAACAAGGAGAAAAAGCCTTCCGTGGCGCCCGCGTGTCGTGCCTCATGTCGAACGCGCACGACACGATGTCTTTGTATACCTCAAATAGTCCGACCTCCCTCCACCCCAGAACTTTTCAGCCGAACAACCTGTCGCGCTACGTAAATTACGCGCAACACACACGTCCTAACTCGCTGCATCAAAAGCTCGCTGCGGTTACGCGCCGAAAGAAACCGAATACGATCAGTGCACGCAACGCCGAAGGAGGACGAAGAAATTTCGAAACCGCGCAGATCCTATACCAAATTAATAATACACGCGAGAGAGAAGGGGATAAGACGGTATAACAGTGCCGCTTCCTGAATGCGACATGCTCTGACTCTGGGCAGTAAGACCGTAAAATCGGACACGATTTCCCATAATCTCGGGGGAAGGGGGGGGGGGGGGGGGAGGGGGTAATTGGTTATACTGCGACCGTCATGATAATCTGCTTGTTCGGCGAATTGATTGCAAGGCGTCCGTGCACAAATTTCATCAAGTTGACCGAATACCTGAAGAAAAAGCATGTCACGGAGTGCCATATGCTTCTGTTATTTAATTCCGCCAGCTTGAATGATCACAGTGCTCCTGCATTATCACAGTGCTAGTTAACGCTATTCGCACACTACTAGTTAAACTACAGCTCTCAACAGCTATAGAAACGCACTGCAAGTCTTGGATGCCCTTAGTTCAGTGCATCAGATCATCGAGTAACATGGCGAATTTCCAGTTAACATCGTGATGCTATACTTCTCGCGAGAATGCGAAATCAATATCCCGAGGTCACTAATTTTAGATCGTTATCAAAACGACTTCACGATTCTTATCTCTTTTTCTGTACCAGCATACTGACACATCTGGTTGACTTAACCGGCCAAATTAAGTACGCTACCTGAAAAAAAAAAAAAAAGAGAAAGAGAGAGAGAAAGAGAATAACTGCGGGCTGCAGGCCACGCAGCCAACCCACTATAACGTGAAATTATTCCCCCCCCCCCCTCCCCCCTCCTGAATCGGTCCGGGAAATGCCAAAAATACGATAAATTTCGCTTGGGCACCGCGCAAATGGTACCGCCAGGTTCAAAGGCGGGCCAGATAAGTATTTTGTCGAGTGTGCAATTCTTTCTCTTCAAGTCATACTAGTAGATGGATGCGACGCCAATATACATTTTCTTTTTCCCACTAGCCGCCACTTGAAAAATTTTGGTTTGGTTTGGTCTGGGGGTTTAACGTCCCTAAGCGACTCAGGCTATAAGAGACGCCGTAGTGAAGGGCTCCGGAAATTTCGACCACCTGCGGTTCTTCAAAGTGCAATGACATCGCACAGCACACAGGCGGCAGAGCTTCTCGCCTCCATCCACTTGGAAAAGCGATATCTGAATGAAAAAAAGTGCGCTTGAGCTTAGAAAACATCGTTGCCACACAGATATGCTACGTGACCATTCCAGTGTACCTGCTGCTGCTGCTGACAGTTGATCTCCGGCGGTGCCGTCGTAAGAGCATAGGAATGTTTCACACCGAGCCACCTCCACGAGGAGGGAGCAAGGAAAATCCGGCTAAACCAGTAAATGCGCTGTGCCGTCCTTTCTTTCTTTGTCCATGTCTCAAGAGTGCGGTTCCCCCCCCAATATGAACTACCAACTACCCCGTTCTGCCACCCTTTCAAAGGGCACAGGCCGGAAAGAACGACCGAGAGAGAAGCAACACCAGTCCGTGCATGCGACCGCTCGAAAGGAGCGGCGGGAGGAAACAAAAGTACTGCACACCTCCAGAGGACAAGAGGCACACAGCTGCCAGCGTCACAGCCGTATAAAGTCTAGTGCTTTGTTGGCCGTCGAGCAGGGGGCAGATATAGATTCATTGCGCACACACAGAGCGTACGTGGCCCACGGCGTCAGGCAGCCGGCGCGCACCACGGGCCCGTCCTCAGGCGAGTTGTGCCGCTGCGTGGGAGGCAGTCAACACGCCACGAATAGACGTGCAGTCAGTCAAGCCGCGTTCAGACTACGTGCGCAACGCACGTATCGTTCGTAAAGCCGCGTTCAGACTACGTGCGCATCCGTCGTAAGTATCGTATTTATCGCAGTGCGCATAGTGGCTGGAACTCCCGTTTACGTAGCTTGCGACCGCGCATGTTCACACTGGGCCGTTCGGTAAGATGCGTTCTTTACGACCGGCCAATCAGCGCTCTCAACATGGCGCTGGTTAGCAAGCGGCTGATAGCGGAGGTCTGGGCTCTTCAAGCTCAAAATGAGATGTGAAAGAAAAGACTGGACACACAAATAAAATACGAAAAAGAACAATGGGTATATTTACAATTAACAACTCGATTATAAATACACTTCGTTTCACACACGCACGTTCGCACACAGTTTTCAAACGTCCGCTCACCGTGTTGACGCACCGCTCACTCCTTCGCACATTTCACGCGCCCGCTCTCATTGTCGACGTACTGCGCACTCCTGCTCGGTGTCCCGTGATCGCACTCTCTCGCACCAAAACAGGCGTACGGTCCGCCTGCATCCCTGCTTGCGATTTTACCAGTGCCCCGGAGCGATCTTGGAGACGGGCCGGGGCGGTGACTCAAAGGCCGTACTACTGACTCCAAACAATGAGCCGGGGCGCGCGGCAGACTCGGAAACGTCCGCTGAACCTCGTCCCCCCTCAGAAAATGCTGTTTTCTTTTTCTCTTTTACGGTGAGCTTCTTTCAAACTTCGACGAGTCCGCACCAGCTCCGTTCTGCGGCCCGACCGCAACGTCTCCCCGCATCGGCCTTTCGCTGCAGGCCAACTGTTTCCTCACTTGTCAACGGAGCCGATGGGCTGCGAGAATGCACGGGGATGAAGCGGGCATCCCCCGCCTCCATAACCTCACTTTTCTAAACTAGAGGAAACATTTGCTTGTTGAGAGCTTGTTCGCGCATGAAAAAACGGATTGATAAACCACTTACTACTTTGACTCAGCGCACTGGCAATTTGCAGCCAGGCATCGTTTTGCACTTCTCTCTGTGCGATTTCAGCTACTCGTAGTAGAGACAGTAGAGAGCCGGCCTCTGCCGAACTTTTTTTATGAGAGGCTGATAATTCCACAGCGAAGATTCCGCACTGCACATGATCAAGCTGCGGACAGACACAATCACCGACACAGACACAATCACCGACAAAACACCAATAACACCGGCGAGCCGAGACACTGCAGCAGAGTAGGAGCGTTGGATGATGTCGCCTACTAGTGGTTTGCGCGCGAAATCTGAAAGGACCGGAAGCCCCGTGACCGGAAAGGGAAAACCGAAACGGCTGTGCGCATTGGTCGCGCGTAACAGACGTATCTGTAATAGTCGTAAAAGTCGCGGGTCCTCCAACATTTAAGCCGCGTTCAGACTACGTGCGCATCCGTCGTAAGTATCGTATTTATCGCAGTGCGCATAGTGGCTGGAACTCCCGTTTACGTAGCTTGCGACCGCGCATGTTCACACTGGGCCGTTCGGTAAGATGCGTTCTTTACGACCGGCCAATCAGCGCTCTCAACATGGCGCTGGTTAGCAAGCGGCTGATAGCGGAGGTCTGGGCTCTTCAAGCTCAAAATGAGATGTGAAAGAAAAGACTGGACACACAAATAAAATACGAAAAAGAACAATGGGTATATTAACAATTAACAACTCGATTATAAATACACTTCGTTTCACACACGCACGTTCGCACACAGTTTTCAAACGTCCGCACACCGTGTTGACGCACCGCTCACTCCTTCGCACATATCTTCACGGTGCCCGCTCTCATTGTCGACGTACAGCGCACTCCTGCTCGGTGTCCCGTGATCGCACTCTCTCGCACCAAAACAGGCCTGCATCCCTGCTTGCGATTTTACCAGTGCCCCGGAGCGATCTTGGAGACGGGCCGGGGCGGTGACTCAAAGGCCGTACTACTGACTCCAAACAATGAGCCGGGGCGCGCGGCAGACTCGGAAACGTCCGCGGAACCTCGTCCCCCCTCAGAAAATGCTGTTTTCTTTTTCTCTTTTACGGTGAGCTTCTTTCAAACTTCGACGAGTCCGCACCAGCTCCGTTCTGCGGCCCGACCGCAACGTCGCCCCGCATCGGCCTTTCGCTGCAGGCCAACTGTTTCCTCACTTGTCAACGGAGCCGATGGGCTGCGAGAATGCACGGGGATGAAGCGGGCATCCCCCGCCTCCATAACCTCACTTTTCTAAACTAGAGGAAACACTTGCTTGTTGAGAGCTTGTTCGCGCATGAAAAAACGGATTGATAAACCACTTACTACTTTGACTCAGCGCACTGGCAATTTGCAGCCAGGCATCGTAGTACTCGTCATCAGCTAGGCATCAGCTACTCGTAGTAGAGACAGTAGAGAGCCGGCCTCTGCCGAACTTTTTTTATGAGAGGCTGATAATTCCACATCGAAGATTCCGCACTGCACATGATCAAGCTGCGGACAGACACAATCACCGACACAGACACAATCACCGACAAAACACCAATAACACCTGCGAGCCGAGACACTGCAGCAGAGTAGGAGCGTTGGATGATGTCGCCTACTAGTGGTTTGCGCGCGAAATCTGAAAGGACCGGAAGCCCCGTGACCGGAAAGGGAAAACCGAAACGGCTGTGCGCATTGGTCGCGCGTAACAGGCGTATCTGTAATAGTCGTAAAAGTCGCGGGTCCTCCGACATTTACGCCCACGCTGGCTGCGTACGTTGCGCATTTTACGCTCAATACGACAGCAGTCTGAACAGACACGTTACGTTTTTTGCGCTTACGCTTACGATCCTTACGAACGATACGTGCGTTGCGCACGTAGTCTGAACGCGGCTTAAGGATCGTAAGCGTAAGCGCAAAAAACGTAACGTGTCTGTTCAGACTGCTGTCGTATTGAGCGTAAAATGCGCAACGTACGCAGCCAGCGTGGGCGTAAATGTCGGAGGACCCGCGACTTTTACGACTAGCACAGATACGTCTGTTACGCGCGACCAATGCGCACAGCCGTTTCGGTTTTCCCTTTCCGGTCACGGGGCTTCCGGTCCTCCCAGATTTCGCGCGCACACAACTAGTAGGCGACATCATCCAACGCTCCTACTCTGCTGCAGTGTCTCGGCTCGCCGGTGTTATTGGTGTTGTGTCGGTGATTGTGTCTGTCCGCAGCTTGATCATGTGCAGTGCGGAATCTTCGCTGTGGAATTATCAGCCTCTCATAAAAAAAGTTCGGCAGAGACCGGCTCTCTACTACGAGTAGCTGAAATCGCACAGAGAGAAGTGCAAAACGATGCCTGGCTGCAAATTGCCAGTGCGCTGAGTCAAAGTAGTAAGTGGTTTATCAATCCGTTTTTTCATGCGCGAACAAGCTCTCAACAAGCAAATGTTTCCTCTAGTTTAGAAAAGTGAGGTTATGGAGGCGCGGGATGCCCGCTTCATCCTCGTGCATTCTCGCAGCCCATCGGCTCCGTTGACAAGTGAGGAAACAATTGGCCTGCAGCGAAAGGCCGATGCGGGGCGACGTTGCGGTCGGGCCGCAGAACGGAGCTGGTGCGGACTCGTTGAAGTTTGAAAGAAGCTCACCGTAAAAGAGAAAAAGAAAACAGCATTTTCTGAGGGGGGACGAGGTTCCGCGGACGTTTCCGTGTCTGCCGCGCGCCCCGGCTCATTGTTTGGAGTCAGTAGTACGGCCTTTGAGTCACCGCCCCGGCCCGTCTCCAAGATCGCTCCGGGGCACTGGTAAAATCGCAAGCAGGGATGCAGGCGGACCGTACGCCTTGTTTGGTGCGAGAGAGTGCGATCACGGGACACCGAGCAGGAGTGCGCGATACGTCGACAATGAGAACGGGCGCGTGAAGAAATGTGCGAAGGAGTGAGCGGTGCGTCAGCACGGTGAGCGGACGTTTGAAAACTGTGTGCGAACGTGCGTGTGTGAAACGAAGTGTATTTATAATCGGGTTGTTAATTGTTAATATACCCATTGTTCTTTTTCGTATTTTATTTGTGTGTCCAGTCTTTTCTTTCACATCTCATTTTGAGCTTGAAGAGCCCAGACCTCCGCTATCAGCCGCTTGCTAACCGGCGCCATGTTGAGAGCGCTGATTGGCCGGTCGTAAAGAACGCATCTTACCGAACGGCCCAGTGTGAACATGCGCGGTCGCAAGCTACGTAAACGGGAGTTCCAGCCACTATGCGCACTGCGATAAATACGATACTTACGACGGATGCGCACGTAGTCTGAACGCGGCTTCAGGCGCAGTAAGAGCACTGAGGCAGAGACACAGCGAAGAATCGGACAGTAGAATTTTTGACAGCGTAAACCTGCACATACTTTGAACTCAATAAAGCGGACAGCTAGTGAACTGCCAAGGACGTGGTAAGGACACGCGCTTCAAGTTTTCTCGGTTTCATGACGGTTTAGAGATGTCAGGATAGGGAACTTGTTAAAACGTCTCTGTGTGTGGGCAGAGTATACACCTTCCGTGAAGGCCGCCGCGGCCCGAGGGATTATGAAACGAAATGAATTGAAAACCACAGTTTGTTCTACTGAATTTACCAACGAGTTCGTACCGGCGTGCACCAAACGATCTTAGAAGACGAAAACACTCTTAAATCGTCCGACTCCAGCCTCGTCTGCCTCGAAAGAAACGAGCAAGGATTGTTCATTATCAATAGACAGTGACAACGTTGAGTCGGTGGTTCTCATCCGGAAAACAACAAAGCTGTACTTCGAGTGCGATAAAACGAAACAAAAAACTACAGAAAAACATTTAATGACAAACTATGACGTCACATATCCTGGCAAAAAGTTATAACAACCAGCCCAAGCCCCGCAGGAACTTTTACGCACGTGCGCTGACACTGTCTGTAGAGATGTTGAAAAGTTATATATATATATATATATAGGTTGCGAGAACATAACGTACTAGACTGCTAAAAGAGTATATAGCGAAGTATACGCTTCATTAAAGGAAACATTTTTTATTTTTCATTTTACTCGACGTTTTCGGAGACCGATCTCTCACGTTTTGTTTTCCTACCCAGGTGTGGGCAGTGTCCAAACGCTTAAAAAGCGGCAACACGATCCAAGAAGATTCACTCTTGAGAAAGATCGGTCTCCGATCGAAACGTCGAGTAAAATGAAAAATAAAAAATGTTTCCTTTAATGAAGCGTATACTTCGCTATATATATATATATATATATATATATATATATATATATATATATATATATATATATATATATATATATATATATATATATATATATATATATATCCGGGATCCTAGCTCTGGTCACATCAAATGAAAAACAAAAAGCCCCAAACTCCCCTTGCAGAACCGCCATCGCAACACTCTCTAACCTTGTTCTAAAATTCAATTCCCTTCGAATGCAACATACAAACCAGTGGTACAGCCATAAGAACGAAAATGGCGCCAAACTATGCCATCATAGTCATGGACCACAATGAATCGGACTTCCTACGCTCCTCCCCTAAAAAAATAAATAAATAATAAACAGGCTTTTTATAAACGCTTTCTGAACGATGTATTTATCATATGGACAGAAAACGATGGCGAACTCATCCAATTCATTACCTCAATTAGCAACATGCATCCCAACATTTCATTCACACATACCTACTCGCCCACTCAAATTAACTTCCTGGACGTCTTAATTCAATTTTAGGAGGGTGCACTAGTCACCAATGTCTACAGGAAACCCACGGACAGGCAACAACACCTTCATTTCAATAACTGCCACCCGCGCCACCCGCACC